>NC_091293.1:22397882-22685382 GCF_038502225.1 Cherax quadricarinatus | reverse complement strand
CACACACACACACACACACACACACACATACACACACACACACACACACACACACACACACACACACACACACACACACACACACACACACACACACACACACACACACACACACACACACACACACACACACACATGCACACACATACACACACATACACACACACACACACACACACACACACACACACACACACACACACACACACACACACACACACACACACACACATATACACACACATACACACACATACACACACATACACACACATACACATACACACACATACACATACACACACACACATACACACATACACACATACACACACACACACACACACACACACACACACATACACACACACACACACACACACACACACACACACACACACACACACACACATACATACACACATACACACCACAATCTTCAACACATCCCTTGAAACTGGGCAACTACCTGAGAAATGGAAGACAGCTTATGTAGTCCCCATATTTAAGAAAGGAAACAGAAACGAGGCACTAAACTACAGACCTGTGTCTGACATGTATTGTGTGCAAAGTCATGAAGATTATCAGGAGGAGAGTGGTCGAACACCTGGAAAGGAACAAGATTATAAATGAAAACCAGCATGGGTTCATGGAAGGCAAATCTTGTATCACAGACCTCCTGGAGTTTTATGACAAGGTAACAGAAGTAAGACACGAGAGAGAGGGGTGGGTAGATTGCGTTTTCCTAGACTGCAGGAAGGCCTTTGACACAGTTCCCCACAAGAGATTAGTGCAGAAGCTGGAGGATCAGGCACAAGTAAAAGGGAGGGCACTGCAATGGATAAGGGAATACCTGACAGGGAGGCAGCAACGAGTCATGGTACGTGAAGAGGTATCACAGTTGGCGCCTGTTACGAGCGGGGTCCCACAGAGGTCAGTTCTAGGACCAGTGCTATTTTTGATATATGTGAACGACATGATGGAAGGAATAGACTCTGAAGTGTCCCTGTTCGCAGATGACGTGAAGTTGATGAGAAGAATTAAATCGGACAAGGATGAGGCAGGACTGCAAAGAGACCTGGACAGGCTGGACATGTGGTCCAGCAACTGGCTTTTCGAATTCAATCCAGCCAAATGCAAAGTCATGAAGATTGGGGAGGGGCAAAGAAGACCGCAGACAGAGTATAGGCTAGGTGGACAAAGACTACAGACCTCACTCAGGGAGAAAGACCTCGCCAAAATTCTAGCGCCGTCAAATTTAGCGCAAAAACGCTCATAGGCCTACATGTGAGAGAACGGGTCTGCGTGGTGGGTGTGTGCCATAAACAAAAAATCTAGGTGCCCGCATAGCATTGTGGGAACGCTGGCTCAGTTACCCTTGTTCACCATGCCTCGTCGCAAGTCAGCTCTCACTCCCCGGAAAATTGGGACTCTCCTCTTCCTATCTGATAGTTCTGACACTGATGGAAGTGGAAATGAAGACGAATTCTACGGCCTTGATCAGTTAGTGACCGAAAAGAATGACCAGGATATCGATAATAGTGCAGAAAACCCTGACGATCCTCAACCTTCTACCTCTGGTGTGGGCACTTGTGACTCACGGTCGGTTGTTCCTCAACGCAAGAGAAAACTAATATTTTCGCGTGGTCAGGCCTCTGACTTCAGTAATGATGATGATAGTGACGTGGATTGTGATTTTATTGTGCTCGACGATCATTCGAGTAGTGATAGTGAGGAATCATATTCACTAGTGAAGCGTCGGTATGTTCGCCGCCGCATGCGGTCGGGTAGTGTACCCTATGCTGTGCCCAGGGGATGGAGTACATCCCGGAGTTCATCCTGTGGCCCTACACCAGTTTTAGGTAGTGATAGTGAGGATGATGTGGCTACACTTGGCATGGATAGACCACAGGCATCAGTGGATGGTGTTAGTGGTAATGGTAGTGGCACCGCCATGCGTGACTCACCAGGCCACGCTGGGACCCACGCTGCTGACTCGTCAGTTCAAGGACAAAGCGGAGCATCAGCCACCAGCCCACCACAACCACAACCACCCGCACAACCAGCCTATGATGTCCAGTATCCACCAGCAAACCGTATGTGGGATTGGCAGCAAAATCCCAATTTTGTTCCCAAGCCTCACCACTTTGATGACTCTCAAAGTGGAATTCTACCTACTTGTCCCCTTGGAACCATGGCCAATGAACTGAAATTCTTTGAATTATTCTTTGACCAGCCATTGATGGAAATTATTGTCAGGGAAAGTAATAAGTATTTTCAGTACACCATGGCAAATACGATCTTATCACCACAGTCAAGACTACACAGGTGGAAAGAGACGACTGTTGCAGAAATGTATTTGCTTTTTGCAACAATAATGCTTATGCCTCACGTCTATAAGCATAATATAAAAGCATACTGGTCCACAGATCGGCTAATTTCTACCCCGGTCTTCAGTGAAATCATACCAGTGAACAGGTTTATCTTACTCTTACGTATGTTGCACTTCTCTGACAAAACCAGGCTTGACAGAAGTGACAGGTTATACAAGATTAGAAATGTTTTCATGTATCTCAAACAAAAGTTCAGTATATACTTTTATCCATTCAAGAATCTTGTAATTGATGAGTCTTTGATTTTGTTCAAAGGTAGACTGTCATTCAAGCAGTATATACCGAGCAAGAGGAAACGCTTTGGTATAAAACTGTTTGTACTCTGTGATTGTGACAGTGGCCTGGTGTTGGATATTGTTGCATACACGGGTAGTAAAACATTGAAAGATACCAAGATGTTATTGGGTATCTCAGGTGACGTGAGAAACATGATGGCACCTTATCTTGGTAAGGGGCATACATTATATACCGATAACTGGTACACAAGCCCATTACTCAGTGATTTCATGCGAGTGAACAAGACAGATGTGTGTGGCACAGTGCGTTCTAATCATAAACATATGCCCAGGTCCAACGCAGGTGTTCGTGGTGATGACGTGCAGGTGTTTACTGCCAATGACATCATGGCATTACGGTGGCATGACAAACGAGATGTCACATTGTTGACAACCATTCACCGTAATGAAATGCAAGACAGTGGCAAAGTTGATCGAGTGACTAATGAACGTATTCGAAAACCAGTGACAGTGATTGATTATACACAAAACATGCGCTTGGTTGACAAATGTGACATGCAGATTGGTTTTGTTGACTGTGTTCGTAAGAGTTACAAGTGGTACATGAAACTTTTCTTCCATCTCATGGACATTTCAATGCTCAATGCATATAATATGTACCAAATAAAGACTGGTAACAGACCACCGTATGGTGAATTTTGTTTGTTGTCAGACAAGTCATAATGAAGTACAGTGGACCCCCGCTTAACGATCACCTCCAAATGCAACCAATTATATAAGTGTATTTATGTAAGTGCGTTTGTACGTGTATGTTTGGGGGTCTGAAATGGACTAATCTACTTCACAATATTCCTTATGGGAAAAAATTCGGTCAGTACTGGCACCTGAACATACTACTGGAATGAAAAAAGTTCGTTAACCGGGGGTCCACTGTACCAGGTAAGAACACCTGCTATACAACACGGTCCTCGAATTCCTCAGGATATACCCAAGCGTTTGAGGAGGGAAAGTGATCATTTCATAATACAACTTCCTTCAACTCAGAAGAAATTTGCTCAGAAGAGATGCATCGTCTGTGCACAAACAAAACGACGGCAACAAAGACGCAAAGACACTCGGTTTATGTGTGAGGAATGTAAGGTGCCTCTGTGCATGGTGCCTTGTTTCAAGGAGTTCCACAAGCTCCAGCAGTTCTAAAACCATGTCCAGTGATTGTAAATATGTAAATATATGATAGAACATTAGTATTATACAAGATTTGTGCATGTTTATTGTAATAAACAACAGTGGTAAACAATAATATGATAATAACTTTAGTGTGGTTATTGTGTTCAATACAGTGAGTTTATATATATACATTATATACAGTATTGGTCTCTCAGGCCCCAAATGTTAGTAGGAATAGAAAAAAATTGGAAAAGAAAAGAAAAAACAATAAAAACCGCAAAATAATGTAATGCGCGTATGTGGAATTCGTCTATGTTGCCGCCACCACATCATTTTTGACAAACTTCTTGGCACTGTATCTCGGTAAGTACTGATCAGAAATTTTTTTTTTTGTCTTATTACCTTCACAAAAATATGCTCTTTAATTCTGTAAGAAGAATTTTTTTTTTTTTTTTTTTTTTTTTTTTTTTTTTTTTTTTTTTCAAAATTTCTTGGACACTGGAGCACCACTTCAGATTTTGGCCTTGGACCCTGAAGGGGTTAAATCTCTCAAACTGACCTTTGCTGGCCTTAAATTCACTCACATCACCACTAGTTGCAGGCATTTTTCTAATTAAATCCTCATGCAACTTCCTAGCCTTTTCACATATGATTGCTTGAGAGATGGTATCTCCTGCTATCTGTTTTTCGTTTATCCACACCAATAATGGTTTTTCAACATCTTCGAGTACTTGCGATCTCTGTTTCGAAAACAAAGTTGCACCCTTTGCAAGAACAGCTTCCTTGATTGCTGTTTTGTTGGCCACGATAGTAGCAATGGTTGATTAGGGTTTGGTATGCAACCTGGCCAGCTCCGAGACACGCACTCCACGTTCGTACTTAGCAATTATCTCTTTCTTCATTTCCATAGTAATTTTCACCCTTTTTACCGCAGGGTTGGTACTAGAAGCTTTTTTGGGGCCCATGGTGACTTACTTTGCAGGTACAATCACAAAAAATGCTGTGATAATATGAAATGTACCGATTGTATGCGTGGATGCTTGTAAACACTGGCACCCACGGGGCAGCTGAGGCGCGCTCAGGCCACACGTGGGATGCGTCCTGGACGAATTGCATGAGGCGAGGAAAAATTTTTGCGTTAAAATGTATCGTATGGCAGATTTAACGCAACGCGATGCCATCGTAGGTGGGGGTCCACTGTATATCGAAGTGGATGTGTCAGCAGTTGGATCTATGTAAGACGAGGTGAATCACAGAACTGATGAGTGGAAAAGAGGTGGGTGGTGCACTGAGGAGTCTTAGGAGACAAAGAACGTTATCCACCGAAGCAAGGAGGAGAATATGTGAGAGTATAGGTATACCAATACTGTAAAGTAAAAGGACACAAGTGCAACTAATGTGACATTTTATTGTGGCAACGTTTCGCTCTCCAGGAGCTTTATCAATGGCTTGATAAAGCTCCTGGAGAGCGAAACGTTGCCACAATAAGATGTCACATTAGTTGCACTTGTGCCCTTTTACTTTACATATTGTCGGTAATTTTACCAACTTTATTATACCAATACTCTTATATGGGTGTGAAGCATGGATGGTGAATGTTGCAACAAGGAGAAGGCTGGAGGCAGTGGAGATATCATGTCTGAGGACAATGTGTGGTGTGAATATTAAGCAGAGAATCCATAGCTTGGAGATTAGGAGGAGGTGTGGGGTTGTTAGGTGCTTTGGACATTTAGAGAGGCTGGAAGAAAATAGAATGACTTGGAGGGTATGTAAATCTATAGTGGAAGGAAGGCAGGGTAGGAGTCAGCCTAGGAAAGGTTTGAGGGAGGGGGTTAAAGGGGGTTTTATGAGCGAAGGGCTTGAACTTGCAGTGGGCATGAGTGAGCATGCTAGTTAGAGCAAGTGGTTACAGATGGGTTTTATGACTTGATGTGCTGTTGGAATGTGAGGAAAACAAAATTTATGAATGAATGGATTCAGGGAAACCAGTTAGCCGAACTTGAGTCTTGGAGGTGAGGAGTACATTGCCTACACTCAGAAGGAGGGGTAGAGATACGTTGCAGTTTTATAACTGTAGTGTAGATGCACCTTTGGTAAGACGGTGATAGAGTGAATGAGGAAAGTGTTTCTTCTTTTTTGGGTCACCCTGCCTCAGTGGGAAATGGCTGATATGCTAACCCTTTCAGGGTTTCCGACATACGTACTAGTACGGCTTACGCACCAGGGTTATTGATGTACTAATACACGTAAATTCTAGCACCTTCAAATATAGGGAGAGGAAGCTGGTAGGCCTACATATGAAAGAATGAGTCTGTGTGGTCAGTGTGCACAGTATAAAAAATATCCTGCAGCACAGTGTGTAATGAGAAAAAAAACTTCGACCGTGTTTTTGGTTTAAAACAGCGACTTTGCACTGTATTTTCGTATGGTATTTATGGTTGTATTCTAGTTTTCCTGGTTTCATTTTATAGAATGGAAGACATATTACAGAAATTGAGATGATTTTGATTGGTTTCACAATGAAAAGTACCTTGAAATTGAGCTCAAAGTAGCAGAAATGTTCGATTTTTGCCAAAGTTCAAAAGTAAACAAATCATGCCCCACATCCAATACATGTCAACTGGTGAGTCTAATATTCTTTCACAAGTGTGCTGATATTATTTATACCATTTCTACACTAATGCAGTAGTTTGCATAACAGTAAATCTATTTTTTGTGAGAATAAAAATTCAAAGTGGAAAGCAAAAGAAATGTAAGAGGGGCATGGGGACATGACTAATGAACAGAGGAAATGTTATTTTAGTACCAGGAATGCCTGCATTGTTTATTCTGGACCCTATTTGGAAATTAGCATCTTTTGAAATTTGTATGAAATTGGCAAAATTGCTAATTTCTGACCACTTTATTGGATAGTTGAAATTGGTAAATGAGTGTTTTCTTGTACTAATTCGATAGAAAAATTGAGTTCTAGTGAAATAGTTATGATTTTTGTCGACTAGTACACTGGAATTGGCCGACAATAGGGCTCAAAGTGGGCGAAATCGCCAATGCGCAAACATCGTCGAGACTGCTAATTTTGGGAGAGCATAAGTCCATAAGTTTTCCATCAAATTTCATACTTTTGGTGTCATTATGATCAGGAAAAGATTCTCTATCTTTTCATTAGAACAATTTTTTTTTTTTTTTTTTCCAAAAATTTTCGACCTTGAGAACAGGTTTAGGAGAGGGCCTCTCAACCCTGAAAGGGTTAATAAAATACAAATAATAAATTCACATTGAAGATAATATATATGAGGGTCTGGTCTAAACCTCTGCATTCCCATGACATACTGGAGTAGGAGATATGAAATGAAGTGTGAAGTAAATTGAATAAAAACCAGGGGTGCCATGGTCACAATAAGAGAACACTGTCAACATCCATGATCCACTTGCTGCAAGCTAATATCAGAAATATAGCCAGAGAAAATGTAAAATGAGAATTAAAAATATTACCAGAACAAGTGTCAAAGTATTTATATAGAAATTGCATCACTACTTTTGGAAGACAATTGGTCCACATAACCATCTCAGTCCGGTTGATCTTGTACTGGAAGACCACTGGTCCACATAGCCATCTCAGTCTGGTTGATCTGGTACAACCAGACTGAGAAGGCTATGTGGACCAGTTGTCTTCCAGTACCAGATCAATCGGACTGAGATGGCTATGTGGACCAGTTGTCTTCCAGTACCAGATCAACCGGACTGAGATGGCTATGTGGACCAGTTGTCTTCCAGTACCAGATCAATCGGACTGAGATGGCTATGTGGACCAGTTGTCTTCCAGTACCAGATCAACCGGACTGAGATGGCTATGTGGACCAGTGGTCTTCCAGTAACAGCATTGTGATTAGCTAATTGGAAGAAAAGCCTAGCATGCAGACCAGGCTGCAAGAATAGGGAAAATCTCTCAAAACCAGATATATCATGCATGCATGCACACTTGCTCTCATTTTCACTCTTACTCTCACTTTATCACTCGCTGTCTCTCTTGTAAATAACACCAGAAGTTTGGTAGATTACATAAGAAACTAAACAGTGTCTTTGTCTGAATTATTGCATGTACAGTATAGTATACTGAAAATTTTTGGGGTTTATTATTATTATTATTATTATTATTATTATTATGTAAAGGTTTGTTTGGAGTCTGTGTGTTTGCCAGTAGTAACATGAAACATAACAGGAGTTTAATAACTTGTGTCTAAGGATTATAAAGTGCTGTACTGGAAAACTGATTTTAAAATTGTATGATTGCAAAATTGGTATTTTTTAAAAGTTTATTTCCTTACATTCAACCTACTGTGAATGCATGTAGGGTACTCCAATTCAGAAGAGTTAAGTAATTATTATATTTGTGTTCTTTTAATTAAAAGAGTAAGTTTACATGATGCTATTGATGCATAACAGTTTACTTAAATATGTATGATTTGTTGATGAATATTTAACCTCTATCATTATAAGTATTGCATTAATTTTGTAGGTTTGTGACAGACTTCAGTCTGGTATTAGTAATATATTATAAATACAAGAATGTCATGATTTTTATGAACATTAAACCAATTTAATTTACCTTTACCAGGTAAAAAAAATTTGTATACATTATCCTTTCCAGAGTTCAACTCCTTTCAGGGTCCAGCCCCCTTATGAGAAACTTATCAGCGTCAAAACACTTTCCCAATATTTTTTTTTATATAGATTAAAAGAATATATTTTACTGGTGGTGATAAAATGGAAAAAAAAATTTCCCATCAGTACTTATGAGATATAGAGGTGTGAATTTGACAGTCTGTGACCAGCTGATGGCAACATCAGCAACTGCTGCATGCTCTGTATTACAGGTCCCTAGTCCTTTATCTGAAATTCGAAAAGTTCTGAAAACTGAAGTTTTTTCGTGGAGTGTCAGTCATCTCCGTGCTGGGTCACGCCGCCACATGGTGGCGTTGAGAATCATTCTAAAATCTGAAGTCTGAAATTTGAAACAATACAGGCCCCCAAGGGTTTCTGATAAAGGGATATGCATCTGTATTTGTTTTATTTGTTCTGTACTTTTTTCTTTGGTTTTGGTATTTTACATTTTCCAGTAACTTTTGTGGCTTGTGAAATCCATATAATGTATAATGAACATATATCCGCTCATTGTATGGTTGAGAGTCATTGGAGTTATCAGCAGATATTTCCAGCTTCCCGAGTACAGTGGAACCTCAAAAATTGAACTTAATCCGTTCCAGGAGCTAGTTCTAAATTCGAAAAGTCTGAAATTCGAAGCAATATTTCCCATAAGAAATAATGGTAATACAATTAATCCGTTCCAGAAACCCAAAAATATTCACACAAAAAATACATTTTATAGAGATTAATTACAGTTTTACATACAACAAATACTACAGTTTTTAACTATGTCTACAGTTTTTAACTATGTATAGTAATACATATGAAATAACATTTTTACTTACCATTATTGAAGATTGGTGAGGGCATCTGGAAGATAGGGAGGAGGAGAGAGGGAGTTGGGGTTAGCATTTGGAAGGAGAATTCCCCTCCATGAGGACTTCAGGTAAAGCCCTCTCTGGGGTTACTTCCCTTCTCTGTCTTTTAATGCCACTAGGACCAGCTTGAGAGTCACTGGACCCCTGTCTCACAAAATAACTGTCCACAGTCCTCTGTTTCTGGTGCCTCTTTAACATTTCCCTAAAATGGGACATGGTTCTGTCACTGAACTTGTTGCAAAGATGGCTTGTTTCAGCTTGCTCACGGTGGTACTTCTGCACAAACATTTGGACATCATTCCACTTGGCACAAAGCTCCTTAATCTTTGAAGAAGGCACCTTATCCACTCCCTATATTAACACCTTTCACAACATCAGCTTCCTTGATTTCTTTCTTTGACAGGATAGAACCGATGGTCGACTTGTTTTTCCCATACATCCTGGCAAGCTCAACAAGTCTCACACCACTCTCATACTTCTGTATTGTTTCCTTCTTCACATCTATGGTGTTTCTCACTTTCTTTACCACAAGGGTACCACTAGCAAGTTTCTTTGGGCCCATGGCAGCTTATTTCACAGTCCCACAAGCACTAAACACAACGAAATAATCGTAAAATGTGTAAATGAGAGCGCAGGTTAGTGTTCACTCAAGCATAAACAAAGCTAGACTGCTCACGGCGCCTGCGCGGGGACGCGGACAGAGCAGGCGGCAGACAGGTCCCATACCTGGCGGTCCGAAAATAGGGGTGTGTTCGATAATAGGGACACAGTTTGTCCGAGAAAATGGTCCTATTTTTGAAACGTTCGATATGTGATACGTTCGATTTTTGAGGTTCCACTGTATCACTGTCAGTCACTAAATGCTCAGAACCGTAGAACTCATCATCACTTCCATACACCTCATTGTTAGAACTATCACTTAGGAAGAGAAGATTCCCATTTTGCCTGGGAGTGAGGTTTTTCTGACCACAAGGCATGGTGAACAGAGGGTACTAAATACAGTAGGGCCCCACTTACACAGCAGGTTATGCTCCAGACTACCGTCGGAAAGCAGAGTTCCATTTTTTCACTTATAAATGCATACAAATGCCAGATAAGTTTACACAAACATATATAGTAGAACTAGGCATTAAAGACAATAAAAATTAAAATACATACACAGTACATTCATTACTTAAAATATTTGTAGTCGTAGTGTAGAGTGAGAAGTGAGTAGTATTTATTTGTAGAAAGTCAGGTGTAGGTAGCCAGGAAGCCCACTGGCTCCCATTCCCAAATGCATTATATGATATTTAAAGTGCCCCAGAGCAATAAAATGCACATACAGTACATTCTTTACTTTAAAATATGTGTAGTCTTAATGTAGGGTGAGAGGAGAGCAGTATTTATTTGTAGGAAGTCAAGTATACATAGCCGGTAAGTGTAGATAGCCAGGAAGCCCACTGGCTCCCATTCCTAACGTAATACACAATATTTAAAGCGGCTCGTAGCGATATTATTACCATTGACATACCTTGTTCACTGAGTTTAATCATTTACAGTTCCAGAGAGAGTGACTTATCACGAATCTGACTTATTCCAAATTAATTTTCCCCATAAGAAATAATGGAAGTTCAATTAATCTATTTCAGACACCCAAAAGTATTAAAAAAATGCTTTCTACATGAAATATACAACTGCCTATGCAGAAAACAATGATACATGAAGAATAAAACAATAATAACATCACACTTACCTTTACTGAAGACATGGTGATGTATGGAAGACGGGAGGAAGGGAGAGGATGGAGGAGTTTATAACTGTTGGAAAGGGGAATCCCCTTGCATAAAGACTTCAGGTACCCAGTCCTTATCCTGGGTTACTTCCCTTCTTTGTTTTTTAATGCCAGAAAGACCAGCTTGAGAGTCACTGGACCCCTGTCACTCAAAAAAGTGTTCCAGAGAGATCTGTTTCTGGCGTATGTTAGGAATTGTGTTGGGAGACAGGACAAGATAGTCCTTCAATGTGACACTAATATCAGTTCTGTGGCTTATTTATATAGCAAAATTCATCTGATATGACATAATAAACAATATTAATGACATGGAAATATGATATATACTCTAGAATGGATAAAATATAGCATTAAGGATGTCACAAGTGGTGTGTTGTTTGTTGTTGGGTGTATAAGGGCCACTGAAAGATAAGCTTTACATGGTAGTGAAGGCAGTAGCAGAGGTGACAGTGTTTTCAGTAGTCCTATATACCTCCAACAACAATGGAGGAGTCAGTTTCATGCTGTCCTTTTCCTATCAATTAATTGCTTAACTTATTTGCTACACTGTTAATGCTAAACTTTATCGCTGGCTGGCGCTCTAGCCTTTATCGACTCTTGCTACTTTAGTATCATACATATTGCAGAATCACTGAAAAGGGCACATTCTTACCTCTCTCTCAGCCCTTTACCAAAGAGCTAGCTGGCCCATGGTGGCTTATTTGGCAGTTATAAGCACTAAAAAGAATGGAATAATACAAAATGTATCGTATGAATGTGTGGGATCATCCTCGCTGGCTGGTAAATAATGGCACACTGGCTGTACATGGAGTGTCAGGGCTGCTCAGGCCGTGCGGACATATTCCAGATGAATGACTTATACCGAGTTCAGTGACGTTCACCGAGCCACTATTTTGACGAAAAAACGTTACTTATTCCAAACATTACTTATTCCGATGACGACTTAATCCGGGGGTCCACTGTAGATTCCATCATAAACGAAGGGATAAGTGATAAGAAGTCTTGCCAAGAATTGTAAACAAAGCTGAATGCGTTAAGAACATAAGAAGGAGCACTGTAGCAGGCCTACTGGCCCATGTGAGGCAGGTCCAAGTTACCTACTGGCTTATGCCACTGACCGAACCTAGTCAGGTCCAGGTCACATCCACTTCAGGAAGGAGCACAGCATCAGACGTACTAACACAAACTAGTCAGGTCCAACTCACATCTACTCGTGTATTTATCTAACTTATTTTTAAAACTCCTCTTCAAGGGGGGCTCCTTGGCATAGTGAAGAGGCTTTTGGTCTGAGGAATTAGACCTTTTGGTCTCCTTCCTCAGACCAAACCTAATTACCCCCCAATCCTCCCTTCCCTACCCCACCCTCCCCATTCCCCTCCTTTCCTCCTTCCTCCCCTTGTTTCCTGTCCCATTTGTAGTCTCTGGGGTCCTCCCCTCGGGCATTACGATTTCTAGGTGGGGGAAGTGTGTCGGGGTTCATCCCACTCTGTGGGGTCTATCAGGGGTGGTGTGGTTTGCCTTGGAATCTGAATTCTCTGAAGGTGCCCTGCTCCCTTCCCAGATTTACCAGAAGTGAGCAGGGTGCCCTTCAGATATTGGGTGCATCTTCGGAAGCTGCCTGTCGGCTCTGGGAGGTGGCAGCCGAAGGAGGTATACTTTGTGGCTGGTTTCCGACTGCCCTTTCTTTTGCCTGCCAAGGTAGCTTGATAGATGTGAGGCTGCTATCCTGTCACTTGCTGCGAGGAGGCTGTAGGTGGGGAGGTAGTATCAGGTACCAGCAGTGAGGTGCAGTCCAGCACCTGCTACAAGTGGCAAGTGGTTCCCAGTAATGGGAAGAGCATCAAAACAAGGAAAGTTAAGAGAGAAGATTTGAAGGTAGGAAATCGCTTCTCTGTTCTTCAGGATGAATGTACTTCAGTGGCCAGTGAAGGTAAGAGAGGTCAGCGAATCCTTGTGATTGGTGACTCGCAGGTAAGATATGTGGACCGTGCTTTCTGTAATAGGAATAAGAAGGTAAGAGATAGTGTGTGCTTTCCTGGAGCTGGTGTTAGTGACATAGTCAACAGGTTGGATAATATCATGTCAAGTAATGCTGGTGGAAATGATATTGGGAAGGGTAGGAGAGAAGAGCTGCTAGGTAAGTGCAGGTCAGCTATAGATTTAATTAAGTCTAAGGGAGGGGTCCCAGTCATATGTAGCATCTTGCCTAGAAGGGAAGTGGGCAATGAATGGTTGTCTAGGGCAATTGGTGTAAATTGCAGGCTGGACAGATACTGCAAGGAAATTGCAATCCCATTCATTGACAACTGGGACAACTTTTATGGCAAACATGATATGTATGCAAGGGATGAGGTACATCTCTCTGGGGCAGGGGTGGTAGCACTTGAAAACCCGATCAAGAGGGCCATTGCTGAAGTGCCTAGGATTTTAAACTGATAGACGATAGAGGTATGGGTGTGTGTGGAAAACAGGCAGGTTGCAACACCAGGGTTGAAAACATGAAGTTATAAATGAAGACAATAGATCAGGTCAGCAAACAAAGGGAGACAGCAGAAGGCAGCAAGGGACTGGCTCCCTTAACCCTTTGAGGGTCAACAGGCCCTCTCCGAGACTTGTTCTCAGGGTCAGCCAAATTTCAAAAAAAAAAAAAAAAATTCTTATGAAAAGATAGAGAATCTTTTCCCGATCATAATGACACCAAAAGTTTGAAATTTGATGGAAAACTTAGGAAATTATGCTCTCGCGAAGTTAGCGGTCTCGACGATGTTTACGCATCGGCAATTTTGCCCACTTTCAGCCCTATTTTCGGCCAATTCCAGTGTACTAGCCGACAAAAATCATAACTATTTCTCTAGAACTCCATTTTTTCTATTGAATGAGTACAAGAAACCACCCATTTACTGATTTCAACTATCCAATACAGTGGTCAGAATTTAGCAATTTTGCCAATTTCACACAAATTTCAAAAGATGCCAATTTCCAAATAGGGTCTAGAATAAACAAGAAAGACAATCCTGGCACTAAAATAACATTTCTTCATTAGTCACATCCCCAGGCCCCTCTTATATTTCTTTGGCTTTCCACTTTCAATTTTTATTCTTACAAAAAATAGAAGATTTTCTTTTATGCAGACTGCTGCATTAGTGTAGAATGGTATAAATAATATCAGCGCACTTGTGAAAGAATATTAGACTCACCAGTTATGTATTGGGCGCATAGCATGATTTGTTTACTTTTGAACTTTGGTAAAAATTGAACATTTCTGCTACTTTGAGCTCAATTTCAAGGTGCTTTTCATTGTAAAACCAGTCAAAATTATCTCAATTTCTGTAATATGTCTTCCATTCTATAAAATGAGACCAAGAAAACTAGAATACAACAATAAATACCATACGAAAATACAGTGCAAAGTCGCTGTTTTATTCCAAAAACACGGTCAGTTTTTTTTTTTCTCATTATGCACTGTGTGCTGCAGGATTTTTTTTATACTGTGCACACTGACCACATAGACCCATTCTTTCATATGTATGCCTACCAGCTTTCTCCCACTAGATTTGAGGTGCTAGAATATAGGCGTACTAGTACGTCAAAAACCCTGGGTCGTAAGCCGTACTAGTACGACCGAAACCCCCAAAGGGTTAAGGGTTACTACACTAATAGCAGGAGTGTAAGAAATAAGATAGATGCTAAGATTAATTGCAAGTGCAGGAAAAATAGATATTATTGCTATAACAGAGACCTGGCTCAATCTGAAAGATAGATGCCTTCTGAATGTCACATACAAGACTATAAATTATTCCACATTGACAGGGTCAACAGGAAGGGTGGTGGAGTAGCAATGTATGTCAAAGACAATTTAAATTGTTGTGTTAGACAAGATATAAAATTAGAAGCGTCAGCCACTGAATCTGTTTAGTTACAGCTTCTCGGGAGCCGTGAAAAACTAATTTTGGGTGTGATTTACAGGGCCCCAAATCTTGATAGGGAGTGCAGTAAACTTCTATGGGACGAAATTTGTAAGGCATCTACATATGAAAATGTTGTGCTGATGGGAGATTTCAACTTTAGACACATTGACTGGAGCAGTTTGACAGGAAATTTAGAGTCAAGTGACTTTCTTGATGTGATTCAGGATTGTTTTTTAAAACAGTTTGTGACAGAACCAACTAGAGGAAATAACCTGCTTGACTTGGTTCTTGTCAGCAGGGAAATGCTAATTAATAATCTTGAGGTTAATGATGAGCTTGGGGAAAGTGATCACAAATCACTCGGTTTTAATATATCATGGAATTCCCCTAATAATGGCAATCAAGTCTGCCCCTGACTTCCGCTTGGCTGACATCATAGGACTGAAAAATTACTTGGGTGGGCTGAACTGGAATGACCTGACTATGGGTCAGGTAGGTGGTGGTGATTGCTGATATGACGTTTTCCAGGGCATAGTTCTAGCTGCTCAGAGAACTTATGTTCCAAATAGGGAAATCAGATCAAACAAAAATGATCCTAAATAGATGAACAGTAGATTAAAACATCTCATTGGTCAAAAGAGAGGCATATACAGGCAATACAAAAGAGGAGAGGGACAATCAAGAAATCAATATATTCAGTTAAAGAGAGAAATAAAAAGGGAATAGGAAAAGCAAAGAGAGATTATGAGGTTAAAGTTGCAAGAGAATCGAAGGCTAACCCAAAAGGATTTTCAGGTATACAGAAGTAAGATCAGGGACAAGATTGGCCCACTCAAAAGTTACTCGGGTCAGCTCACGGACAGTGAAGTGGAAATGTGTAGAATTTTTGACACAAACTTCCTCTCAATTTTTACACAGGAAGATACTAGCGATATTCCAGAAATAATTAATTATGTAGAACAGGACGATAATAAACTATGCATGATTAGGGTCACAAGTGACATGGTCCTTAGGCAAATAGATAAATTAAAACCTAACAAATCCCCAGGCCCTGATGAACTGTACGCAAGGGTTCTAAAGGAATGTAAAGAGGAGCTTAGCAAACCTTTGGGTAATCTTTTCAACATATCACTACAAACTGGCATGGTGCCAGATAAGTGGAAAATGGCAAATGTGATACCTATTTTCAAAGCAGGTGACAGGTCCTTAGCTTCAAACTATAGACCAATAAGCCTAACCTCCATAGTGGGAAAATTCATAGAATCAATAATTGCCGAGGCAGTTCGTAGCCACCTTGAAAAGCATAAATTACTCAACGAATCTCAGCATGGTTTTACAAAGGGACGTTCCTGCCTTACAAATTTATTAACTTTTTTCACCAAGGTACAGTGGACCCCCGCATAGCGACCTTAATCCGTGCAAGAGGGCTGGCTGTTATGCGAAATGTTCGGTATGCGAATGAATTTTCCCCATAAGAAATAATGGAAATCAAATTAATCCGTGCAAGACACCCAAAAGTATGAAAAAAAAAATTTTTACCACATGAAATGTTAATTTTAATACACACAAACTGAAAAAGGCATGCACAATTACATGACACTTACTTTTATTGAAGATCTGGTGATGATTGATGGGATGGGAGGAGGGGAGAGAGAGTGTTAGTGTTTAGAAGGGGAATCCCCTTCCATTAAGACTTGAGGTGTCGAGTCCTTTTCTGGGGTTACTTCCCTTCTTCTTTTAATGCCACTAGGACCAGCTTCAGAGTCACTGGACTTCTTTCGCACAACATATCTGTCCATAGTGGCCTGTACCTCTCGTTCCTTTATGACTTCCCTAAAGTGTTTCACAACATTGTCAGTGTACAGGTTGCCAACACGGCTTGCAATAGCTGTGTGAGGGTGATTTTCATCAAAAAAGGTTTGCACTTCAAGCCATTTTGCACACATTTCCTTAATCTTTGTAGTAGGCAATTCCTTCAATTTCTCTCTCCCCTCCTTTGAACCAGTTTCCTCAGGTCTGGCCTCTTGCTCTTGAAGTTGATCTATCAGCTCATCAGTGGTTAGTTCTTCATTGTCGTCCTCCACCAACTCTTCCACATCCTCCCCACTAACCTCCAACCCCAAGGACTTCCCCAATGCCACAATTGATTCCTCAACTGGCATACTCCTCTCAGGGTTAGCCTCAAACCCTTCAAAATCCCTTTTGTCTACACATTCTGGCCACAGTTTCTTCCAAGCAGAGTTCAAGGTCTTCTTAGTCACTCCCTCCCAAGCCTTACCTATAAGGTTTACACAATTGAGGATATTAAAGTGCTCTCTCCAAAACTCTCTTAGAGTCAGTTGAGTTTCTGAGGTCACTACAAAGCACCTTTCAAACAGAGCTTTTGTGTACAGTTTTTTGAAGTTTGCAATAACCTGCTGGTCCATGGGCTGCAGGAGAGGAGTGGTATTAGGAGGCAAAAACTTCACCTTAATGAAGCTCATGTCCCCATAAAGTCACTGCCACGTCTGTAGGATGACCAGGGGCATTGTCTAACTCCAGGAGGCACTTAAGTTCTAATTTCTTTTCAGTTAGGTAATCTTAAACATTGGGGGCAAATGCATGGTGTAACCAGTTATAGAAAAAGTCCCTAGTGACCCATGCCTTACTGTTTGCCCTCCACAGCACACACAAATTATCCTTGAGGACATTCTTTTGCCTGAACGCTCTGGGAGTTTCAGAGTGATACACTAATAAAGGCTTAACTTTGCAATCACCACTAGCATTGGAACACATCAACAAAGTAAGCCTGTCTTTCATAGGCTTATGTCCTGGGAGTGCCTTTTCCTCCTGAGTAATGTAGGTCCTGCTTGGCATTTTCTTCCAAAACAGGCCTGTTTCATCACAATTAAACACTTGTTCAGGTTTCAGTCCTTCAGTTTCTATGTACTCCTTGAATTCCTGCACATATTTTTCAGCCGCTTTGTGGTCCGAACTGGCAGCCTCACCATGCCTTATCACACTATGTATGCCACTACGCTTCTTAAATCTCTCAAACCAACCTTTGCTGGCCTTAAATTCACTCACATCATCACTAGTTGCAGGCCTTTTTTTAATTAAATCGTCATGCAACTTCCTAGCCTTTTCGCTTATGATCGCTTGAGAAATGCTATCTCCTGCTAGCTGTTTTTCATTTATCCACACCAATAAGAGTCTCTCAACATCTTCCATCACTTGCGATCTCTGTTTCGAAAACACAGTTAAACCTTTGGCAAGAACAGCTTCCTTGATTGCCTTTCTGTTGCCCACAATAGTAGAGATGGTTGATTTGGGTTTCTTGTACAACCTGACCAGGTCGGTGATACGCACTCCACTTTCATACTTATCAATGATCTCTTTCTTCATCTCTATTGGAATTCTAACCCTTATTGCTGTAGGGTTGGAACTAGAAGCTTTCTTGGGGCCCATGGTCACTTATTTTCCAGATAAAGCACCGAAAACACTGTAATAATACGAAATATTCCGATTGTATGCTTGAATGTTACCGCGGAGGCTGGCTGGTAAACAATGCCACCGGCGGAACATATGAGGCTGGCTCAGGCCGCACATTGGACGCGTCTCGGACGAAGGGCGCTGAGCGGGTTTTTGGGCGGTATGCGAGGCAAAATTTTAGCGATCAAAGCGTCCGGTATGCGGATTGTCCGTTATGCAAGGCGTCCGGTATGCGGGGGTCCACTGTATTTGAGGAGGTAGATCATGGTAATGAATATGATACTGTGTATATGGACTACAGTAAAGCTTTTGACAGGGTCCCACATCAGAGACTATTGAGGAAAATTAAGGCACATGGAATAGGAGGAGAAATTTTTTCCTGGATAGAGGCATGGTTGACAAATAGGCAGCAGAGGTTTTGCATAAATGGGGAGAAATCAGAGTGGGAAAGTGTCATGAGCGGTGTTCCACAGGGGTCAGTGTTGGGCCCCCTGTTGTTCCTAATCTACATAAATGACATAGATGAGGGCATAAAGAGCGACATAAGCAAATTTGCCGATGACACCAAAATCGGCCGTCGAATTCATTCTGACAAGGACATTAGAGCACTCCAGGAAGATTTGAATAGACTGATGAAGTGTACGGAGAAGTGGCAGATGCAGTTTAACCCTTTCAGGGTTGAGGGGCCCTGTCAGAGACTTGTTCTCAGGGTCGGCCAAATTTAAAAAAATAAAATTATTTTTTCTTATGAAAAAGGTTTTTTTTTTCTCTCTAAACATTATAGGCTAAACAAAAATTTTTTACCATCAATACTTACTGAGATATGGAGGCGTGAAGTTAACAGAAAATGCGCATTGTGTGGTAACATCGCCGACAGCCGTCACCTGGTATTCTTTTATTTAGTATTTTATGTACTATGAGAAGCATATGAGAAGTTTTTACAAAGTAGAAGTGATGCAAGGAGGGAAGAGTATATGGAGAAAAAGAGAGTGGTGAAGCAATGTAAAAAGAGAGCAAATGAGAGAGTGGGTGAGATGTTATCAACAAATTTTGTTGAAAATAAGAAAAAGTTTTGGAGTGAGATTAACAAGTTAAGAAAGCCTAGAGAACAAATGGATTTATCAGTTAAAAATAGGAGAGGAGAGTTATTAAATGGAGAGTTAGAGGTATTGGGAAGATGGAGGGAATATTTTGAGGAATTGTTAAATGATGATGAAGATAGGGAAGCTGTGATTTCGTGTATAGGGCAAGGAGGAATAACATCTTGTAGGAGTGAGGAAGAGCCAGTTGTGAGTGTGGGGGAAGTTCGTGAGGCAGTAGGTAAAATGAAAGGGGGTAAGGCAGCTGGGATTGATGGGATAAAGATAGAAATGTTAAAAGCAGGTGGGGATATAGTTTTGGAGTGGTTGGTGCAATTATTTAATAAATGTATGGAAGAGGGTAAGGTACCTAGGGATTGGCAGAGAGCATGCATAGTTCCTTTGTATAAAGGCAAAGGGGATAAAAGAGAGTGCAAAAATTATAGGGGGATAAGTCTGTTGAGTATACCTGGTAAAGTGTATGGTAGTTATAATTGAAAGAATTAAGAGTAAGATGGAAAATAGGATAGCAGATGAACAAGGAGGCTTTAGGAAAGGTAGGGGGTGTGTGGACCAGGTGTTTACAGTGAAACATATAAGTGAACAGTATTTAGATAAGGCTAAAGAGGTCTTTGTGGCATTTATGGATTTGGAAAAGGCATATGACAGGGTGGATAGGGGGGCAATGTGGCAGATGTTGCAAGTGTATGGTGTAGGAGGTAGGTTACTGAAAGCAGTGAAGAGTTTTTATGAGGATAGTGAGGCTCAAGTTAGAGTATGTAGGAAAGAGGAAAATTTTTTCCCAGTAAAAGTAGGCCTTAGACAAGGATGTGTGATGTCACCGTGGTTGTTTAATATATTTATAGATGGGGTTGTAAGAGAAGTAAATGCGAGGGTCTTGGCAAGAGGCATGGAGTTAAAAGATAAAGAATCACACACAAAGTGGGAGTTGTCACAGCTGCTCTTTGCTGATGACACTGTGCTCTTGGGAGATTCTGAAGAGAAGTTGCAGAGATTGGTGGATGAATTTGGTAGGGTGTGCAAAAGAAGAAAATTAAAGGTGAATACAGGAAAGAGTAAGGTTATGAGGATAACAAAAAGATTAGGTGATGAAAGATTGAATATCAGATTGGAGGGAGAGAGTATGGAGGAGGTGAACGTATTCAGATATTTGGGAGTGGACGTGTCAGCAGATGGGTCTATGAAAGATGAGGTGAATCATAGAATTGATGAGGGAAAAAGAGTGAGTGGTGCACTTAGGAGTCTGTGGAGACAAAGAACTTTGTCCTTGGAGGCAAAGAGGGGAATGTATGAGAGTATAGTTTTACCAACGCTCTTATATGGGTGTGAAGCATGGGTGATGAATGTTGCAGCGAGGAGAAGGCTGGAGGCAGTGGAGATGTCATGTCTGAGGGCAATGTGTGGTGTGAATATAATGCAGAGAATTCGTAGTTTGGAAGTTAGGAGGAGGTGCGGGATTACCAAAACTGTTGTCCACAGGGCTGAGGAAGGGTTGTTGAGGTGGTTCGGACATGTAGAGAGAATGGAGCGAAACAGAATGACTTCAAGAGTGTATCAGTCTGTAGTGGAAGGAAGGCGGGGTAGGGGTCGGCCTAGGAAAGGTTGGAGGGAGGGGGTAAAGGAGGTTTTGTGTGCGAGGGGCTTGGACTTCCAGCAGGCATGCGTGAGCGTGTTTGATAGGAGTGAATGGAGACAAATGGTTTTTAATACTTGACGTGCTGTTGGAGTGTGAGCAAAGTAACATTTATGAAGGGATTCAGGGAAACCGGCAGGCCGGACTTGAGTCCTGGAGATGGGAAGTACAGTGCCTGCACTCTGAAGGAGGGGTGTTAATGTTGCAGTTTAAAAACTGTAGTGTAAAGCACCCTTCTGGCAAGACAGTGATGGAGTGAATGATGGTGAAAGTTTTTCTTTTTCGGGCCACCCTGCCTTGGTGGGAATCGGCCAGTGTGATAATAATAAAAAAATAATTTCTGTTATTTTTTAATTTTTCTTTTTCCAAGTAACTTTTATGGCCTGTGAGACCAATATGATCAGTATTTTGTAAGTTATTTCTTTTTCAATACAGGTCCGCCATCACGAATCCGGCAATCAGTTATTCGGCACTAATTTTGGCTAGCATAATTTCAGAATTCCAGGGTCGCCACACCAACCTGCTGGTACTGTTTGGTGGCGCTACTGGCTGCGTAAGTCATTCCAATTTCTTTTTCTCCATTTATTATTTTAACCTGCTTCCTTTTAGCCCTAGCCATGGTTCAAATGAATAAAAGAAATGCTTCTCATTATGTAAAGCATCTACACTACATTATCCATTAAAGATAAGGTGGCTTTGAAGCCACTGTTGGTTCTCATGAGCTCAGTCTCATGAAGCAGGAGAATATGCTTTATTATTACGCTAATATCAACACTACAGCTTATTTGCCTATCACAGTTGATCAAATATGACATAATAAACAATATAAATAACATAAAACATGTTAAATACTCCAGAATAAATAATATTTGATATAACACCGAGCAGTTCGACGAAGGTATGAAGAGGATATATGGTATACAAATGCCATTCTATCCCTGTCTTGGGGGCTTATATTAGAGAAAATGGAGTATAGCACAGGGCTAACTGTGATATACACTCGTACTCCACCATAAACCTGAAACAAAAAAAAGCTATTTTCTCTATATAGATTATCACACATAGCAGCATATGTGTAGAGAACCTAGGATAGCCCAAAAAAGTCAACGTGGCTTATTTTTAGTACCTGGCTTGGGTTAGCCATATATGATTTTTGGTAAATATTCGATTCCTAGCCAGGGTAGAAACATTAGGAGTGTTTCTTTACACCTGTTGTCTATGTTTACTCATCAGTAAATGGGTACCTGGGTGTTAGCCGACTAGTGTGGGTGTTATCCTGGGACACTGACCTAATTTTCTTGAAATACTCTGCACAACAAGCGGCTTTATATACAGTAGTATGTCACTGATGTCAGCTAGGCCTGTATACCTTGTACATATATGTGTAGTAAATAAAGATTTTATTATTATATTATTATTATTATTTTCTCAGTTGTTTGTTGGGTTATCTTATTCAAACTTGGGCAATGTATTATGGAAAGATGCTTCTTAACGTACACCGAAAATGAAAGAAATCAGACCGTAAATAGCGGAGTTCACTTTTCGGCCATTAGCGGCCGCTTAGCTGTATATTTTTGTATGTTTTTATGGTTATATTCTCATTTTTTCGGTCTCATTTGATAGACTGAAAGATATATTACAGAAATAGATATGATTTTGATTGCTTTCATGACGAAAAGTACCAGTAGCGAAAATGTTCTGTTCTTTAGCGAAGCTCAAGAGTAAAAAAATGACGTCACCATCCAATACCTGTCCGCCTGCCAGTCCAAATTCCAATACGTAGTCTGGGTTGACATTATTTATACAATTATTACAATAATGCAGTAGTCTGCATAACAGTAAATCTTCTATTTTTTTTGTGTGAATAAAAATTCCAAATGGGAAACAAGAGTAATACAGTGGACCCCCGCATAACGATATTAATCCGTGCAAGAGAGCTCAGTGTTATGCGAAATTATCGTTATGCGAATGAATTTTCCCCATAAGAAATAATGAAAATCAAATTAATCCGTGCAAGACACCCAAAAGTATGAACAAAAATTTTTACCACATGAAATATACATTTTCCTACACACAAAGAGAAGGATACATGCACAATAGTAGAGTAGTACATGCACAATATATATTGTGCATGTACTACTCTACTAAATGAAGAATAAATGACACTTACCTTTATTGAAGATGCAGCAATGACTGATGAGACACTGTGTCCTGGGAGTGCCTTTTCCTCCTGAGTACTGTAGGTCCTGTTTGGCATTTTCTTCCAGAACAGGCCTTATCACACTGTGTATGCCACTACGATTCTTAAATCTCTCAAACCAACCTTTGCTGGCTTTAAATTCACCAATATGAGCACTAGTTCCAGGCATTTTTCCCTGTTCACCTGGGTGTTAGTCGCCTGGTGTGGGTTGCATCCTGGGAGACAAGATTAAGGACCCCAATGGAAATAAGTTAGACAGTCTTCGATGACACTGACTTTTTTGGGTTATCCTGGGTGGCAAATCCTCTGGGGTTAATTGTTTCTTGGTATTCTCAATAAGCCACACCAACAACAGTGCTACAGCAGCAGCAGACGATGCTACAGCAGCAGCACATGGTACTACAGCAGCAGCAGACGGTACTACAGCAGCAGCAGCAGCAGCTGACGGTGGTACAACAGCAGCAGCAGCTGACAGTGCTACAGCAGCAGCAGACGATGCTACAGCAGCAGCAGACGATGCTACAGCAGCAGCAGACGATGCTACAGCAGCAGCAGACGGTACTGCAGCAGCAGCAGCTGACGGTGGTACAACAGCAGCAGCAGCTGACGGTGGTACAACAGCAGCAGCAGCTGACAGTGCTACAGCAGCAGCAGCAGACGATGCTACAGCAGCAGCAGACGATGCTACAGCAGCAGCAGATGGTACTACAGCAGCAGCAACAGCTGACGGTGGTACAACAGCAGCAGCAGCTGACGGTGCTACAGCAGCAGCAGCAGCTGACAGTGCAGCAGCAGCTGAGGGTGGTACAGCAGCAGCAGCTGTACCACCAATAGTAGCGATGGTTAATTGGGGTTTATTATACAACCTGGCCAGCTCGGAGACACGCACTCCACTTTCATACTTATCAATGATCTTTTTCTTCATCTCTATAGTAATTCTCACCCTTATTGCTGTAGGGTTGGCACTAGAAGCTTTCTTGGGGCCCATGGTCACTTATTTTCCAGAAAAAGCACCGAAAACACTGTAATAATACGAAATATTCCGATTGTATGCTTGGATGTTACCGAGGAGGCTGGCTGGTAAACAATGCCACCGGCGGAACATGTGAGCGTGGCTCAGGCCGCACATAGACGCGTCTCAGACGAACAGCGTTGAACGGGTTTTTTAGCGTTATGCGAAGCAAAATCTTGGCGATAAAATGTAGCGGTATGCGGATTTAACGTTAAGTAAGGCCAACGGTATGTGGGGCTCCACTGTACAGTGGTCCCTCGTTTTTCGTAGTTAATCCGTTCCCAGAGTTGCTACTGTTATCAAAATCTACTACGTATTTGCAAATCAATTTTCCCCATAAGAAATAATGTAAATACAATTAATCCGTTCCTGACACCCAGAAATATTAAAACAAATTTTTTTTACATGAAATATAGATGTAGTACATAAACAATACAATGGGAAATGATGAATGAAACATTAACAGCATAACACTTACCTTTATTGGAGATTCTTCTTAGTGTATAAGAGACTGGAGGAGGAGAGAGATTGGATTGTTTACAGTTTGGAAGTGAAGTTTGGTGTGAATAAAAATTCATTATGTGAATAAGAAATCAAAATGGAATTTATTTGTAAGGCCTCAAAACGTAACTAATGAACAGAAGAAATGTTAGTTTAGTTCCAGGAATACCTACATTGTTTATTCTGGACCCTATTTTGAAATTGGAATATTTTGAACTTTGTGTTAAATTGGCCAAATTAACAATTTCTGATCACTTTAATTTGTAGTTGAAACAGTTGACTTGGTGATTTCTTGTGCTCAATCGATAGAATAGAAGTAATACTAGTGAAATTGCTAAGAATTTGGCTGACTGGAATGATGTAATTGGCCTAAAATGGGAGTCAAAGTCGGCAAAATCGCCGATTCGTAAATATCGCTGACACATAAAAATTCGCGAGAGCATAATTTCGTCAATTTTCCATCAAATTTCGTACTTTTTGTTTTATTACCTTCACAAAAAGATTCTCTACTATTTCATAAGAAAAAATAACAAATTTTTTTTTTTGAAAATTCTTGGACACTGGGGCACCACTTCAGATTTGGGCCTTGGACCCTGAAGGGGTTAATGCCACTAGGACCACCTTGAGAGTCACTGGAGTCCTGTCTCGCAAAATAACTGTGGAGAGAGCTCTGTTTCTTGCGTCTCTTTAACACTTCCCTAAAATGGCCCAAGACTTTGTCACTGTACATGTTGCCAACATGGCTTGCAACAACCTTGTCAGGGTGATGTTTCTCCATAAAGCTTTCCATCTTACCCCACATAGCAAAAATCTCTTTAATTTCTGAAGGAGGCACCTTCTTCCATCTCTCTTCCTCCTCCTCTGCAGCAAGATTCTGAGCTGCGATCTGTTGCTGTTCCTGCTGAAGCTCTTGCAGCTCCTCAGTGGTGAGCTCTTCGTTGTGGTCTTCCACCAACTCTTCCACATCCTCCAAACTCACATCCAACCCCATGGAACTCCCCAGTGCCACAATTGATTTAACAACAGATATAGGCTCATCAGGGTCAGTCCCAAACCCTTCAAAATCCCTCTTGTCGACACAATCTGGCCACAATTTTCTCCAAGCAGAGTTCAAAGTCCTAGTAGTCACTCCCTCCCAAGCCATACCTATAAGGGTTATGCAATGGAGGATGCTGAAGTGTTCTCTCCAAAATTCCCTTAGGGTCAAGTGAGTGTCTGTGGTCACAGTCAAGCACCTGTGAAACATTGCTTTGGTGTATTTCTCACCTTCTTTACCACAGGCTTGGCACTAGGAGCTTTCTTTGGAGCCATGGTAGCTTATTTAGTACTTGCAAGCACTAAAATGAGTGGAATATTATGAAATATTTCGTAGGAGCACGTTAGGGGACCTTCGCTCACTGGTAAACAGTGGCAGACTGGCTGGGTAGGGAGGCCGCCCCGGCTAACACCGTGCGTACGTGTCCTGGACGTACTACTATTCGCGAGTCAACCTATGATTAGCGAGCCCATGTTTCTACAAAAATATCCCTATGATTTCCGAAATCTATGATTCCCAAGAACTACGAAAAGCGAGGGACCACTGTATAAGAGGGGCCTGGAGCCATGACTAATGAACAGAGAAAATGTTATTTTAGTGCCAGGAATGTCTGCATTGTTTATTCTGGACCCTATTTTGAAATTGGCATCTGTTGAAATTTGTGTGAAATCGGCCAAACTGCCAATTTCTGACCACTTTATTGGGTAGTTGAAATAAGTGAATGGGCGGTTTCTTGTACTCAGTTGACAGACTAGAAGTAAATAAGTTTATTCAGGTATACACAAATACAGTTACATAGATTATCATACATAGCAGTGTATGTATAGAGAACCTAGGATAACCCAGAAAAGTCAGACAAAGTGACTAATTTCCAGTACCTGGTTTGGGCTTGCCATATATGATTTTTGGTAAAATTTTTTTTTCTCTCGGTTGTTTGTTGGGCTATCTCACTGAAACTTGGGCAATGTATGATGGAAAGATGCTTCTTAACGTACAACAAAAATAGAAAAGACGGATGAAAAATAAGGGAGTTCACTTCTCAGCCATTAGCCGCCTCTTTGCAGTATATTTTTGTATGGTTTTCATGGTTGTATTTTCATTTTTTTGGACTTATTTCATAGAATGGAAGATATATTACAGAAATAGACATGATTTTGATTGCTTTCATGATGAAAAGTACCTTGAAATTGAGCTCAAAGTACCGGAAATGTTCGATTTTTTACGTCAGTCAAGTTGGTTAATTTTATTAAGTGTATTCTAACCTAACTACTCTGTAATCCGGCAAACTCAGTAATCCGGCACACTACAGGTCCCAATGATGCCGGATTTGTGATGGAGGACCTGTACTACACAATAACGGCGTAAACACTGTTGTCATTGTTTTGTTTACAGAAAATATTTACACAAACAAACGATATGAAATGTTGTTTATTGTTATTTTTCTATATTTTATATACACATATACAGTCACAGGGAATATTTCTAGAAGTTCTGCAGCCTGTGGAAGTCTTTGAAACATGGTGTCATGCACAGTGGTGTTTTACACTCCTCACACATAAAACGAGTGTCTCTGCGTTGTTGTGGGCGTTTTTTTGTATGTGCACAGACGTAACACCTCTTCTGAGCCTTTTTCTTGAAAGCAGTAGCAGGCAGTTTTACCAGAAAGTGATCACCATGCTTCAAACAAGAAGGAAGTTGTTGAAAATTTGATGGGCGGTCTATTGCAGGTGTTGTTCCTTGGTACTTGAATACTATTTGTTTGATGACAGACAAACAGAATTCGCTGTATGGTGTTTTGTCTCTGGTCCTCATCTTATACATATTATAAGCATTCAGCATGGAAATGTCCAGAAGATGGAAAAAGAGTTTTATGTACCACTTATAACTCTTGCGAACACAGTCAGCAAACCCAATCTACATGTCACATTTGTCCACTGAACGCATGTTGAGGGTGTAGTCCATCATATCTGCAGGTTTTAGAATGGGTTCATTGCTTTCTCTATGCTGCCTGCCAGTGTCTGCCATTTCATTAAGGTGAACTGATGACAACAGTGTGACATCTCATTTGTCATGCCACTGAAATGCCATGATGTCATTGGCAGCAAATGCCTGCACCTCACCTCTACGAGTGCCAGCGTCAAACCTGGGCATATGTTTCCGATTTGCATGCAATGTGCCACACACATCTGTCATGTTCATTCACAGAAAAATCACTGAGTGTGGGGCTTGTGTTCCAGTTATCTGTATATAATATATGCCCCTTACCAAGGTATGGTTTTATCATTGTTCTAACCACATCACCAGAGATGCCCAATAACTTCCTGGTATTTTGCAATGTATAACTTCCAGTGTACACAATAATATCCAATACCAGACCACTGTAACAATCACAAAGCACAAACAACTTTATACCAAAGCGTTTCCTCTTGCTTGGTATGTACTGCTTGAAAGAGAGTCTTCCTTTGAACAGAATCAAAGACTCGTCAATTACAAGCTTCCTGAAGGGATAAAAATACATATTAAATTTCTCTTTCAGATACACAAACACATGCCTAATCTTATATAGCCTGTCATTTTTGTCAGGCCTGGTTTTGTCTGAGAAGTGAAGCATATGTAATATTAGCACAAATCGATTCACTGACATTATATCACTGAAACCTGGGGTTGCAATCAGGCGGTCTGTTGACCAGTATGATTTCACACTGTGCTTATACACATGTGGCATAAGCATTATTGTGGCAAAGAAAAGATACATCTCAGCAACAGTTGTCTCCTTCAACTGGTGTAGACATGATTTTTGGTGAAAGTATTGTGTTTGCCATGGTGTACTCGTAATATGTGTTGCTTTCCATGACAATACTTTCCATCAGGGGTTTGTCAAAGAATAACTGGAAACATTCCAGTTCAGTGGCATTGTTTCCCAGTGTACAACATGGCCATATTCCACTTTGTCTGTCATCAAACTGGTGGGGATTTGGAACAAAATTGACAGCTTCCTGCCAATCCCAGGTGTGGTCTGCTGGTGGGTACTGGACAATGACAGGTGGTTGTGGAGGTTGTGGTTGTGGAGGCTGGTGTGGTGGGTGGGGGATGGTTGTCTTTGCTGTGGATCAGCTGAGGCAGTGGCGTGGGTGGCAGCATGGGCCACTGCTGGTGCCTCACGGCCGGCACCACCACCATGCGCATTTTCCATCCCAATTGCAACAGTATCATCGTCATTTTCACTGTCAGTTCCTGTTGTACAGCCATGGGATGTACTCCGACATGTACTCCTTCCCCTTGGAATAGCATATGGCACACTACCAGAGCGCATATATCATCGTATATACTGACGCTTCACTGGGGAATGTTGCACTTCACTATCACTACTGGAACTAGTTTGAAGAGCTTGTAATTCATAATCACTATCACTATCATCACAAATGCTCACATCTGAGTCTGGGATTTGGGAAAATAGGAGTTTCCTCTTTGATTGTGGTACAACTGAGCATGAACAAGATGGCCCAGCACCAGAGGTGGAAGGCTGAGGGTCGTCTGGGTTTTCCTCACTGTTACCAATATTATGGTCATTAGTTTCGGTCAAAACCTTGAAACTCGTCTTCACTGGCACTTCCATCTGAACAAAAGTGTCCCAATTAGCCGAGGAGTGAGGAGCTTCTTACCGCAAGGCATGGTGGACAAGGCTTACTAATATGGCGTTCTCACAATGCGCCACTGGGTCCCAGATTTTTTTTCTACTGCGCACACCCACTACACAGACTATTACAAAAAAAGTGATTTTTAAAAGATGGTAGTTTTACTCCTTTTGTAATAAAGAGTTCGGGATACATAAATACAACATTAAAATCAATTAATCTTTAATATAATATAAAAGCAATCTTTGGTCTAGGAGGTATTTAAAATATTATATATACATGTTACAATAATAAATTATTAGTGTCTTAAAATAATAATATATACATCTATGCTAAAATAATAAATTATAAATAACATTTGTATAATAATAAATTATGATCAACTCTGTGTCTCACACGGCACTTATAATGACGCTCTGTGTCCCACACGACACTTATCTGTGGTGTGTTCTGACACTCCCTCTCAACTGTCACTTGGCACCCTTTCTTCCGTGTAATGGTGCTCCTGCTCAACCATGTCCACTAGACACCCTTTTCTCTGTGTCACACGACACTCCTACTCTCCGTGTCACACGACACCCTTTTCTCTGCGTCATACACAATATCTCTACTGTGTCACTCTTGACACCCTTGTCTCTGCGTCGCACATTATCACCCACAGCGTCTCTTATCAGAGGCCAGTCACATGATACTATTCAATGTACACTACAACCTGACCATCTTCAATGTCACACGACACCCTTTTCTTCTCAGTGTTCCACTACGGTCCTGTAGCATATCTCAGTGTTCCACTCCATCATACTTCCCTAAGTGCCACACTACAGTCCTAGCCCAGTTCAGTGTAACACTCCAACCTTTTCTTCATGTAATGTCCCACTAAAACAGCATCGGATGACTCCGGCCCACAGTTGACCAGCGTAGGCGGTGAGTCCTCAGACATCACCGGTAGTCCTGTAAATACTCTCCAAGGCCGGTAGAAGTACACCGTAAGATGGTCTGGTGAGTACTGTCTACCGCCTTCAAGACCAGTTGACACCGCAAGGAGGTTCGGTTAATCCTGCTTGCCGAACACCATGCTGCAAGCTCACTGAATGCGGCCGTCAAGTAACTGAGGCCAACAGACTCAGTGAGCTGCGGTGAGCGCTTCCTCTAACGCCAGTAGAAGCCAGTAGAATACTCTACTGCCAGTAGATGTGTACGATTAGGTGTTCTGGTAACTACTGCGTAGATGCGTACCATGAGGTGTTCAGGTACTTACTGCTTCTAAAGCCAGTAGATGTGTACCATTAGGTGTTCAGGTACCTACTGCTTCTAAAGCCAGTAGATGTGTACCATTAGGTGTTCAGGTACCTACTGCTTCTAAGGCTAGTAGATGTGTACCATTAGGTGTTCAGGTACCTACTGCTTAGATGCATACCGTGAGGTGTTCAGGTACTTAATGCTCTAAGGCCGGCTCAGCAGTCCCCACAATGGGTTTGATGACGTACCCAGTGGTACTGCCGGCCGGCAGGTTAACCATTTAACCGCTAGTTTGGTAGGGGGCCGCAACACAGACCCATTCTCTCACATCTAGGCCTACCAGCCTTTTCCCGTGAGATTTGAAGGCTCTGGAATTTATGCGTACTAGTACATCAAAAACCCTGGCGCGTAAGCCGTACTAGTACAGCCAAAATCCTGAAAGGGTTAATATAGACAAATGCAAAGTTCTAAACATTGGACAGGAAAATAACCATGCCACATATAAACTAAATGTAGATCTTAGTACTACTGATTGCAAAAAGGATTTGGGAGTTCTGGCCAGCAGTAATCTGAAACCAAGACAACAGTGCATAAGTGTTCACAATGAAGCTAACAGAATCCTTGGCTTCATATCAAGAAGCATAAATAATAGGAGTCCTCAGGTTGTTCTTCAACTCTGTATATCCTTGGTTAGGCCTCATTTAGATTATGCTGCACAGTTTTGGTCACTGTATTACAGAATGGATATAAATGCTCTGGAAAACGTACAAAGGAGGATGACAAAGTTGATCCCATGTATCAGAAATCTTCCCTATTTATTTTATTTATTTATTTATATATTTATTATTAATTTGGACATGATACATAGAAGTACAAAGAAATACAGTGGTTAAGTGTATCATGCCAAAAGCCCCTTATATGCAGAGCATTATGGGCAGGCTTAAAATTAACTTAAGATAAACTAAGCAATGATGTACAGTGGACCCCCGCCTTACGATATTAATCCATTCCTGAGAGCTCATCGTAAGCCGAAATTATCGTAAGGTGAATTAATTTTCCCCATAAGAAATAATGAAAATCAAATTAATCTGTTCCTGACTTCCCAAAGTATGAAAAAAAAAAATTTTACCACATGAAATATTAATTTTAATACACACAAACTGAAGAAGACATGCACAGTTACTACTCTTCTAAGAACAGAATACATAACACTTACCTTTATTGAAGATCTGGTGATGATTGATGGGATTGATGGATCTGTCATGGGATCATGACAGAAATGTTAAAAGCAGAAAAGATATAGTGTAAAAGCAGAAAAGATAGTGTTGGAGTGGTTGGTATTTTTCTTTAATAAATGTATGAAAGAAGGGAAAGTACCTAGGGAATGGCAGAAAGCATGTACAATCCCTTTATATAAAGGGAAGGGGGACAAAGGAGACTGTAAAAATTATAGGAGAATAAGTTTACTGAGTATACCAGGTACAGTGTATGGTAGGGTTATTATTGAAAGAATTAGAGGTAAGACAGAGCAAATGAACAAGGAGGCTTTAGAATGGGTAGGGGATGTGTAGATCAGGTGTTTACATTGAAGCATATATGTGAACAGTATTTAGATAAAGGTAGGGAAGTTTTCATTGCATTTATGGATTTAGAAAAGCATATGATAGAGTGGATAGGGAAGCAATGTGGCAATGATGCAAGTGTATGGAATAGGCAGTAAGTTACTAAATGCTGTAAAGAGTTTTTATGAAGATAGTGAGGCTCAGGTTAGGGTGTATAGGAGAGAGGGAGATTACTTCCCAGGGGTATATAATGTCATCATGGTTGTTTAACATATTTATAGATGGGGTTGTAAAAGATGTAAATGTTGGGGAGAAGGGTGGGATTAAATTATGAGGAATCAAATACAAAATGGGAGATGATGCGGTTACTTTTTGTTGATGATACTGTGCTTTTGTAGGATTCTAAAGAAAAGCTGCAAAGGTTAGTGGACGAGTTTGGGAGGGTGTGTAAAGGTAGAAAGTTGAAAGTGAACATAGATAAGAGTAAGATGATGAGGGTATCAAATGATTTAGATAAAGAAAATTTGAATATCACACTGGATGGAGGGAGTATGGAACAAGTGAATGCTTTCAGATACAGTAGACCCCCGCCTTACGATATTAATCCGTTCCTGAGAGCTCATCATAAGCCGAAATTATCGTTAGCTGAATTAATTTTCCCCATAAGAAATAATGGAAATCTAATTAATCTGTTCCTGACACCCCAAAGTATGAAAATTTTTTTTTTTTACCACATGAAATATTAATTTTAATACACACAAACTGAAGAAGACATGCACAATTACTACTATACTAAGAATAGAATACATGACACTTACCTTTATTGAAGATCTGGTGATGATGGGATCGGAGGAGGGGAGAGTGTGGAAGTTATTGTTCAGAAGAGGAATCCCCTTCCATTAGGACTTGAGGTAGCAAGTCCTTTTCCAGGGTTACTTCCGTTCTTTTAATGCCACTAGGACCAGCTTGAGAGTCACTGGACCTCTGTCGCACAACAAATCTGTCCATAGAGCTCTGTACCTCCCGTTATGGCCCCTTAAATGGGCCATAACATTGTCATTATAATAGTCACCAGCACGGCTTGCAGTAGCTGTGTCAGGGTGATTTTCATCTGCAAAGGTTTGCACTTCAAGCCACTTTGCACACATTTCCTTAATCTTTGAAGTAGACAACTTCCTCAATTTCTCTCTCCCCTCCTCTGAAGCAGTTTCCTCAGGTCTGGCCTCTTGCTGTTGAAGATAACCTTGCAGCTCTTCAGTGGTTAGTTCTTCATTGTCCTCCTCCACCAACTCTTCCACATCCTCCCCACTAACCTCCAACAACATGGACTTTCCCAATGCCACAATAGATTCCACAACTGGCATAGGCTCCTGGGGGTTATCCCCAAACCCTTCAAAATCCCTTTCTTCTACACAGTGGCCACAGTTTCTTCCAAGCAGAGTTCAAGGTCCTCTTAGTCACTCCCTCCCAAGCCTTACCTATAACGTTTACACAACTGAGGATGCTAAAGTGATCTTTCCAAAACTCTCTCAGAGTCAATCGAGTGTCTGAGGTCACTTCAAAGCACTTTTGAAACATAGCTTTTGTGTAGAGTTTTTTGAAGTTTGAAATGACCTGCTGGTCCATGGGCTGCAGAAGAGGAGTGGTATTAGGAGGCAAAAACTTAATGAAGCTCATGTCCCCAGAAAGTCGCTCTGCCAAGTCTGAAGGATGACCAGGAGCATTGTCTAATACCAGGAGGCACTTAAGGTCCAATTTCTTTTCCATTAGGTAATTTTTCACAGTGGGGGCAAATGCATGGTGTAACCAGTCATAGAAAAAGCCTCTAGTGACCCATGCCTTACTGTTAGATTTCCATATCACACACAAATTAGCCTTGAGGACATTGTTTAGCACACATCACAAGAGTAAGCCTGTCTTTCATAGGCTTATGTCCTGGGAGTGCCTTTTCGTCCTGAGTAATGTAGGTCCTGCTTGGCATTTTCTTCCAAAACAGGCCTGTTTCGTTGCAATTAAACACTTGTTCAGGTTGCAGTTCTTCACTGTCTATGTAATCCTTGAATTCCTTCACATATTTTTCAGCCGCTTTTTGGTCCGAACTGGCAGCCTCACCATGCCTTATCACACTATGTATGCCACTACGATTCTTAAATCTCTCAAACCAACCTTTGCTGGCCTTAAATCCACTCAGATCACCACTAGTTGCAGGCATTTTTCTAATTAAATCCTCATGCAACTCCCTAGCCTTTTCACATATGATCACTTGAGAGATGCTATCTCCTGCTATCTGTTTTTCGTTTATCCACACCAATAACAGTCTCTCAACAATGTAGACATTCTTGGCACTAAAATAACATATCCTCTGTTCATTAATCATGTCAGTAGACCCCTCTTATATTACTATTGCTTTCTATTTTGATTTTTTATTCATACAAAAGATACAAAATTTACTGTTATGCATACTGCTGCATTATTGTAAAAATGGTATAAGTAATATCAGTGCACTAGTGAAAGAATATTGGACTCCCCAGTTGACGTGTATTGGATGTGTGGTGTGATTTGCTTACTCTTGAACATTGGTAAAAATCAAACATATCCGCTACTTTGAGCTCAATTTCAAGGTTGTTTTCATCATGAATATAAAACCATCTCTATTTCTGCAATATGTTTTCCATTTTATCACGTGAGACCATGAAAACGAGAATACAATGATAAATACTATATGAAAATACACCTCAAAGTCGGCATTTTAATCCAAAAATCAGTTATTTTTTTTTTCTCATGCACTGTGTGCTGCAGGATTTTTTTTTTTGTGGTACACACTGACCACACAGACCCATTCTCTCACATGTGGGCCTACCAGCTTTCTTCTGTTTGATTTGAAGCTGCTAGAATTGTTGAGTATATATACGTCCGAAACACTGGCTTGTAAGACATATACAGTGGACCCCCGCATAACGATTACCTCCAAATGCGACCAATTATGTAAGTGCATTTGTACGTGTATGTTTAGGGGTCTGAAATGGACTAATCTACTTCACAATATTTCTTATGGGAACAAATTCGGAAAGTACTGGCACCTGAACGTACTTCTGGAGTGAAAAAATATCGTTAACCGGGGGTCCACTGTATATACGACCAAAATAGTCAAAGGGTTAAACGAACAAAAGAGAGAGAGAGAGAATGAGTACATGAGAGAGGACATACATGAGTTATGTAAACAAACCAGCCGAACGCATATGGTTTTAGTTTACTCCAGCAAGCCAACTAGAAAAACATCTCATATTTATGTTAATTTATTCTACTGTGGGTATATTTATCATGTTCATATGTTATGTAGCATGTTTGTTTATTATATAATTTTGAAAAAAATATCATAGATGGATTAAGCAAAATGTTTATACAGTGGACCCTCAGATAACGATATTAATCTGTTCCAGAGAGCTTGTCCTTAAGAGACAGCACAATAAGTGTCAGGGGCCCAAGACTCTTCAACTGCCTCCAAGCATACATAAGGGGGATTACCAATAGGCCCCCTGGCTGTCTTCAAGCAGGCACTGGACAAGCACCTAAAGTCGGTACCTGACCAGCCGGTAGTAACAGCCTGGTTGATCAGGCTCTGATCCACCACGAGGCCGGGTCACAGACCAGGCCGCGGGGGCGTTGACCCCCGGAACTCTCTCCAGGTAAACTCCAGATGGCAAGCAATCCAGGCCTGTCTTCGTCCCTTACCCTTTCTGCAGACTACACAGATCCTCATAGTAGTGTTCATATTAGCAATACAGTGGACCCCTGCATAGCGACTTTAATCCATGCAAGAGGGCTGGTTGTTATGCGAAATGTTCGGTATGCGAATGAATTTTCCCCATAAGAAATAATGGAAATCAAATTAATCCGTGCAAGACACCCAAAAGTATGAAAAAAAAAAATTTTACCACATGAAATGTTAATTTTAATACACACAAACTGAAAAAGGCATGCACAATTACATGACACTTACTTTTATTGAAGATCTGGTGATGATTGATGGGATGGGAGGAGGGGAGAGAGAGTGTTAGTGTTTAGAAGGGGAATCCCCTTCCATTAAGACTTGAGGTGTCGAGTCCTTTTCTGGGGTTACTTCCCTTCTTCTTTTAATGCCACTAGGACCAGCTTCAGAGTCACTGGACTTCTTTCGCACAACATATCTGTCCATAGTGGCCTGTACCTCTCATTCCTTTATGACTTCCCTAAAGTGTTTCACAACATTGTCAGTGTAATAATCACCAGCACGGCTTGCAATAGCTGTGTGAGGGTGATTTTCATCCATGAAGGTTTGCACTTCAAGCCACTTTGCACAGATTTCCTTAATCTTTGTAGTAGGCAACTTTTTCAATTTCTCTCTCCCCTCCTCTGAACCAGTTTCCTCAGGTCTGGCCTCTTGCTGTTGAAGTTGATCTATCAGCTCATCAGTGGTTAGTTCTTCATTGTCCTCCTCCACCAACTCTTCCACATCATCCCCACTAACCTCCAACCCTAAGGACTTACCCAATGCCACAATGGATTCCTCAACTGGCATAATCCTCTCAGGGTTAGCCTCAAACCCTTCAAAATCCCTTTTGTCTACACATTCTGGCCACAGTTTCTTCCAAGCAGAGTTCAAGGTCTTCTTAGTCACTTCCTCCCAAGCCTTACCTATAAGGTTTACACAATTGAGGATATTAAAGTGATCTCTCCAAAAGTCTCTTAGAGTCAGTTGAGTTTCTGAGGTCACTACAAAGCACCTTTCAAACAGAGCTTTTGTGTACAGTTTTTTAAAGTTTGCAATAACCTGCTGGTCCATGGGCTGCAGGAGAGGAGTGGTATTAGGAGGCAAAAACTTCACCTTAATGAATTTCATGTCCCCATAAAGTCGCTCTGCCACGTCTGTAGGATGACCAGGGGCATTGTCTAACACCAGGAGGCACTTAAGTTCTAATTTCTTTTAAGTTAGGTAATCTTTCACATTGGGGGCAAATGCATGGTGTAACCAGTCATAGAAAAAGTCCCTAGTGACCCATGCCTTACTGTTTGCCCTCCACAGCACACACAAATTCTCCTTGAGGACATTCTTTTGCCTGAACGGTCTGGGAGTTTCAGAGTGATACACTAATAAAGGCTTCACTTTGCAATCACCAGTAGCATTGGAACACATCAACAAAGTAAGCCTGTCTTTCATAGGCTTATGTCCTGGGAGTGCCTTTTCCTCCTGAGTAATGTAGGTCCTGCTTGGCATTTTCTTCCAAAACAGGCCTGTTTGATCACAATTAAACACTTGTTCAGGTTTCAGTCCTTCAGTTTCTATGTACTCCTTGAATTCCTGCACATATTTTTCAGCTGCTTTGTGGTCCAAACTGGCAGCCTCACCATGCCTTATCACACTATGTATGCCACTACGCTTCTTAAATCTCTCAAACCAACTTTTGCTGGCCTTAAATTCACTCACATCATCACTAGTTGCAGGCATTTTTTTAATTAAATCCTCATGCAACTTCCTAGCCTTTTCGCTTATGATCGCTTGAGAGACGCTATCTCCTGCTAGCTGTTTTTCATTTATCCACACCAATAAGAGTCTCTCAACATCTTCCATCACTTGCGATCTCTGTTTCAAAAACACAGTTAAACCTTTGGCAAGAACAGCTTCCTTGATTGCCTTTCTGTTGCCCACAATAGTAGCGATGGTTGATTTGGGTTTCTTGTACAACCTGACCAGGTCGGCGACACGCACTCCACTTTCATACTTATCAATGATCTCTTTCTTCATCTCTATTGGAATTCTCACCCTTATTGCTGTAGGGTTGGCACTAGAAGCTTTCTTGGGGCCCATGGTCACTTATTTTCCAGATAAAGCACCGAAAACACTGTAATAATACGAAATATTCCGATTGTATGCTTGGATGTTACCGCGGAGGCTGGCTGATAAACAATGCCACCCACGGAACATGTGAGGCTGGCTGAGGGCGCACATTGGACGCGTCTCGGACGAAGAGCGGTGAGCGGGTTTTTGGGCGGTATGCGAGGCAAAATTTTTGCGATAAAAGCGAGCGGTATGTGGATTGTACGGTATGCGATGCGTACGGTATGCGGGGGTCCACTGTACTAGACAACTCTCCTAGCTATCTAGTGTATAATTCGCAGATGTATTTCAATTTTTTTGTAACAGCTTTTTCAATTTGGCTTAATTTCCAACAAAACTGTTTGAATCCACCCGAATCTGGCTTTATTTCTACAAAAAGCGTTTGAATCTGCCCGAATCCAGTGAATCCGGTAATCCAGCTAGTGGATCACTGTGTATCTTTTTCCTAATAAGTACCTAAACAGTCTGTCTATCTGTATTGTAACTATTTGTTGTAGTTACTGTTTGAGTGTTTGATAGGGCGCGTAGAGCCCCGTCAGTTAGTGAAACCAGTCAGAGGATACATTGTTATCAACGAATCCGTTTGAATCCAGTCATTGGATGAATCCAGGCAGATCCAGATTAGCTCACTGGCTGATATTAGACTAGCTCATAAAAGCACTACTGGAAAAAAAAAAATAAACAGTAACGTGTTCAGTTTGATACAAAAAGTATAAATTGCGTGTTTGGGCACCAGTGGCTTCAATATATGAAGATTACTGGAGGAATTATAATTCTTGTTGTGTATATAGCGACTGCTGCTAACTACAGGTTTACCACAAACTGTATACGTCACTCCACAATAAGCACTAACAACTATACATTGTTTATCATATTTCTACAAAACTGTACACTTTTCGCATTTCCTCGAGATTTTGCACCTCTTCGTATTTCGACAGGAATGATTTACTCCCTGGAATCACAAATTATTAGTCAGGTACTGTGGGAAATAATTTCCCAAAAATTATGCTGTGTAAATAAACCTGATTAATACGTTACTGTTGTTCTGTTGAGTGTATTTTAAATAAGAGAATCGACAAGGAAGCTCTGCGCCTGCGCTGACAAGCAGGAGGAGTCTCCATTGTTTTTTTGAATGTAGTACAAACACGTTAATGTAAGGTGTATAATTTTCGTCGCTCTAGGGGTTATATTGGGCTTAAAACCTCTCAAGTAGGAGCCGAAATTGTTGGATGTGCAGTCCTGAATAATGTGAGCAGCAAATGGACAGGACAGCTCCAGGAACCTCAGCTAAGTGTCTAATTTATGTTAAAATTCTGGCCAGTTTTTCTTCATAAATAGGCAGAGTGAGTTTCTGTACATGACACACTGTAATCTCCAGACTAATTGGCGAGTGTTATGATTATAAATTCTCCTGTTATATAAATGTGTATATGTAATCATTTATTAATTTTAATATACAGTCCACAAATTTATATTAAATTTTACCAGAATTCCTGGTGATGTACATTTCATTTGCAATTAATATAGGTCTAGAGCAACTTGTGAAGAGATAGATGGTAGGTATCGAAGGGGGACATTTTTTGTGACCTAAGTGTCCTAAAAAATTCCTACTTGTCTCTGTAACTTTGATAAATCATGATTATCTTTGTTACCATTTACTGGTATGTATCTAATGAGATTCATCCAGGTAAATGTAATTTTCCACAGGTACACTAGCAGACCTGCATGGGAGGGTTCTGACGACTGCTGGTAACTGTTTACAACATGAACCTGTCTCTTTGGGCCTAACACTTCAGTTATAAATTTCACCTTATCATTCATTATCTATATACCACTGTGGTACAGACTGTAACACTATGTATAGCACACAACACTATGTATAACACACTATTATCAGGGAGACTGTCTTTCCTCTGACAAAAAAGTTCTATTATTTTCACTGGCACTCTAGGCCTAAAGTTCCCCTCTGAGAGTATGGTTATGCTTTGTTATTGTACACTGATTCTCCTTTTTTTGACTCAGTAGATATTATTTTCTGCAAGATTAGTTCCAAACGATGGAGGGATATATCTTATAAGTTCACTGGCACAGTTTAAAGTTCTAGTACGCAAGAGAGACCGTGAAAAAACACGAAAGAACACGACGACACGACACGGCACGGCACGGCACGATGTTTTGTGCTATTGTGCGGTGCTGTGCTGTGTGTGGTGTTACGTGTGCTGTGCTATCATATGTGGTGCTGTGCTGTCATGTGTGATGTGCTATCATGGGTGGTGGTGTGCTGTCATGTATGGTGCTGTGCTGTCATGTATGGTGCTATGCTATCATGTGTGGTGCTGTGCTGTCATGTATGGTGCTGTGCTGTCATGTATGGTGCTATGCTATCATGTGTGGTGCTGTGCTGTCATGTATGGTGCAGCGCTATCATGCTTGGTGCTGTGCTGTCATGCTTAGTGTTGTGTTATCATGCGTGGTGGTGTGCTATCATGCTTGGTGCTGTGCTATCATGCTTGGTGTTGTGCTATCATGCTTGGTGTTGTGCTATCATGCTTGGTGTTGTGCTATCATGCTTGGTGCTGTGCTATCATGCTTGGTGCTGTGCTATCATGTATTGTGCTGTGCTATCATGCTTGGTGTTGTGCTGTTTTCGAGGATATAAAAGTGCGTCGGAGTATAAAACAAATTCCAACCTCAACTGAGCGAAAAACTATTGTGGAGAACCTGGGAGTGATAATGTCAGAGAATCTCACTTTCAAAGACCACAACCTCTCAAGGGAGGTTCCTTGATGCTGGTGAGGGGCTCTTGATGTAGGGAATTGGATCTATGCTCCAGTTCCCTGAATTAAACCTGAATACCTTCCATCCTCTCCCCCCCCACAGGCGCTGTATAATCCTACGGGTTTGTGCTTCCCCATGATTATAATCAAAGATCACAATGCATCAACCACATCTGCTATGAAAATGATGGGATGGATAATGAGAACCTTCAAAACCTAGGAATGCTAAGCCCATGATGATACTCTTCAAATCACTTGTTCTCTCTAGGCTGAAATATTGCTGTACATTAACGGCCCCTTTCGAGAAAAGATAAGATTTCGTTTGGATTTGTAACCCTGGAGGGTTAGCCACCCAGGATAACCCAAGAAAGTCAGTGCGTCATCAAGGACTGTCTAACTTATTTCCGTTGGGGTCCTCAATCTTGTCCCCCAGGATGCGACCCACACCAGTCTACTAACATCCAGGTGTAAGGAAATGTGTCAAAATGTTTCCACCTGCCGGGAATTGAACTCAGGTCCTCCACGTGTGAAACGAGAGCTTTGGCCACCAGGTAAAATTGCAGACCTGGAGAATATATAGAGAACCTTCATGGCATGTATAAATACCATAAAGAACCTAAATTATCGGGAACATTTAAAGTCCCTTGATTTGTATACCCTGGAACACAGATGAGAAAGATGCATGAAAATAAACACTTGGAAAATGCTAGAGGGTCTAGTCCCAAATCTAAACACTGAAATCACTCCTAATGAAAGCAAAAGACTCGGTAGACTATGCAATGTCCCTCCATTGTCCACTAGGAGATAACACAGGTCTGGTGCTGTTTCTTGTACAGTGCTCGTCATGGCATAATGCCGGGTGAGCGCCCCAGCATAGTGCCATGATGAAAATCAAAGGCCTGCCATACAGGGGGGTCTTTTCTCGTCAGTGCATTCGGCTGGGTAGCAGATGTTAGCATGACGTCACGGCCTTCCACCACACTTCACAGTGACTTTTCATTGCTCACGTGGCTGCTGTGGTGAGAGGAAGTGTTGCACTTTTGTCTCATATGTCCCAGCTTTTGTCCAGTGTTTTCTTTGGGTTTGGGGCTATACACCTGAAACTATAGCTTAAATCACAGGGCTTCACAAAGCTGGGCACCAGACAAAAGAAACAGTGGAGAATGTTAGCGTGTGTGAGCATTCATTGAGGAACTGGGTGCAGCGTTCCAAGGCTGGTGGAGGTGTGGAGTTAACGTCTGCTAAACCTTGGCTTGGCCTCTCCAAGAAGGCATCTATCTGTTTGTACCTTAACTGTGTTAAATAAGCAGTTACTCTCTGGTTTAATTCCTACCCGACCCCTCAAGGCAGATTCCTTGATGCTGGTGATGGGGTCTTGGTCTACGAAATTGGGTCTGTGCTCCAGTTCCCTGAATTAAGCCTGAGTACCTTCCACAACCCCCCCTCCCCCACAAGAGCTGTATAATCCTACGGGTTTAGCGCTTCCCCCTTGATTATAATAATTCCTACCTGAGCAACAGGAAACAAATTATCAACAACACAGAATAATAACCTTTGCCGAAATGCCTAGGCATCTAGTGGCCTTCTTTGTAATTAATATTTTACAGTGGTCCCTCGTTTTTCGTAATTAATCCGTTCCTGGAGGAGCTACTATAAACGAAATTTACAATTTGCGAATCAATTTTCCCCATAAGAAATAATGTAAATATAATTAATCCGTTTCTGACACTCAGAAGTATTAAAACAAAAAAATTTTTTACATGAAATATACAAGTAGTACATAAACAATACAATGGGAAATGATGAATGAAACATTAACAGCATAACACTTACCTTTATTGGAGATTCTTCTTAGTGTATGGGAGACTGGAGGAGGAGAGAGATTGGATTGTTTACAGTTTGGAAGGGGAATCCCCTTCCAGCAACACCTCAGGTACCAATTGCTTCTCTGGGGTTGCTTCTCTTCTCTGTTTCTTAATGACACTAGGACCACCTTGAGAGTCACTCTAGTCCTGTCTCGCAAAGTAACTGTGGAGAGAGCTCTGTTTCTGGCGTCTCTTTAACACTTCCCTAAAATGGTACAAGACTTTGTCACTGTACATATTTCTCACCTTCTTTACCACAGGCTTGGCACTAGGAGCTTTCTTTGGAGCCATGGTAGCTTATTTAGTATTTGCAAGCACTAAAATGAGTGGAATATTATGAAATATTTCGTAGGAGCACTTGAGGGGACCTTCACTCACTGGTAAACAATGCCAGACTGGCTGGGTAGGGAGGCCGCCCCGGCTCACACCGTGCGTAAGCGTCCTGGACGAACTACTATTCGCGAGTCAACCTATGAAAATCGAGTCCATGTTTATACGAAAATACCCCTATGATTGGCGAAATTTACGATTGCCGAGAACTACGAAAAGCGAGGGACCACTGTATATGCAAACCACACATTGTAAGCTTTGCAAGGAAATAGACATTTTCATTTTCATTTTCAACATGTGGGGTTCCCCAAGGTAGTATTCTGGGTCCTTTACTCTTGTGTTATGTGAATGACATGCTTATCAGTATCAAATGCAAGTTGCTATTTTATGTAGATGATAGTGCCCTGTTAGTATCAGATAAAGACCCACAAGACATTGCAAATGTACCATCACTAGAACTAGAGTCCTGTAGAAAATGTTTAGTATACAACATTATCATTTGACCTTGGGAAAACCAAAGCCATACACTTTGGCACCAAATATAAATTGAAAAGGGTAAATAATTTTAATGCCCAGTGTAATGGGTAACCCATTATTTCAGTAAAATATCTGGGAATTTCCTCTGACCCAAGCATATCAGGAGAACTAATAGGGAACAGTGTAGTAAAGAAAGCGAATGCGGGACTAAAGTTCCTCTACAGACAAGCACAATGTCTACCTACTGAATCTCGCAGGACCCTATGTCTAGCTCTCGTACATTGTATTATAGATTACTCTTGCTCTTCATGGTACTCTGCGTTAACAAAAAAAAAAAAAAACTGAGGCTACAAATCATCCAGAACAAAATGGTGAGATTCATTCTGGACCTGGGTCCAGAGAGCATGTAGGCCAGAATGAATTACAACTGGATATACTGAATGTTGAAGACAGAGTAAAACAACTAAAGCTAAATTACGTTTATAAAATTGCTCACAACCAGTGTCCCCAATATCTTGCTGCCAATTTTGTTAAGTCTGGGAACCAAAGCGATTATAGTACTAGGGGAAGGAAGAATTTGTGTATTGCATGAACTCCAAGTTTTCTCTGACCCTTGGAGTTAATGCAAAATGAAGCTCTCAGAATTATTCTTGGGTGTCCCAAATCTACAAAGGTTTTTAATATGAGGAAGGAGCTTGGTATTTCTAGTATCAGTGATAGGATTGTTGAGATTAACACTGTACTCAGTATTAGAATGTTAAGAAATGAACTACTCACAATGAATCTTACCAAGTGTCTAGAGGTAAATACACACAGATCTAAATGGATTGTGAAAACGTGCAATTGCATTAAGTTTTATAACCTGCATGAACTGTATCACTGTAGACAAGAGCATGTCACCCCTCCATGAAAGATAGTGTTCATTTAATATCACATCCCTGCAAGTCCCTCCCAAGAAGCTCATTGCTAGTAATCCCTTCCTTAAATCACTTGTTAGAGCAACTGCTCAAGAAGAAATCTCTCGCCTAGCTAGTAATAATAATAAGTTATATACACTGAAGGATCTAAACAGGAGTTTTCTGGCAGAGCTGCATCTGCTCTTGTTGCCACCTCCCTAGTTAAGAACGATAATAAATTTGTTGAGTTAGGCATAAGAATTAACAACTGGGCATCTACACTGCAAACTGAATTGTTTGCAATCCTAATGGCGCTAAAGCTAACCTATGACACTGAGCATGACTCTATCATCATTACTGATTCTGTCATCATTGAAAGCTCTTGACTCATATGATGACTCCAACAACATGCTCATTGGAGAAGCCAGGTATAGATACTCAAAAATCAGGGATAAAGGAATTAATGTACAATTGCTGTGGATCCCATCACACATTGGATTACTCCTTCACTATCACTATCCTTCACTATGCCAGCACAATCCTAAACAGTGCTAAAAGTCTATCAGTTCTTAACTACAACATCAGGTCCTTAAGCAAACACTATGATGACCTCCTGGCACTCCTTGAGTCGCTAAAGACTCCTTTCTCCTGCATTCTTACTGAGACCTGGCTTAAGCATGACACAATAGATATCTACCCACTACCAGGATACACAGCAATAGACAACTGCAGATCATACCAAGTTGGGGGTGGTATTGCAATCTATTACTCCAACCAACTATCTTGTATTATCACCACTTACTTTAGTGATGAATATGGGGAATACATTTTTGCTAATTTTACTGTAAAAAAACTCAAGACGCCTATAACAATCAGTGCCATTTACCGGATACCCCACACAAACATCCCAAATTTCAGTGAGAAATTAAAGGCACTAATAACAGACAGACAAATGAACAAGCACCACCTTCTCTTAGCTGGAGACTTCAATATCAACCTTGGCCTAGTAGATGATCAGCCTGTAACTGATTTCATCAACAATATGAACAACACGCTTCTCATACCAACAATAACTAAACCAACCAGGCTCACTGAGACAAGTGCAACCATAATAAATCACATATGGACCAATATACTAGCCCCCCTTAAATCAGGGATAATCACAGACAGCACTACAGACCACTACCCTACCTTCCTCTTAACAAACATTAGTAAACCACCACTGGAATACAACAAAGTTTCGTTTAGACTCCATGACGAGGCCTCAATAAGGAAGTTCACAGCAGACCTGGAGACTGTTGACTGGCCTACAGAATTCTCCAAGGCCAGTGGTATTGACGATTGGACAGACATTTTTCTTAACAAATTAATTAGACTATACAACAAACATTGTCCTATAAAAACGAAACAGATCACGAATAAACAGCTCGGTTGCCCATGGCTAACCAGCAGCATTCTGAAATCCATTGATAAGAAACACCAATATGAAAAGCAATATAGACAGGGCTTAATACACACAGATATTTTTAAACACTATTCATCAGTTCTCACCAAAGTAATATAGAAAGCCAAACAACTGTACGTACTACAGCAGATTCACTGACACGAGGAGATATAAAAAAGACCTGGAAAACACACACTCAGATTCTGGGCACCCACAAACTGAAAAAAAACAAGAATATTGTCCTAACTAAACCTAATGAAACACCACTGCATCCCACTGAAACAGCTAACAAGATAAACGACTTCTTCTCAACCATAGGATCTAATCTCGCCAATAAAATACCATGTACCAATGCCCATGCCAGGGACTATCTAGATGGGAATTTCCCAAATTCCTTCTATCTTGTACCAACTGAGCCCACGGAAGTCACCGAGATTATAAAGTCACTTAAAAATAACTCGGGGGAACCTGTTTCATGTCCCACCATTATTGTACAAGCGAGCAGTCCATGTCCTTTTGCATGCTATTTCATTACTTTTTAACAAGTCACTAGAAACTAGCACCTTCCCGAAACTACTCAAGATAGCAAGGGTTACACCAATACATAAAGGTGGTGACCCTACAGATGTAAACAACTATAGGCCAATATAAAACTTACCATTGCTATCCAAAATCTTCGAGAAACTCGTGCACAGGAGACTATATTCATTTATAACGGCACAAAACATACTCAACCCCTGCCAATTTGGATTCAGGAAAAATAAAAGCACTAATGATGCAATTGTGAAAATGCTAGATCTGCTTTACACAGCATTGGAAAATAAGGAATATCTGCTTGGAATTTTTATTGACCTAAGAAAAGCTTTTGACACAGTAGACCACGGCATCCTACTCCACAAACTTGACCAGTATGGTATAAGAGGCCATGAACTTGCATATTTCAAATACTACCTTACTAAAAGGTATCAGTATGTCACCATTAAAGACACAGCATCATCAGCTCGGCCACTTGATACTGGAGTTCCGCAGGGAAGTGTCCTTGGTCCCCTGCACTTCCTTATTTACATCAATGATCTTCCAAATGTATCCCAACACCTGAAACCCATTCTCTTTGCTGACGACACAACTTGTGTCATCTCTCGCCCTACTTTCCTCATAACTCTTGGTAAACTACCCCAAGACACTACTAAAGTCACCTTCAGACTTCACAATGAGGCAGCCATTAATAACTTCACAACAGCAGTAGCAAACATTGACTGGCACACTGAGCTAGAAATCTATACAGATATTGACGAATGTATTAATAATTTTATAAAAAAAGACCCAATGCCTCTATAACAAGCACTGCCCTAAAAAAACTAAACAGATGACAGCTAAGAGACTGAACAGTCCCTGGCTAACACCCAGCATTCTCAAATCCATAAATACAAAACACCAATATGAAAAACAGTACAGAATGGGTCACATAACCAGAGACCAAACAAAACGTTACTCGTCAATCCTAACCAGCCTGATAAGAAGGGCAAAAAAATTGTATTATGAGAACAGGTTATCCAACTTACGAGGTGATATAAAAAAGACCTGGAAAACCCTATCAGAAATTCTGGGAACAAAAAAGATATGAAATAGCGAAATAAAATTAGCAAAATCAGATGAACCCTAACTCCCACCAACAGAAACAGCAAACAGACTCGATGATTTCTTCTCCACTATAGGACAAAACCTTGCCAATAAAATCCCAAGCTCAGATACCCCACCAAATGACTACCTCACCGGCAACTACCCGAACACACTGTTCCTAGCTCCGACTAACCCATATGAAGTCTCCCTTATTATCAACGCACTAAAAAACAAGGCAGGAGATTTAAATACCTTACCACCCTTTATATACAAAAAAGTGTCACAAGTGCTATCACCAATCATTGCAACACTCTTTAACAAATCCATTGAATCCTCCACCTTCCCTACAGTACTCAAAATAGCAAGGGTCACCCCGATCCACAAAGGAGGAGACCAAACAGAGTTGAATAACTATAGGCCAATATCCAACTTACACCCTCTCTCAAAAATCTTCGAAAAATTAATTCATAAACGAATCTACTCCTACCTTATCTCCCAAAACATACTCAACCCCTGCCAATTTGGATTCAGGCCTAATAAAAATATTAATGATGCTATTATACACATGCTAGAACATATATACACTGCAATAGAGAAAAAAGAAGTCCCACTGGGGATCTTCATTGACTTACGTAAAGCTTTTGATACAGTTGACCATGACTTGCTCCACGTAAAATTGTCACACTATGGTATAAGAGGGCACTCCCTCAACTACCTCAAGTCATACCTCGGCAACAGAAGCCAATATGTGTACGCAAATGGGGCAAACTTTTCTGCACAACCAATTACAGTTGGTGTCCCACAGGGAAGTGTCCTTGGCCCTCTTCTCTTTCTCCTATACATAAATGACCTACCAAATGCTTCGCAATTACTCAAACCCACACTATTTGCAGATACACAAATAACCCGCACATAAAAGAGAGAAGCTTACGACGACGTTTCGGTCCGACTTGGACCATTGACAAAGTCACACTAACAGAGGTGGAGCAGGACGGCTATATATAGGCAGGAAGAGGTGGAGGTAGTAGTAGTAGTAGTACAAGAATTGTATAATACCGACAGGATGAAATGACACATGCACAACACCCGGGCATCCCCACCATAGACGTTTCGCCATCCAGCCAGCCACTGGATGGTGAAACGTCCTCAACAAAGACAACCAGACGCCGCACATGTGTCTTAATTTCATCAGTAGTTGTAGTAGAAGAAGAAGAGGTAGTAGTAGTGGTAGTGGTAGAAGTGGGAAATAGGGAAGACGAGCCAGTCAAATACAAAGGAAGGGGAGCACTGCAAGAGAGCTAGAAACCCACAGAGGGAGAGCAAGCGCCCCGAGGTGCGTGAAAGGGGAAGTGGTGAAATAAAATAAATGAAGAAGGAACAGAAACACGAGACAGGAGAGAGAAAGACAACCCAGAGGAGAAAAGGAGAGAGGAAAGGGGAAGAGGAAGAAGAAAAAGAAGAAGAAAAAGAAGAAGAAGAAGAAGAAATGAGGATTCAGGTTAAGTCACGGGTGTTCTGAAGTTTGGAGCATTTTAAAATGTAGTGGGAGAGGAAGGCATCTACAGAGACGAAGCCAGGGCTAAGGTTCATACAAGGAAAGTTGTGTATTAGAGAGGATTCAACTAAACGGCGACTACCACTACTACTACCTCTTCTTCTACTACAACTACTGATGAAATTAAGACACATGTGCGGCGTCTGGTTGTCTTTGTTGTGGACGTTTCGCCATCCAGTGGCTGGCTGGATGGCGAAACATCTACGGTGGGGATGCCCGGGTGTTGTGCATGTGTCATTTCATCCTGTCGGTATTATATACAATTCTTGTACTACTACTACTACTACTACTACTACTACTACTACTACTACGTCCACCTCTTCCTGCCTATATATAGCCGTCCTGCTCCACCTCCACAGGTTCAGGAACTTCAAGCGTTCCCAGTAATTGAGGTGTTTTATCTCCATTATGCACGCCGTGAAGGTTCTCTACATTTTCTAGGTCAGCAATTTCACCTGCCTTGAAAGGTGCTGTTAGTGTGTAGCAATATTCCAGCATAGATAGAACAAGTGACCTGAAGAGTGTCATCATGGGCTTGGCATCCCTAGTTTTGAAGGTTCTCATTATCCATCCTGTCATTTTTCTAGCAGATGCGATTGATACAATGTTATGGTCCTTGAAGGTGAGATCCTCCAACATGATCACTCCCAGGTCTTTGACGCTGGCATTTCGCTCTATTTTGTGGCCAGAATTTGTTTTGTACTCTGATGAAGATTTAATTTCCTCGTGTTTACCATATCTGAGTAATTGAAATTTCTCATCGTTGAACTTCATATTGTTTTCTGCAGCCCACTGAAAGATTTGGTTGATGTCCGCCTGGAGCCTTGCAGTGTCTGCAATGGAAGACACTGTCATGCAGATTCAGGTGTCATCTGCAAAAGAAGACACGGTGCTGTGGCTGACATCCTTGTCTATGTCAGATATGAGGATGAGGAACAAGATGGGAGAGAGTACTGTGCCTTGTGGAACAGAGCTTTTCACCATAGCTGCCTCGGACTTCACTCTGTTGACGACTACTCTCTGTGTTCCGTTAGGAAATTATAGATCCATCGACCAACTTTTCCTGTTATTCCTTTAGCACGCATTTTGTGCACTATTACGCCATGGTCACACTTGTCGAAGCCTTTGCAAAGTCTGTATATATTACATCTGCATTCTTTTTATCTTCTAGTGCATTTAGGACCTTGTCGTAGTGATCTAATAGTTGAGACAGACAGGAGCGACCTGTTCTAAACCCATGTTGCCCTGGGTTGTGTAACTGATAGGTTTCTAGGTGGGTGGTGATCTTGCTTCTTAGGACCCTTTCAAAGATTTTTATGATATGGAATGTTAGTGCTATCGGTCTGTAGTTCTTTGCTGTTGCTTTACTGCCCCCTTTGTGGAGTGGGGCTATGTCTGTTTTGATTTCAGCAACTGTGGGACGATCCCTGTGTCCATGCTCCCTCTCCATAGGATGGAAAAGGCTCGTGATAGGGGCTTCTTGCAGTTCTTGATGAACACGGGGTTCCATGAGTCTAGCCCTGGGGCAGAGTGCATGGGCATGTCATTTATCGCCTGTTCGAAGTCATTTGGCGTCAGGATAACATCGGATAGACTTGTGTTAACCAAATTTTGTGGCTCTCTCATAAAAAATTCATTTTGATCTTCGACTCTCAGTCTGGTTAGCGGCTTGCTAAAAACTGAGTCATATTGGGACTTGAGTAGCTCACTCATTTCCTTGCTGTCATCTGTGTAGGACCCATCTTGTTTAAGTAGGGGCCCAATACTGGACGTTGTTTTCGACTTTGATTTGGCATAGGAGAAGAAATACTTTGGGTTTCTTTCGATTTCATTTATGGCTTCTAGTTCTTCCCGCGATTCCTGACTTCTATAAGATTCCTTTAGCTTAAGTTTGATGCTTGCTATTTCTCTGACCAGTGTCTCCCTACGCATTTCAGATATATTGACCTCTTTTAGCCGCTCTGTTATTCTTTTCCGTCGCCTGTAAAGGGAGCGCCTGACCCTTTCTATTTTACATCTACTCCTCCTTTTTCTTAGAGGAATAAGCCTTGTGCATACATCGAGTGCCACCAAGTGAATCTGTTCTAGGCATAAGTTGGGGTCTGTGTTGCTTAGTATATCTTCCCAGCTTATATCGGTTAGGACTTGGTTTACTTGGTCCCACTTTACGTTTTTGTTATTGAAGTTGAATTTGGTGAATGCTCCCTCGTGACTAGTCTCATTATGTCGGTCTGGGGCTCCACGCATACATGTCTGAACCTCAATTATGTTGTGATCTGAGTATATTGTTTTTGATATGGTGACATTTCTTATCAGATCATCATTGTTAGTGAAGATGAGGTCTAGTGTATTCTCCAGTCTAGTAGGCTCTATTATTTGCTGGTTTAAATTGAATTTTATGCAGAGATTTAAAAGCTTGTGTGAGTGTGAGTTTTCGTCAGAGCTGCCTCCTGGTGTTATTACTGCAACAATATTATTTGCTATATTCCTCCATTTTAGGTGCCTTAAGTTGAAATCCCCCAGTATTTAGCATTTAGTCTAGGGTGATTAAGTGGCTTTTGAGAAGAGTCTTAAATTGATTTTCAGACTGGGTTACTTTAATATATTCTGGTAATGAATTCCATATTTTAGGGCCCTTTATGTGCATAGAGTTTTTACACAGTGTGATATGGACACGAGGTATATGAAAAAAGAGATCTGTGTCTTGTGTTGTGGTCATGTGTCCTGTTTAAGTTGGTGAGGAGACGTTTGAGTGGAGGGTTTATATTTGCGTGTATTGTTCTGTGTATGTAGTAGGCACATGAATAAGTATGGATGTTCTTAATGGTGAGCAGATTCAGACTTTTGCTGGGTTATGAGGGGTTTTAGGTGATTGGATGTTGTTGATCCCCATGCACAAATTCCATATGTAAGATAAGGGTATATGAGTGTATGGTACAGTGCCAGGAGAGCTGATTGTGGAACGTAGTACCTTATCTTTGATAGTATGCCTACAGTCTTGGAGATTTTCTTGGTGATTTGATGTATGTGTGTCCGGAACTTAAGGCCAGTGTCACTGACGTGCATAGTATGCAAAGTAATGGAGAAGATAATCAAAAGGAGAGTGGTGGAGCACCCAGAATGGAACAAGAGTATAAACGCCAACCAGCACGGATTTATGGAAGGCAAATCCTGTGGTAGTAGGTTGGTAGACAGCAACCACCCAGGGAAGTACTACCGTCCTGCCAGATGACTGTGAAACAAAAACCTGTAACTGTTTTGCATGATGGTAGGATTGCTGGTTTCTTTTTCTGTCTCATAAACACGCTAGATAACAGGGATATCTTGCTACTCCTACTTACACTTTGGTCACACTTCACAGACACGCACATGCATATATATATACATACATCTAGGTTTTTCTCCGTTTTCTAAATAGCTCTTGTTCTTCTTTATTTCTTCTATTGTCCATGGGGAAGTGGAAAAGAATCTTTCCTCCGTAAGCCATGCGTGTCGTATGAGGCGACTAAAATGCCGGGAGCAATGGGCTAGTAACCCCTTCTCCTGTAGACATTTACTAAAAAAGAGAAGAAGAAAAACTTTATAAAACTGGGATGCTTAAATGTGCGTGGATGTAGTGCGGATGACAAGAAACAGATGATTGCTGATGTTATGAATGAAAAGAAGTTGGATGTCCTGGCCCTAAGCGAAACAAAGCTGAAGGGGGTAGGAGAGTTTCAGTGGGGGGAAATAAATGGGATTAAATCTGGAGTATCTGAGAGAGTTAGAGCAAAGGAAGGGGTAGCAGTAATGTTAAATGATCAGTTATGGAAGGAGAAAAGAGAATATGAATGTGTAAATTCAAGAATTATGTGGATTAAAGTAGAGGTTGGATGTGAGAAGTGGGTCATAATAAGCGTGTATGCACCTGGAGAAGAGAGGAATGCAGAGGAGAGAGAAAGATTTTGGGAGATGTTAAGTGAATGTATAGGAGCCTTTGAACCAAGTGAGAGAGTAATTGTGGTAGGGGACCTGAATGCTAAAGTAGGAGAAACTTTTAGAGAGGGTGTGGTAGGTAAGTTTGGGGTGCCAGGTGTAAATGATAATGGGAGCCCTTTGATTGAACTTTGTATAGAAAGGGGTTTAGTTATAGGTAATACATATTTTAAGAAAAAGAGGATAAATAAGTATACAAGATATGATGTAGGGCGAAATGACAGTAGTTTGTTGGATTATGTATTGGTAGATAAAAGATTGTTGAGTAGACTTCAGGATGTACATGTTTATAGAGGGGCCACAGATATATCAGATCACTTTCTAGTTGTAGCTACACTGAGAGTAAAAGGTAGATGGGATACAAAGAGAATAGAAGCATCAGGGAAGAGAGAGGTGAAGGTTTATAAACTAAAAGAGGAGGCAGTTAGGGTAAGATATAAACAGCTATTGGAGGATAGATGGGCTAATGAGAGCATAGGTAATGGGGTCGAAGAGGTATGGGGTAGGTTTAAAAATGTAGTGTTAGAGTGTTCAGCAGAAGTTTGTGGTTACAGGAAAGTGGGTGCAGGAGGGAAGAGGAGCGATTGGTGGAATGATGATGTAAAGAGAGTAGTAAGGGAGAAAAAGTTAGCATATGAGAAGTTTTTACAAAGTAGAAGTGATGCAAGGAGGGAAGAGTATATGGAGAAAAAGAGAGAGGTTAAGAGAGTGGTGAAGCAATGTAAAAAGAGAGCAAATGAGAGAGTGGGTGAGATGTTATCAACAAATTTTGTTGAAAATATGAAAAAGTTTTGGAGTGAGATTAACAAGTTAAGAAAGCCTAGAGAACAAATGGATTTGTCAGTTAAAAATAGGAGAGGAGAGTTATTAAATGGAGAGTTAGAGGTATTGGGAAGATGGAGGGAATATTTTGAGGAATTGTTAAATGTTAATGAAGATAGGGAAGCTGTGATTTCGTGTATAGGGCAACGAGGAATAACATCTTGTAGGAGTGAGGAAGAGCCAGTTGTGAGTGTGGGGGAAGTTCGTGAGGCAGCAGGTAAAATGAAAGGGGGTAAGGCAGCCGGGATTGATGGGATAAAGATAGAAATGTTAAAAGCAGGTGGGGATATAGTTTTGGAGTGGTTGGTGCAATTATTTAATAAATGTATAGAAGAGGGTAAGGTGCCTAGGGATTGGCAGAGAGCATGCATAGTTCCTTTGTATAAAGGCAAAGGGGATAAAAGAGAGTGCAAAAATTATAGGGGGATAAGTCTGTTGAGTATACCTGGTAAAGTGTATGGTAGAGTTATAATTGAAAGAAGAGTAAGACGGAGAATAGGATAGCAGATGAACAAGGAGGCTTTAGGAAAGGTAGAGGGTGTGTGGACCAGGTGTTTACAGTGAAACATATAAGTGAACAGTATTTAGATAAGGCTAAAGAGGTCTTTGTGGCATTTATGGATTTGGAAAAGGCGTATGACAGGGTGGATAGGGGGGCAATGTGGCAGATGTTGCAAGTGTATGGTGTAGGAGGTAGGTTACTGAAAGAAGTGAAGAGTTTTTACGAGGATAGTGAGGCTCAAGTTAGAGTATGTAGGAAAGAGGAAAATTTTTTCCCAGTAAAAGTAGGCCTTAGACAAGGATGTGTGATGTCACCGTGGTTGTTTAATATATTTATAGATGGGGTTGTAAGAGAAGTAAATGCGAGGGTCTTGGCAAGAGGCGTGGAGTTAAAAGATAAAGAATCACACACAAAGTGGGAGTTGTCACAGCTGCTCTTTGCTGATGACACTGTGCTCTTGGGAGATTCTGAAGAGAAGTTGCAGAGATTGGTGGATGAATTTGGTAGGGTGTGCAAAAGAAGAAAATTAAAGGTGAATACAGGAAAGAGTAAGGTTATGAGGATAACAAAAAGATTAGGTGATGAAAGATTGAATATCAGATTGGAGGGAGAGAGTATGGAGGAGGTGAACGTATTCAGATATTTGGGAGTGGACGTGTCAGCGGATGGGTCTATGAAAGATGAGGTGAATCATAGAATTGATGAGGGAAAAAGAGTGAGTGGTGCACTTAGGAGTCTGTGGAGACAAAGAACTTTGTCCTTGGAGGCAAAGAGGGGAATGTATGAGAGTATAGTTTTACCAACTCTCTTATATGGGTGTGAAGCGTGGGTGATGAATGTTGCAGCGAGGAGAAGGCTGGAGGCAGTGGAGATGTCATGTCTGAGGGCAATGTGTGGTGTGAATATAATGCAGAGAATTCGTAGTTTGGAAGTTAGGAGGAGGTGCGGGATTACCAAAACTGTTGTCCAGAGGGCTGAGGAAGGGTTGTTGAGGTGGTTCAGACATGTAGAGAGAATGGAGCGAAACAGAATGACTTCAAGAGTGTATCAGTCTGTAGTGGAAGGAAGGCGGGGTAGGGGTCGGCCTAGGAAAGGTTGGAGGGAGGGGGTAAAGGTGGTTTTGTGTGCGAGGGGCTTGGACTTCCAGCAGGCATGCGTGAGCGTGTTTGATAGTGAATGGAGACAAATGGTTTTTAATACTTGACGTGCTGTTGGAGTGTGAGCAAAGTAACATTTATGAAGGGATTCAGGGAAACCGGCAGGCCGGACTTGAGTCCTGGAGATGGGAAGTACAGTGCCTGCACTCTGAAGGAGGGGTGTTAATGTTGCAGTTTAAAAACTGTAGTGTAAAGCACCCTTCTGGCAAGACAGTGATGGAGTGAATGATGGTGAAAGTTTTTCTTTTTCGGGCCACCCTGCCTTGGTGGGAATCAGTCTGTGTGATAATAATAATAAAAAAAAAAAAAAAAAAAATCCTGTGTCACAAACCTACTGGAGTTTTATGATAAAGTAACAGAAGTAAGACATGAGAGAGAGGGGTGGGTTGATTGCATCTTCTTTTCTCCCCCAGGTCCAGGTAAACTCCAGAGAGGGGACACAGAAACAAGGGGTCACAATTGGAAGTTGAAGACCCAGATGAGTCAAAGGGATGTTAGGAAGTATTTCTTCAGTCATAGAGTAGTCAGGAAGTGGAATAGCAGGAGGCAGGAACCATACATAGCTTTAAGATGAGGTATGATAAAGCTCATGGAGCAGGGAGAGAGAGGACCTAGTAGCACTCAGTGAAGAGGCAGGACCAGGAGCTGAGTGTCGATCCCTGGAACCACAATTAGGCAAGTACAATTAGCTGAGTACACACACACACACACACACACGTGGTAATGTTTTATTTACAGGGAGCAAAGTCAGGGTATTTTTTCCAGTATGGTCTGTAATATACCACTGTGGATAAAATACTTTGACATGTCTTGCACATTTCTGAGTGAGTTGTCTCTGAATACATTAATTTTTTTCACACTCTTGTACATAATGATGCAGAGTGTAAAAGTAGTCAACAGCAGCAACCCACCTAAAACCAATAATAACCCAACAAAAAGCCGCAGTAAGAATTATGACAATCCTCCCCAGGCAACAACCTTTTCCTCCCTCACACTCTTCAAAGACCTAAACTTACTCACTGTACAGAACATCCACATCTACTACTGTGCAACCTACATTTACAGAACCATAAATTCCAATATTAACTCTGAACTAAAACGCTTTCTTGATAGTTTACCTGGAGAGAGTTCCGGGGGTCAACGCCCCCGCGGCCCGGTCTGTGACCAGGCCTCCTGGTGGATCAGAGCCTGATCAACCAGGCTGTTACTGCTGGATGCACGCAATCCAACGTACGAGCCACAGCCCGGCTGGTCAGGTAGCTACTTTAGGTGCTTGTCCATTGCCAGCTTGAAGACTACCAGGGGTCTATTGGTATTCCCCCTTATGTATGCTGGGAGGCAGTTGTGACAGGACCCATAAACATAATACCAGACACAAAAATCTCTATGACATTCCCTGTGTCGGGCTAAATCTATACAAACCTTCAATTTTAGGTGGCCCGTGGCCTGGTGGCTAAAGCTCCTACTTCACACATGGAGGGCCCGGGTTCGATTCCCGGCGGGTGGAAACATTTCGACGTGCTTCCTTACACCTGTTGTCCTGTTCACCTAGCAGCAAGTAGGTACCTGGGTGTTAGTCGACTGGTGTGGGCCGCATTCCTGGGGACAAGATTGAGGACCCCAACGGAAATAAGTTAGTCCTCGATGACACACTGACTTTCTTGGGTTATCCTGGGTGGCTAAACCTCCGGGGTTAAAAATCCGAATGAAATCTTATCTCATCTTAAAGGGCCTAAAATCTGGAACTCCCTGCCTGAAAACTCTAGAACTGCGGACTCAGGCACCATTTTCAAAACTACCGTCCAAAAACATCTCCCTAACACACCCCACCATCAACTAACACACCCCACCATCAACTAACACACCCCACCATCAAGTAACACACCCCACCATCAACTAACACACCCCACCATCAACTAACACACCCCACCATCAACTAACACACCCCACCATCAACTAACACACCCCACCATCAAGTAACACACACACACACACACACACACACACACACACACACACAAGATTATAAATGAAAACCAGCATGGGTTCATGGAAGGCAAATCTTGTATCACAAACCTCCTGGAGTTTTATGACAAGGTAACAGAAGTAAGACACGAGAGAGAGGGTTGGGTAGATTGCGTTTTCCTAGACTGCAGGAAGGCCTTTGACACAGTTCCCCACAAGAGATTAGTGCAGAAGCTGGAGGATCAGGCACACGTAAAAGGAAGGGCACTGCAATGGATAAGGGAATACCTGACAGGGAGGCAGCAACGAGTCATGGTACGTGAAGAGGTATCTCAGTGGGCGCCTGTTACGAGCGGGGTCCCACAGGGGTCAGTTCTAGGACCAGTGCTATTTTTGATATATGTGAACGACATGATGGAAGGAATAGACTCTGAAGTGTCCCTGTTCGCAGATGACGTGAAGTTGATGAGAAGAATTAAATCGGACGAGGATGAGGCAGGACTGCAAAGAGACCTGGAGAGGCTGGACATGTGGTCCAGTAACTGGCTTCTCGAATTCAATCCAGCCAAATGCAAAGTCATGAAGATTGGGGAGGGGCAAAGAAGACCGCAGACAGAGTATAGGCTCGGTGGACAAAGACTACAGACCTCACTCAGGGAGAAAGACCTTGGGGTGACCATAACACCGAGCACATCACCTGAGGCACACATCAACCAAATAACCGCTGCAGCATACGGGCGCCTGGCAAACCTGAGAATAGCGTTCCGATACCTTAATAAGGAATCGTTCAAGACACTGTACACTGTGTATGTTAGGCCCATACTGGAGTATGCAGCACCAGTCTGGAACCCACACCTGGTCAAGCACGTCAAGAAGTTAGAGAAAGTACAAAGGTTTGCAACAAGGCTAGTCCCAGAGCTCAAGGGAATGTCGTACGAGGAAAGGTTAAGGGAAATCGGACTGACGACACTGGAGGACAGAAGGGTCAGGGGAGACATGATAACGACATACAAGATACTGCGGGGAATAGACAAGGTGGACAGAGATAGGATGTTCCAGAGAGGGGACACAGGGACAAGGGGTCACAACTGGAAGCTGAAGACTCAGACGAGTCACAGGGACGTTAGGAAGTATTTCTTCAGTCATAGAGTTGTCAGCAAGTGGAATAGCCTAGCAAGTGAAGTAGTGGAGGCAGGAACCATACATAGTTTTAAGAAGAGGTATGACAAAGCTCAGGAAGCAGAGAGAGAGAGGATCCAGTAGCGATCAGTGAAGAGGCGGGGCCAGGAGCTGAGTCTCGACCCCTGCAACCACAATTAGGTGAGTACAATTAGGTGAGTACACACACACACACACATCCTCCTGACCCAAATGACTATGAACATAAAACTGCCTTATAAATCTCAAGCTAGTCCTAAGTTTGCCTGAGATACTCCTGTATAGGAGCTTTAATAGAAACTGTGTATCATGCCAAAACAAAACCATTCTCATTACAAATTTTGCAAATTGTTGTGGCGCCTCGTGTATAGGCACTGCGGAACTGCAGCATCCCATATTTTCACTCGTTATTATCGATAACATTCAATATAATGAGTCTTTTTTTTCTTTAATTCTTTCTTTCTTTATACTTGTACATTATATAATCCTTAAGCTTAATGCCAGCAGCCATCCCTGCACATGAAAAAATTGCAAAAAATCCTTGTATGGAACTGTACGCTTCACAGTTCCAGCGACTCGGTGTTTGGTTGTTGTGCGCATGTGCACATGTCTGAGATAAGACTAAGACACTGCATGCTAGGTAGAGAGAGCACTGTCCTTGACACAGTGCCAACCCTGTTGTGCAAGTGTAAGGTAGTGTTTTATTTTGACTCAGCGATGTGTATTGTGCTTATAAACCACGTACCATATTCTTGAATGTGATAAAGTGTAGAATTAGATGATTATCATGCTTCCAGCTATTTTATTTAATTCAAAGTTTTTTCGGTTCTTTTATTTTACACAGTATTAAAACAATGGCTAAAATTTTTCTGAAGCAGCACCTCCACTAATCTTAGCTACGAGCTGCCACTACCTGGCTGTCTTCAAGAATTTGCTGGACAGGCACCTAAGGGGTGGCTGATGCGCACGGCGCGTGAATTAAAAAAAAAATCTAAAAAATAAAAAATTGAGCTAAACGTAGAGAAAAATAGCTTAATATTTTGGCAACACTCTGGTATAAGAATTATTATTGTACTATAAAATAAATAAAATAAAGTAAAAATTCATTTCATGTCATAATTTGATTAGAGCAAAGAAAGCCACTATCGTGGCGAGGCTTTCGCTCAGACTTAACCCAATACTTATAGACTATTTAAGTTTAGACAGGTGAAGAGTGGTAGAATACAAATAAGTAATATTTCACTCTGTTATTAATATGAGGTAGTACAATTTATGATACAATCATACATTTTTAAGTTCGTAATTAAGTTCATTTACTTTATTATTAATATGAGGTAGTACAATTAGTGATACAAACATACATTTATAAGTTTGTAATAATGGCTTAATAGTTAAGGGATAATAAATGTTTGGGGGAGTTGCTTTGAATTTGGTTGGGATTTAGCATAATGTGGGTATGTTTGCTATTGAGAGATGAGATGATTTTTGAGTATGGTCCTAAACTGATTTGTGGGCAGGGGACCTCTTGCTGTTTCAGTTAAAAAGTTCCAGACCTTCAGGCCCTTTATGTGCACTGCATTTTTGCAAAGTGTGAGACGGACACAAGGGATGTCAAAAAGGGTTGATGTTCTGTATATGTAGTAGGCACAATAATAAGTGTGTATATTTTGTATATTAAGTTCATGTTTTTGAAGAGAAGTTGAGTGTGTTGTCTGGCGCAGGAGTTTGTGATCATCCGCACTGCCGCTTCTGTTGGGTTTTTAACCCTTTGAGGGTTTTGGTCGTACTAGTACGTCTTACGCGTAGGGGTTTTTGTCGTACTAGTACGCATAAATTCTAGCGGCCTCAAATCTCACAGGAAAAGGCTGATAAGCCTAGATGTGAGAGAATGGGTCTGTGTGGTGGGTGTGCACAGTAGGAAAAAAATCTGGGACCCAGTGGTGCATTGTGGGAATGCCATCATAGTACACAATTTCCACCGTGCCCTGTGGTAAGAAGTTCCTCACTCCTCGGCGAATTGGGACACTTTTGTTCTCCAGTGACAGTTCTAATACAGATGGAAGTGACAGTGAAGATGAGTTTCAAGGTTCTGGTGAGGTTTTGACCGAAACTAATGACCATAATATGGGTAATAGTGAGGAAACCCCAGACAACCCACAGCCTTCCACCTCTGGTGCTGGGCCATCTTGTTCACGTTCAGTTGTACCAGAATCAAAGAGGAAACTCCTATTTTCCAAAATCCCAGACTCAGATGTGAGCATTGGTGATGATAGTGATAGTGATTATGAACTACAAGCTCTTCAAACTTGTTCCAAGAATGGAGGAGGAGGAGGAGGAGGCAGAGGAGGAGGAGGCAGAGGAGGAGGAGGCAAGAGGAGGAGGAGGCAAGAGGAGGAGGAGGCAGAGGAGGAGGAGGAGGAGGAGGAAGAAGAGGAGGAGGAGGAGGAGGAGGAGGAGGAGGAAGAAGAGGAGGAGGAGGAAGAAGAAGAGGAGGAGGAAGAAGAAGAATACGTAATGATAACAATAATACATAATAATAATAATACATAATAATAATAATACATAATAATAATAATACATAATAATAATAATACATAATAATACATAATAATAATACATAATAATAATAATAGGTAATAAATGTTCACCCATGACAGTAACAAGATAAGGGGAGATAACATCTGATAAGTGCTGACGTTTGATGAGGGTAAATGAGGGTAGAGCTGATGCCAAAAGATGAGATAAACATCTCCCTCCCTTTGTTTTTGCTGGTTTACTAACATTTCTGTCTGTCTATTTGCCTGTCTGTCAAGCTCCCTGTCTATCCGTCTAGCTCTCTGTCTCAGAGAGCCACAAGACTGCGTCATCACTTTTACTCACATCTTCAAGCAGAGTATAGCACTTTGTCTGGGTTTCTTGGGTTATCCTAGGTAATTTATACTATGTATACTTGTATTTATGTGTACCTGTGAGACAGAGATAAAAAGACAGATAGAATGAGGGAGAAAGATAATTAGATAGAATGGAGGAAGGGAAGCAGCATCCGACCCCATTGTTTTGACAGACGGGAGGGGGAGTGAGTAATGAGACAATATGTCATTTTGACAGCTGCCGACTCCTGGTAATTTACACTATGGAGGAGGAGGAGGAGAAGGAGAAGGAGGAAGAGTAGGGGGAAGAGGAAGAAGAGGAGGAGGAGGAAGAGGAGGAGGAGGAAGAGGAAGAGTAGGAGGAAGAGGAATAAGAGGAAGAGGAGGAGGAAGAGGAATAGTAGGAGGAAGATTAGGGGGAAGAGGAGGAAGAGGAAGAAGAGGAGGAGGAGGAGGAGGAAGAGTAGGAGGAAGAGGAAGAAGAGGAGGAGGAGGAAGAGGAGGAAGAGGAGGAAGAGGAGGAGGAGGAAGAGGAAGAGTAAGAGGAAGAGGAAGAGTATGAGGAAGAGTAGGGGGAAGAGGAGGAAGAGTAGGGGGAAGAGGAGGAAGAGGAAGAGGAGGAGGAGGAGGGTGGAACACTAGTACACTGGTACTGGTACACTAACATTTCTGTCTGTCTATTTGTCTGTCTGTCAAGCTCCCTGTCTATCTGTCTATCCGTCTAGCTCTCTGTCTCAGAGAGCCACAAGACTGTGTCATCACTTTTACTCACATCTTCAAGCAGAGTATAGCACTTTGTCTGGATTTCTTGGGTTATCCTAGGTAATTTATACTATGTATACTTGTATTTATGTGTACCTGTGAGACAGAGATAGACAGACAGATAGAAAGAGAGAGACAGATTGAAAGAGATAGAATGAGGGAGAAAGATAAAACACCATTGTGTATGACACCATGTTTCAGAGTTCCACAAGCTGCAGAACTAATAGGAATATGTTCAGTGACTGTATATTGGTATATATATTATAGAACAATAATAATAAACAATGTTTTGTATTGTTTGTTTTTGTAAACAAGTTTTGTAAACAATATATTGATAATTATGTTTGTGTGCTTATTGTGTTGTATACAACGAGTGTATATATGTACATTGCACCTTACTTTGGTCTCATAGGCCACATAAGTTATGTGAAAAAATAAAATAGTGAAAAAAACAACAAACCTTCAAATACAAGTAAACTAAAGTTTACCGGGTGAGCGGCAGTCGCCGCTGTTGCCATACGCGGCTCATTTTCTGCAAACTTCATGCATCCATATCTCCGTAAGTATTGATGGTAAATTTTTTTTGTTTATCCTATAATGTTTAGAAAAAAAAACTCTATTTTTTCATAAGAAAAAATAATTTTTTTTTTTTTGAAATTTGGCCGACCCTGAGAACGAGTTTCGGAGAGGGCCTGTCGACCCTCAAAGGGTTAAAGGTTTGTGGTGATTGGCCGTGGTATATCCCCAAGCACAAATACCAAAGTGAGGTAAGGGTATATTAGAGTGATATAAAGTATGGAGGGCCCTTTGGGGTACATAGTATCCTATCTTGGAAAGGATACCTTCTGTTTTGGAAACTTCTTAGTTATAAGCTGGATGTGGGTCTGAAATTTAAGATTACAGTCCAGGTGGAGACCTAGAAATTTGCCCTGTGTCTTGTAATGGGCGAACCATTTATCGATATGTTTATCTGGATATTTAATGCTCTGTTTCCAAAAAAGCATGAAGAAGGTTTTGTCTTTACTCAGAGTAAATTTGTTGGTCGTCATCCAGATTGATATTTTATGTAGCTCACTGTTTACACTGTTACTAAGTTGTATAGCTGGGTTTGGGTGGTAGAAGACATAAGTGGTGTCATCCGCGAATAGAACTGGCTTAAGGAGTTGCAATGCATTTGGGAGGTCATTGATATAAATCAGAAAGAGTAGAGGACCTAGGACACTTCCCTCCAACAACTACAGGCTGAGTATTGGAGGTCACGCCATTTGTGTATACATAATAATGTCTGTCACTAAGATAAGATTTTAGGTAGTTGAGCAAGTGTCCTCTGACCCGGTAATGCTCAAGTTTTAGTTGCAATTCCCACAAGGAATTATAGTCATTTTTAACATATTTGGTGATACCTGCTCACATGTCAATTTTCAGATTTCTTTCCGATTTGTTTTTCATTTATTTTCTTTATTTTTCTTTCTAATATAATAATTCATGATTTGGCATCATTACAGAGTGGGTTGAGTTATTAGGAGTCGTAGAACCAATCAGGAAGCTCTGAGAAGTGCGAAGTGCTGACCAAGCATTCCTCCTGCCTCGGCAAAATGTTTCATAATTTCGCTAATATGTTTTTTTGCTTACTTTTTAATTCATAATACCAAATATTTTAACACATTCCTCGCCTAGCTGCCGGTGAGGGTGGATGCAGGGTGAGCGGCAGGTGACCCCTGGTGTCTGATTGGTGAAGTTTTGGTTTTCTTCAAAATGGCGGAATACCGGAGAAGAGTAAACACCATCTGTTTAGAATTGTTAAAAGGTGCGGTGCATCCAAGCAACGCTGAAGTCATTTTACCACTCGTAATTAGAGATACTTACGGGATCCCTAGCTAGGATTTGTACGGGATATCCCTGAATGGTTCTGCAAGAATCTTTGTGAAATTTGTGTCACCTGATATCTACAAGAGGGTTGTGGATACGTATCAAGAACAGTGCATAGTCATCAACGCTAGCCTGGAGGTGCGCCTATGTGACGTATCGGCCCATTATTCATGGGTTTGTCTTTGTAATATACCTTTCGAAGCAGATGAAGTGGATGTACGACAGACGTTTGGACGCTATGGTACTATACATGCTGTACATGTGGGGCAATGGTCCCAAGGATTCTACGCTGGTATGAAAATGACTTTGAGGCATCCTATACCCTTGTATGTGACATTGGAGGCATTCAGGACGCAAATTTATGTCACCTACCCAGGGCAGGTATGGACGTGCCACCTGTGTGGTGGCCCTGGACATATGGCCGCGACATACGAGCGATGAAAGGAGTGGCAGAGGACAGAACAACCTGAGACTGCATCTAGTGTCGTGATGGACGAGTGTGTGCAATCCCCGAAGGAGGCCATATCGGTGGTGGATAATATCCTGCAGGTTCTATCTGAAAATGGGAAGTGGAGTGAAGCGGTGGAGGCCACTGAGGAGATTGTCTCGATGTTGCCACCGGCATCAGAGGAAAATCAAGTTGGTGGTGTTGAAGGTGCGACACCTCTGGTGAAAAAGGTGGTAAGCCCACCATCAGTGTTGCCAAGTTTTGAGGACATTCAGAGGCTCCTCGATAGCCCGTCGCCAGTGGATTTACTGTCTATGACAATGACTTTGCCTGTGGTGGAGACTGTTATTGAGTGTAGTGTGGGTGCAGAAGGAAGGTGTGTGCCTCATTAGTCAGTGGTAGAGGTTGACATAGAGGTGCACAGGGAAGATGGTGATGGGGACATGGATTTTGAGGGGGCTTCCCATAAGAGGCCCAGTGCACCTGTGGAGGATAATGTATTGACTCTGGGACAAAGGTCATGCAATATGGCTTGGGCAGATGTGGCCAAAGGTGACAAGGGCATTGCCATGGGAAAGTTAGGTGGGAGCGGTGGGAAGTCAGCTAGGAGCACTAGTGGAAAGCCCAGGCCAGGTGTAACAGCGACAGGGAAACGAAATGATAAAACCCAGCCATTGTCTTCAAGTGTATTACAATAAATGTTAATGGCCTCAGGACAGAGGTCAAGAGGCAATGGGTGGAGGTCTCACTAAGTCGTTTGGATGTTGATGTGTTCTTTATACAAGAACACAATTTTAGGTGTGGAAGTGAGTTGTGTGTGCAAGGGTATACATGTTATGCGGGGAACTCGGACAATATCAAAGGTGGGGTTGTGATAGGAATAAGGGAGACCAGCCCTTTTACGCTGTTGGCATGGGAATGAGGTGGTGGGGGACGGGTTGTGCATGTAGTGGGAACATGGGAGTGCATACAGGTAGGTTTTGTCGGCATGTATATGCCAGCGACATCCAATAGATGGGTGAAGGAGGATTTTGTGTGTGAGCATTTAGTATATTTTCTAAGGGGCCTACCATTAGTTTCCATGATTGCAGGAGATTGGAATTGTGTTATCAGGAAAAAGGATGTAGAGCCGAGAGGAGAGGGTGTAATTTAGGGATTTTATGGGAGGTTCTGCGGGTGATTGGTGTTGTTGACGTGGGAGGGGGTGGAAGTTGGAATGTAGAATACACTTTTTGTCGAAGAGGGTATGCCACACGTTTGAACAGGGTGTATATCACTGGTCTAATATGCAGTGGGAGGGTAGACTGCGTGGATCTGGGATTCTCAGATCACCGGGGCATGCTGATGGCTCTAGAATGGGAAGGTGCTGTTCAGGTCTTCCATAGTCACTGGAAATTAAATGTTAGGTTGTTGAAGGGTTTAGAGGCTTTGGAGACATTTGGGTTATGGTGGGATTGGTTGTGGGATGGAGGAAAAGGAATTGAGAATGTAGTGGATTGGTGGAATTTACAAGTGAAGTTAGCAATAAAGGGTTTTTAAAGTAGGTTAGGGAGGGAAGATACATCCTACAGATATGGAAAGCAGAGGTATCTTGAGGGTCTGCTGTGAGATTGTTATGGTGTGGGAGGGAGGTATGATCATGGGGAAATAGTGTCTTAGGAGTTAATTACAAGATATTCAAAATGAGAACTTTCAGGCGTTGAGGGTGCGGGTGGGGATTGAGGAGGTGCTATGGGGGGATAAGCCCTCTGCTAGGGTTCTTTGTAGTTTCAGGTTGCGATGAAAGGTGATGACAGTGATGTCTTTGGTGGTCGATGAGGACTGGGCAGGGTACCGTAAGGGACAAATGCCCTGTACTACTGAAAGTATGGGGAGCTATGCGGATAAATGGTTTGAAAAGAAATGGATTGGTAGAGAGGGGAATCGGGAGGTGAGGGAGGCCTTACTGAATGGTATGGTGGCGAACATGAGGGACGTGGATAGAGTGGCCGTGGAGGGTTGTATAACTGAGGAGGAGGTTTCCCAGGCCGTTAGGGGCCAGACAATGGGGAAATCGCCGGGTTAGGATGGAATTCTGGGGGATTTTTATGTAGTACATTGAGACAAATTAAAACATGTTCTGGTCTGCCTATACAATGCTATGAAAGATGAAGGTAGAATGGGTGGGGAGGTGGGGTTGGGGATTGTGGTGTTGGTGCCGAAGGTGAATCTCCATGGAACTCTATGTGAATTTAGGCCCATCATGTTGTTAGGAGCAGATTACAAAATTTTTGCACGAATTTTGGCCAATCGTATGAAACGGGTTTTGGATAAGGTGGTATGGGAAGGGCAAAATGGGATTCCTGGGTGGTCTATGAGGGATGACCATCATAGAATTAAAAGTTTTGTGGAGGAAAGTCATGAGGTGGAGTAGTAGGGTTAGATTGGGAAAAGGCTTATGATAATGTGGATAGGGAGACTATATTGGCAATATTATTGAAGCAGGGTTTTGGGGAGGAAGTGGTGGCATGGGTGCATATGCTATATACCAATGCAAAGGTATGGGTACAGGTGAATGGAAGGGTAGGGTCTGCAATAGGCATGGAGTGGGGGCTGCAGCAGGGTTGTCCCCTCTCGCAGCTCTTGTTTGCCTGTTTGCAGGACCCCTTTTATAGGTTAGTAACTGGAGGAGTGGGGAGGGGGTTAGTGAGCAGGGTGTAAAGGTGGGCATCATAGGCTATGTAGATGATACCACCATAATGGTGCATAGTAGGGAAGGTTTGGAGTTCATTAATAGGGATATAGGTTTTTTTTGGCGATGTGTTAGGTAGGCGTGTTAATAGGGAAACATCAAAATTCTTGGAGGTGGGGTCCTGGGTAGGGGGAACGTTGGGTAGGGAATATGGGTGGAAGACTGTTAAGCGACTCAAAATATGTGGAGTATATTTTTGCAGTGGTGAAAGGTCTGCATGCGCAATTAATTCATCTTTCGTGGTAGATGCGGCCATTCGAAGAATGGCGGGATGGCAACCGGGTGAGGTGACACTACTACAAAGGGTAATCGTCGTTAACGTCCTAGTATATAGCAAATTATTGTTTGTTGCAGCAGTTTATCCTTTGATTGCAGATGTACTGAGGTTGCAGAGTAAAGCTTTGAATTTTATATGGGGATTCCATCAGCATTGGTTGGGGAAGGATGTTGTCATGACAAAAGTAGCTAAGGGAGGTATGGGGTTAATATCATTGCACAGGTGTTTAATAAGTATTTATGTACGAAAGGAATATCTCCTGCGGGGTGGTGTTAGGGGGCAAGGGTCGATGCAGTAATGAGAGAGGTTAGATGGTGGTGGGTGGGAAAGGATTTAATATTGTGTGAAGCGATGTTGTGGAATCTATTGGTAGCGCAAAAACCCAAGAGGGTAAAGGTATGTAAACTGGATAACATTGGTCTGTCCGTGGGAGAGGTTATTGGGGAGGGGGCTTTTCCAGGTTACCAATGGAAGACCATTTAGTATTGGTTCAGGAGACTGTGTTTGCACCCTCGGGTCTGAGAAACTGGGTACCATTTCCTCAGTGGAATACTAGCATCTAAGGTGCAATTGTATGTTATGGGCCTGACTCAGGATCAGATCTGTGTACGGTGCGGGTGGCTGGAAACGGCATTCCACGTCTCCACGTTGTATACTTTTGTAAAGGTTTAAGTAGGGTGAGAGAATGGTTTCAGGGTGTTTTATGACAGGCGGGAGGAGGGAGGTTGTCAGTGCTTAGAGTATTAAATCTAGAAGTATAGGGTTCTGATGTGGTCCGACGATCAGTTTTGTACTTGGTGCTCGACTATTTGTACATTTCATGGGGAATGTGGGAGATTAGGAGTGCGACGTGCATCAGGGAGCTGGCGTGTCGTTTTTACAGAACAAAATGTAGAAATCAAGAGGTGTATGGACAATGCTGGGAGAGAGACTTTTCGTTGGGATATCGAAACCTAACGATGGAGGTATTAATGGGGTTATGACATCTATAGTGAGCTGTTAGGTTACAGGATGGAGCGTGTGGGTTGGTCTCTAGGGGATGGGATAAGTTTTAGTGTATGAGGTGTACTAGTGAATAGGTGTGCATGTGTGCGGGGGTGTGATCTTGGGTGGGGGGTGGTGACATGTATGAGGTCCGGGGTATGTTTTCTCGGTGTGGTTGATGACTTGGACTGGAAGGGGGTCACATATAGGGACTCAGTGCTTGGCTTTATCATTTCAGCAGACCTGTTGGTATTCCATTGTCAAGTCTGCCTGTTTCAGCAAGGAGACCGGTCTTATTAGTAGTATATAGTGTGGCATGAAAGCTAGATACTCAAACTGGGCTATTAAGTCTGGAGAGTTTCATGATATATCTATGCTGTATGTCATGTAGTCAAGTGGAAAGTCATGTTTATGTATTAATTCACGCCCTTTGGTTGTGTGGATAGTAGTGGTAGGAGGGTATAGCGTTATTATGCTTGTACTGGATTTGTACCTGTTGACAAAATTTTATGTTAAATGCAATCATACGTATCTCCTTACATACATATAAGTATGTGCATTTTTATGCATAAGTTTATATGCCTGATGTAATGTTATCTGTGGAAAATTGCATTTATCTGTATGTAACTCATTATGTACATAACAGTAAATAACAAAGATAATTATTATTTATCAGTGTTAATAGACAAGTAGGAATTTGGGACACCTAGGTCGCAAAAAATGTCCCCCTTCGATACCTACCATTGTCATATCCACAAGTTGCTCTGGACCTATTAATTATTAATGAAATATACATACACCAAGAATGCTGGTAAATATAAAAATTTGTGGACTGTATATTAAAAATAATAAATGGTTATATATATACACAATTACATAACAGAAGGAAAATATATCTTAATATCACTCACCAATTTGACGGGAGATTAATGTGTATCATACTCAGAAAACCTCACTCTAACTAAATCCATGAAAATAATGCTGGCCAGAATTACACACAAATCTAGAGAGCTTATCTGAGGTTCCTGGAGCTGTCTTGTCCAGTCGTCTGATATCTCAAGTTATGCAGGAATGCACATCCACCAATTTCGCCTCCTATTTGAGAGGTGTCAACACAATTTTAACCTCTAGAGCACGAAAAATTCTTCCCATTACACCAACGTTTGTACAAAATTCAAAACCAAGATGGTGAGTCTCGTCTGCGCAGACGCAGGCTTTCCGTTTTCTATGACATAAATATTATTAAATACAGTATGGCCATCTATTTACATATAAATACTGAATTTCTGGAAAATATACAGTATTTTCCACTCTGCGGCCGGCCGGAGTTCGTTGCTAAATGATTCAAATTACTCCTTCCTTTAGGAGACGATTCTAGCCAGTTCTGGCTTGAGTGGCTGTTCTCCTAGTAGGTCTTACTACGATTTCATCTTCCAGCATCACTTGGTCTGCGTTATCTTCCATATCACTCATGTCACTTTCCCTCAGATTTTCATTTACGTTTGATTGAGCACCTAATTTCAAGGGAATCAATTTATTAATTGTGCGTAAACTTTCCTGGCCATGACACAACACTTTGACATTCCTGACAACACCTTGTGCATCTGGGTACAATGTCAATACTTTGCCCAGAGGCCACAATGTTCGATGTTGTTCAGTGTCAATTAACACAATGTCACCTGGTTGAATGGTCTGTCAATTTACTGCCTCTGTCGCACCATAAAAGTGTTCACATAGTGTAAGAAGATATTCCTTACGCCACAATTATTTAATTATCAATTATTTAATTTAACATTTTAAATTTATTACACAACACTGCCACATCATTGTAATCTTCATCACTTTCTTCCGGATTATCTCTATAGACAGGGGCAGCTTCCAATTTCCTTCCACATATTAGGTGAGAAGGTGTTAATACATCTGCATCAGGTGTATCACTCATGAACGAGAGAGGCCTATTATTTATACGCTTTTCTGCCTCCACTAACACTGCATGGAATTCTTCAAAATTAATTCTCTTCCGGTGTAGTACTTTGCGGAGACACCTCTTCACTGTGCCTATCAGTCTTTTGTACAGCCCCCCCCTGCCAAGGGGCTCTAGGAGTAATAAATTTCCAGGTACACCCTCGCTGGGTTAACAGAGATTGAACATCGTTACTATTATTTAATTCTATCAAGTGTCGAGCACCTGCTACAAAATATGTGGCATTATCCGAAATCATCAACCTCGGACAGGATCTCCTAGCTGCAAATTTTCGAAACAGCTGTATAAACTGTTCTGCAGACAAGTCCTGTGCCACTTCTAAATGAAATGCCCTAGTAGCAGTACAGGTGAACAAGCAAACATACACTTTCAGTGGAACACCATTTGACGTACCTGTTAAAATTATTGGACCACTATAGTCTACACCTGTTACATCAAATGGTTTCACTAATTGTACATGCTCCTTTGGCAATGGTGGAGGACCTGGGTACATATAGGATCTGGCATCCACACGGCGACATATTACACAAGATTTAATCACCTTTTTTACACTTTGCCATCCTTGTGGAATCCAGAAAGTTTCCCTAATACAATTTAAGGTATCTTGTACCCCACCATGCATTACATTTTTATGGGCATTTAGAACAATCAAATTTGTTAGATGATGAGTTTTGGGCAGTAAGATAGGGTGTTTAGCATAATCACCCAATTCAGCATTTTGTAACCTACCTCTGCACCTAATTACATTGTTCTCTAAATACAGCCCCAATTTCCCTATTATAGAACCTTTCACAATTTTTCTTTCCATCATCAATTTAATCTCATTCCCATAGATTTCCTCCTGTACCCTCTTTATCCAATATTCAAGAAGATGTGAAAACTTATATGAAATATTTATCTTGTTTAGAAATTCAAACACCAACTTAGTTACATTGATTAGTTTGGGTAAAGAAGAATACCTATTTATATCAATGGATAAAGAAGGACAAACTATTGGAGCAGTGGTCTCAGTAATTTCAACAGGAGCAATATGCGCCTTTTGTACAGGCCAATTAGCTTTATTTACCAACCAGCTCGGTCCTTTAAACCATGATACAGCACCTACAAATTTAGCATAAGGTAAACCTCAAGACAAGAAATCAGCTGGATTCTCCTCACCAGGTATATGATTAAATGTCAACACATGCTGACCAAAACTATTATACTTCTCTTGCATCTGATTAATTTCAGCGACTGTTTTGTACGTACACAATTTTACTGTTTCCATTATGAATCCATTGTAAGGATACCTCATTATCAGACCAAATTACAGTGTTGCTAATATTTTTCTCCTGCAACTTATTTCTTATATAATTAGCTAATTTCACACCTACATAAATGGCTGCTAATTCCAGCTGAGGTAAAGTACGTGATTTAATTGGAAACACTTTAGCCTTAGACATAACAAGAGAAATAACACTATTAAATTGAAGATAAGCAACTGCTCCATATGCAAATTTTGAAGCATCACAAAAAATGTGGAGTACATTTTTCCCATTTGGATTGGCCACCTGGCGTGGGAACTCCAACATTGCAATTTTTTCATAATCACCAATTAATTCATCCCATCTGTTAATGAATTCCTCAGGTAGAATTTCATCCCAAGCACATTTAAGTTTCCCTGCTTCTTGCATTAATAATTTCCCTCTTATAGTAAGGGGTGACACTAAACGTAGTGGATCAAAACATTTGGAAACTTCAGCAAGCAAAACTCTCTTAGTTAATTTATTGGGCATACTGTAATTATTAGGTTTTAACATTAACAAATCTCTCTCAGTATCCCAATTTAAACCCAGTTTGGCACTTCATCTCCAGGGTAATCTTTACTTATTTTGTCCATCAATTTGGACGAATTACTATTCCATTCTCTCAGAGGCATATTTGCACTTTGCATTATTTTATTAGCCTCTCCATAAGTCATTAACAGTTCCTCTTCAGTTGACATCACACCCAGGAAATTGTCCACATAAAATTGTTTGCTCAATTCTTTACTCAGTGGACTTCCCGTACATTTAAGGTTTGCATTTATCGTCACTTGAAGTAGGAATGGACTGGATGTGGCACCAAATAATACGCTCCTAAAGCGAAAGGTTTTCAGAGGGCTAAGTGGGTCAATAGGATTCTCAGGCCATAAGAAGTGGGTACAATCCCGGTCAGCCTCTTGTAAACCCACTCTTAGGAAAGCTTTACTTATGTCAGCAGTAAAGGCATAGTGCTTCGCTCTGAAATTTAATAAGATATCTCCTAATTTTTCCGTCAACGATGGACCTGTCATCAAACAGTCATTTAAACTAGGTACATTTTTGTTACTCCTGGCACTACAATTAAATACAATCTTCAGAGGAGTGGTCTTGGAATCCTTCTTCACTCCGTGATGGGGCAAATAGTGACTATAAATTTTGGCTTGCTCAGGAGGTACCTCTTCTATAAATTTATTAATTAATTGTTCAGCAATTATATCATTATAGGCAGTTAACAATTCTGGTGTCTTACTCAGTTTGCGGAGCTGAGCCTTCAATTGCCCATATGCCATTCCGTAATTAGTGGGCAATTCTGGATGGTTCAGTCTCCACGGAAGTCGTACCCAGTATTGTCCAGATTCAAATTTTACATCTTTCAGGTATTGCTCCTGAGTAAAAGAATCGTCTGGACTTTCTTCATTTACATTTATTCCAATGCTGTCTAATTCCCACAATTTATGCACTGGCTCAACACCATCCTCTATGGAAGAATTATACTGGGGTACGATTTCATGAGTAAGACACACAGTTATGGTATTTGTAGTTTCCTCTAGTCATGAATTATTATTACGAGGAATCCTACCATACATTACATGGCCTCCTGCAGTCTTTAAAAGGGTGACACCACATTTCTTTACCATACCCTTTACAAAGGAGGCATAACAGTCACTACCTATCAAAATATTTATTGGGTCTACAAAATCATCACTTACACCAGAAGGTGCTAAATTTACATTATGTGAGAGTCTTTCTGTAGCTTTACTAAGCCCAACTGTAGATATTTTCTCTCCAAGTCTATCTACAATTACTGCATTAACACGTTTTTTCTCATTGCCCAACCTGACAGTTACATAAACAGTGTCAAATTGAGACCTTTTATCCGAGAGAAAACCAGATCATTTTAAAGTTGTGGGATCTCCCATCTGTACTTTCATACCATCAAGACATTTACGTTTTATGAAAGTACGCTGGGATCCCTGGTCCAATAATGCATTTACATTTTTTGATTTATGCCTTTTATCATCAGTTTTTACCTGTAACACAGGTAAGGCTACTTCAGCAAAACCATCATTATTAACATTAGCAGCAATTTTTACATTAGCTACTGTTGTGTCAGGATTGTCAACATTATCATTATTATCAACATTATCATATAGGCCCTTACATATGACTATATGGTGTCTTCCTTTGTGACATTGATAACAGAAGTTTAATTTGGCATAACAATCCTTTACATTGTGATTACCTAAACATCTGATACATCTGCCAAGTTCCTCCAATCTTTCAACTTCATCATTCCATGAATTGTATGCATTGCAATTCTTAGATGAATGAGTACCCTTGCAGAAAAGACAATCTCTCTTTTCTCTGACTGGTTTCTTACTAACTGGGCTACTTAGGAGGGTACTTATTCTTCTTACCTAGTGGAGAATCATTATTTCTGATTCTTGCTACTTGATATGCACCTATGCAACTCTTTTTAGGAAATGAATTTTGATTATTACTATTGGGATAATTTCTCCCTTTGTGAAACTTGACAGATACCTCAGAGTTATTATGTGTTGCATCTTTAAAATGAGTTAGTTGGCTGGTCTGCAACTGCACAATTAATTCTTGTAGACCTAGTCTTATTTCCTCCAGACCAAAATAATCCTTGTGATATTTGTTCAATAGCTATTCAAGTGTTTTACAGCTTAATTTATTCAGTACAATGGCACTCAATAACCAGTCTGATTCCTTCAGATTATATTTATTACTTAAAGTTTTGAGAGTGCTCTCCAGTTTAACTCTAAACTGCTGTAAACCTTTGTAAGTGTGATCTGGAGATTTTAAATTAACAATGATATTCACTAGATCCAACCTACTTTGTTCTATATTACCATAAGTGACCTTCAACAAGTCAACTGCTTCCTTGTAAGAGTCATCTACATTGGGAAAGACTTGTGTGAGTATGTGAGCATCTCCTCTTACCTGTCCTTTGAGGTAAAATAATTTAGTTACACAGGCTAGGACACTCCTGTCATGCACAGCTGCTTTAAAAATTGACCAAAACTCCTCCCAATTTTCTCCAGGATTAAATACAAGTAAACATAATTCTGGGAGTTTTGGCAAAGACATCTTATTTGTTGGAATAGATTAACTGCCTGGTTTACACCTTTTAATTTATTCAAGACCTGACTTTTACAAGAATCTTTTCTTCTAATTCATAATACTGATTAATCATAAAATTTATTTCTGTCTCATCTCCACAATTTACTAATAAATCTCCTTCATATTTTTTATAATATAATTTGTATGAATCATATCTACTCCCTAAAGCATCTAAATACAATTTTAAATCACCAGTGTTCACAGTTTCTTGATTCATTAATTCCAAACATCTATTGTATGCCTTTGTTACATGACCCTTTTTAGCCTGCAATGATGATTTTTTTGCTCTAAATTCCTTGTGTTTGTCTTCTACATTAACCCTTTGACTGTTTCAGGCCCCTTTCTGAAACTGTCATTCTATGTCGCTCAATTTTTGAAAAAAAAAAAATTATTTTTTCTTATGAAATGATAGTGAATCTTTTCCCGATGGTAATGACACCAAAAGTTCGAAATTTGGTCGAAAACTCGTGGAATTATGCTCCCGCGAAGTTAGCGGTCTCGGCGACATATGCGTATCGGCGATTTCGCCGACTTTGAGCCCAATTTTCAGCCAATTCCATTGTTCCAGTTGACCAAACTCATAGCTATTTCTTTGGAACTCCATTTTATCTATCAGCTGAGTACAAGAAACTTCCCATTTACTAATTTGGACTACCCAATATGGTGGTCAGAAATTGGCAATTTGGCCAATTTCACGCAAAATAAAAAAGATGCCAATTTCAAAATAGGGTCCAGAATAAACAAGGTAGACATTCGTGGCACTAAAATAACATATGCTCTGTTCATTAGTCACATCTCTAGGCCCCTCTTATATTATTATTGCTTTCTATTTTGATTTTTTATTCATACAAAAAAATACAAAATTTACTGTTATGCAGACGACTGCATTATTGTAAAAATGGTATAAATAATATCAGTGCACTAGTGAAAGAATATTAGATTCCCCAGTTGACGTGTATTGGACGTGTCGTGTGATTTATTTACTCTTGAACATTGGTAAAAATCAAACATTTCCGCTACTTTGAGCTCAGTTTCAAGGTCGTTTTCATCGTAAAAGTAATGAAAATCATCTTTATTTCTGTAATATGTTTTCCATTTTATCACCTAAGACCATGAAAACGCGAATACAACGATAAATACTATACGAAAATACACCTCAAAGTCGGCGTTTTATTCCAAAAAAACGATCAGTTTTTTTTTTTGTCATTACGCAATGTGTGCTGCAGGATTTTTTTTATGTGGTGCACACTGACCACACAGACCCATTCTCTCACATGTGGGCCTACCAGCTTTCTCCCACTTGATTTGAAGCCGCTAGAATTATTGAGTATATATACGTCAGAAACATTGGCTCGTAAGACGTATTTATACGTCGAAAACAGTCAAAGGGTTAATTTCCCCATTTTCACCCATGATGCAATGTATTAAATTCATCTTAATTTATAACATTGAGTATGTACTTAATTATGCACTTTATAAGGGTAAATATTACAACTTACCTTGAATAAATCCTAGCTACTTGAACTTAGCAATTACATGTAAGGAAATTATAATGTAAACTTTAAATATGCATTAATAATTTTAGCTACACTTGAGCTTAGCAATGACACGTGTAAGGAAATTATAATATAAATTTTAAATGCATTAATATGAATCCTGGTTACACTTGAGCTTAGCAATTACACATGTAAGGAAATTATAATATAAATTTTAAATACACATTAATATAAATCTTAGCCAGACTTGATTTAATCTTGCCAGACTTGGCTTAGCAAATTTAGTATTGTAATAATTATAATCCACTACACATTAAATAAATTTGTGGACCTAACATCCACCTCCTTCTGTCATTTCACATATAATTATTAAGTAATTAATTCACTAATTAATGACTTCACTAATTACATCCAGTCCGATCAAGGACCAACGGGCAACTATTTTGGGAAATTAAATTTACCAGGATGTAACTCATAAGATACATACCAGTAAATGGTTAAATGATAACAAAGATAATTATTTTTTTATCAAAGTTACAAAGACAAGTAGGAATTTTAGGACACCTAGGTCACAAAAAAATGTCCCCCTTCGATACCTACTACTGTCATATGCACAAGTCACTCTTGACCTATATTAATTTCAAATGAAATAGACATTACCAGGAATTATGGTAAACATTAATATAAATATGTGGACTGTATGTTAAAATTAATAGATGATTACATATACACATTTAGGTAACAGAGGAGAATTTATAATCATAACACTCACCAATTTGTCTGGAGATTACTTGGTGTATCACACACAACCCTCTGCCTAAATATGAAGAAAATACTGGCCAGAATTCCAACATAAATAGACATCGACTTAGCTGGGGTTCCAAAGCTGTCCAAAGCTGGATTTGCTGGACTGCAAATCCAGCAATTTTAGCTTCTATTTGAGAGGTTTTAAGCCCAATATAAACCCTAGAGCAACGAAAATTTATGCACATTTCATTAACGTGCCTGTACCACATTCAAAAACAATGGCATCTCCTCCCTGCTCATCAGCACAGGCGCAGAGCTTCCTTGTCGGTTCTCTTCTTTAAAATACACTTTAGAGCAATAGTAGTGTATTAATCAGGTATATTTACATTATAAAAAATATAATGCATAATTTGGGAAATTATTGTGGGGCTCTGGTGGCCTGGTGATTAACGCTCTCGCTTCACACGGTGAGGGCCTGGGTTCGATTCCCAGCCAGAGTAGAAACATTGGACGTGTTTTTTTCCACCTGTTGTCTATGTTCCCCATCAGTAAAATGGGTACCTGGGTGTTAGTCGACTGGTGTGGGTCGCATCCTGGGACACTGACCTAAGGAGGCCTGGTCACAGACCGGGCCGCGGGGGCGTTGACCCCCGGAACTCTCTCCAGATAAACTCCAGATAGTACTAGGGGGGGAGAACACAACTCTGTTTTTCTAGATCTGCGAGCATTCAACAAATCACTTTCCCGTTTAAGCCCCCAAATGTAGTCTCCCCTCATGTTTTCATTATAAGATCCCTGATATCTTGGTGGAAGTGCTCCCCTTGTTCCTCTGAGTATGCTCCCATATTCTCCTTGAAATTGTCAAGATGAGCATCAAGGATATAGACACACAGTGATAGTATTTATAGTTTCCTCTAGTCATGCATTATTATTACGAGGAATCCTATTATACATTACATGGCCTCCTGCAGTCTTTAAAAGGGTAACATCATATTTCTTTACCATACACTTTACAAAGGAGACATAATAGTCACTACCTATCAAAATATTTATTGAGCCTACAGAATCATGATTTACACCAGAAGGTGCTAAATTTACATTATGTGAAAGTCTTTCTGTAGCTTTACTAAGCCCTTCTGTAGATATTTTCTCTGGGAGTCTACAATTGCAGCCCATTTGACCATAGCTTTTTACCAAGGTCTCAACAAGTTCCATGTAATTGTCAGCCTTGTTGTTGCCCAGAAAACCCTGTGCTACAGCAACAACACTCTCCCAGGCTTCCTCTTCCTTCTCTGTTAGCTTCTTTGGAAATTCTGAGCATGTGGAAAATAAATTCCCATAATTATACTATATATTTTTTATAATGTAAATATACATGATTAATGCATTACTGTTGCTCTAAATTAAAGAAAACCAACAGGGAAGCTCTGCGTCTGCGCTGATGGGCAGGGAAGAGGTCGAGACGGGGCATCAGGAGCGGGAGTGTTTGGAATGGAGTTAAGAGGCTGTGAAAACATGGGACCAGGAAATTGGCATTCACAGTGGCCTAAGGATTAATATAGGCCTCACTTAATAATAGGAAGTGTTGTAGCTGTTCCTGGTGAAGAGTGAGGGAACGTGATTTACGGGACCACCATAATAAAGTGGTAAAATTAGTGAATAATGGTGGGACCGGTGGTGACTGGTGCGCCACCATGGAGTGTGTCCAGGGGAAAATACCCATGATTTAATCCTCACTCATCGGTCTCAGATCTTAATGGAGTGACCTCTAATGTGTATAATAATTATGAGACATTAAATCATCTTGTGAATTGTAATGTAATCAGTAATAATAACACTAAGTTAAGAGAATGCGTGAAGTGAAATAAGTTGCCTTGCTCTGAGTGAACACGTTAGACCTCGTGGTTCCTGTCCTGAGGATAGTGAAGTTTTTATGGAGTCATGACTTGTAAGACTTGTAAACCAGGACAAACCAACGAATACCTCGTCCTGCTGGAATAAGAATCGTGTCGGTGTATTATTATTATTATAATCAAAAAAGAAGCGCTAAGCCACAAGGACTATACAGCGCTGCAGGGCAGGAAGGAAGCGAGGGCATCAGGTGGCAAAAGGGAGATGGATGAGTAATAGGTTACGGATAACAGCGGGGTAGTGGATGGTGAAAGGGTAAAGGGCAGCAAGAGACTGAACTAGAAAGGGCTGAGGGGAGTGCAAAAAGTATCATCAGAGTTTGTGGAGTAAATCAGTCGTTGTCAAGAAGTCAATGAGAGAGTCAGGATTAAAGGAGGGTCCATCAGCAAGAAGGGAAGGTAAAGAGAGAGTAGTAGAACGAAGACGACGTTGGAGGTAAATTCTGCGTGCTCGTTGATAGAGAGGGCAGTCTAACAGAATGTGGCTAATCGATACTGGAACTTGACACTGCTCACAGAGAGGAACAGGGTGCCTCTCCATGAGATACCCATGAGTAAGACGAGTGTGGCCAATGCGAAGGTGGGAGAGAGTGGTCTCCCAACCTCGGCACTGATGACAAGAAGACGGCCAGTAACCTATGCTCGGTTTAATAGAATGAAGTTTGTTACCGAGCAGAGTTGACCAACGTTGTTGCCAATGGGTGCGAAGGTGGGTAGCTATTGCAGCAAAATAGTCCAGAAATGGAACACCTCGATAGGAAATTGGTAGGTCATGCACTGCTGACCACGCAGCAGTGTCTGCCTGTTCATTGCCCTGTACGTCGACATGACCAGGGACCCAACAAAAAACAATATCTTTATGTTTGGTAGAGATACGGCGTAGCCAAAGTTGGATACGGAGAACTAGGGGATGAGATGTATCAAATTTTCGTATAGCCTGTAGAGCACTAAGGGAGTCTGAGACTACTACAAATGATGACACAGGCATAGATGCGATACGAATAAGTGTTGCAAGAATGGCATACAGTTCAGCAGTAAAAATGCTAGCTGAAGATAGTAAATGCCCCCGCACGACGCTGTCCGGAAACACTGCTGCAAATCCGACGCCGTCTGAAGACTTAGAGCCATCTGTGTACACAGCGGTGGTATGAGAATGGGAGTGGAAGTGATCAAGAAAAAGAGAGCGGGAAGCCACCGTAGGCAGTTGAGCTTTTGAGCAAGGGAGTAAGAAAGAACGGACCCAAACAGCTGGAACTTCCCAGGGGGGTAGGGAAAAGTGAGATGCTACATGAACATATAAAGGTGGTAACTGAAGGGAAGACAAGAGTGAATGTAGGTGAAGAGAAAAGGGACGGAGCAAACAGGGGCGGCGAACGAATAAAGAATGTCTACTAATATCGGTGACCATTCTATAAATGGAAGGATTGTGTAGATCGTGAGAGCGTACATAGTAGCGAAGGCAATGGGCATCACGGCGATCAGACAAGGATGGAACATTTGCTTCTGTATAGAGGCTCTCAACAGGGGAAGAGCGAAAAGCACCAAGGCACAAACGTAAGCCTTGGTGATGGATAGAGTTAAGGCTAGAGAGAGTAGCAGGAGAGGCCGTGGAATAAATCTGGTCACCATAATCGAGTTTCGATAAAACGAGGGCTGAATGTAGGCGAAGCAGAGTTCGACGATCGGCTCCCCATGAAAGATGAGCAAGGGTTTTAAGAAGGTTTAGCCGGCTGTGACAAGTTGCCTTCAGAGAGGTAATGTGAGGTTTCCAGGATAACCGACGGTCAAAGAGAAGGCCTAGAAACCTGACTGTATCACGTTCGGGGATACAGGAGCCATAGAGATACAAAGGATGATCGGAGATAACAGAGCGTCTAGTGAAAGTAATTTGGTGAGTTTTGGTACTTGAACATTTAAACCCATGCGTGGTGGCCCAAGTGGAAACACGGTCGACCACATGCTGGAGAGAAACTGCAATAAGGTGACAGTCAGCGCCTGCACAAGCAATAGCGAAGTCATCAACATAGAGTGATGACCAAATATTGGGTGGAAGAACAGAGGCCAAATCATTTATAGCAAGGAGAAACAGTGTTGTGCTTAGAACACATCCCTGAGGGACACCTTCAGCTTGGACGATGTCCGGGGAAAGAACATTATTGACTCGAACACGGAAATGTCTGTCAGTTAAAAAGTTCTTAAGGAAGGATGGTAGATTGCCTCGGAGGCCTAAGGAATGGGCCTGGGCCAAAATATTATACCTCCAAGTTGTGTCATATGCCTTCTCAAGGTCAAAAAATATGGCAATAACTGAGTGATTATTCGCAAAGGCATTACGAACATATGTATCCAAGCGTAGTAAGGGGTCTATGGTAGAACGACCCTTACGAAAGCCATATTGACTAGCGGAGAGACTGTTGTGAGTCTCTAAATACCACATTAAACGTCGATTTACGAGGCGTTCCATCACTTTGCAAACTGCACTAGTAAGAGCGATGGGGCGATAGTGGGAGGCATCATGTCCTGTAGTACCCGGTTTGCGGAAAGGGAGAACAATGGCAGATTTCCACAGCTGGGGAAGAACTCCTTGTGCCCAAATAAGATTGAAGAGGTGTAAGAGGACTACAAGGGCTGACCAATGTAAATGTTGTAACATACGAATATGAATGTCGTCAGGCCCAGCTGCCGATGATCGGCAAGCTGAGAGCGTTGCCTCCAGTTCTTGAAGTGTAAAAGGCACATTATACTGTTCTTCTCTGAGAGTAGAAAAGTCCAAGGGTACTAACTCTCTGGCAGACTTTGAGGAAAGAAACGAGGGGCATAGATGGAGCCCTCGGGAAATACGGACCAGATGTGTGCCAAGTTCAATGGCAACGTCGAGAGGGTTTGCTACATCAACACCAGCGACCGTAGAACAGGAGCCGGGTCAGGAGAGTATTTACCACTCAATTTCCTCACTTTTTTCCAGACTGCACTCATAGAAGAAGCAGAGGTGATGGTGGAAACATAGTCTCGCCAACAAGTGCGTTTAGCTTCACGGATGACACGGCGAGCGATCGCACGCTTCTGCTTAAAATCAAGAAGTCTCTCAGCGGTTCTATTGTACCGGTACCTGCCCATGCAGCACGTTTCAAACGTACTGCACGAGCACAAGCAGGAGACCACCAAGGCACGCACTTCTGAGAATGCCTGCCTGAGGTTTGGGGTATAGAATGAGAAGCTGCGGTATAAACTGATGTCGAGAAGATGTGTAGGAGCTCATCAATGGAGGATGAAGAAGGAACCTCACTAAAAGCAGTGAGGTGTGAGTAAAGATCCCAATTTGCCCGATCAAATTGCCAGCGAGGGCTACGGAAAGGTGGTGAATAGGAAGGAGAAGTAAGAATGATCGGAAAATGATCGCTGTCATGTAAGTCTGTTAGAACAGACCAGGTGAAGTCTAGTGCAGTGGAGGAAGAGCAGACTGATAGATCGATGCAAGAGAGAGTATGAGTACGAGGATCAAAATGGGTGGGAGTACCCGTATTTAAAACATGTAGGGGGTGAGAGGCGAGAAAAGCCTCCAACTGAATGCCACATGAGTCACAATGAGACCCCCCCAGAGGAAATGGTGGGCATTAAAATCACCAAGTAACAGAAGTGGTGGTGGTAAGGATGAAACAAGAAAGGCAAAGTCTGGGATAGAAAATGCTCGAGAAGGAGAGAGATATAAAGAACATATTGTAAACCACTTATTCAAGTGGATACGGGCTGCAGTGTAATGCAGCGAGGTATGGACAAATAGTTGACAGTACGGAATATCATTGCGTAGAAGAAGGGCACTTTCATTAAAGGTCCCATCTGAGAAAGGATCCGAAGAATACAATAAATTATAGCCTGAGATAGGTTGGAAAACAGCCGAGTGTAATTTTGGTTCTTGTAAGCAAGCACCAACAGGGGAAAACCTGGAAAGCAACATCTGAAGCTCACCCCGATTACCCCTGAGGCCGCGGATATTCCACTGTAAATAGGCCATGATTGGCGATGAAGAAAATATCAGGAATCTGTAGGTAAAGGCACCTAAGGACTAGAGGGGTTAGAAAAGTCAACGTGTGGTGGCATTGGAAGACATTCAAGTAGCGAAGGAATGGAGCGTTGCGAAGAATGGGGTTGTGAAGATGGAGGAGAGGGAAGAGAAGGAACAGGAAGTGAATCAGTGTCCATTGAAGGTTTAGTCTCTGCAATATATTCTGAAATGGCTTCAAGTGTTTCTGAATTCAAAGATGTATGGGAGACCATATTGGAGATAGAAGGAGGAGGGTGAGTAAAGATTGGGACAGTAATGGACTGTACCAAAGTAGAGGGGGAGGGAAGAGTGTAAGGGACTGGAGATGAAGTGTAGGGGGGGACAGAAGAGGCAGAAACCTGGGAGGTGGCAGAAGAGGGAGAAACTTGGGAGGGGACGGGGTGGAAGGCATAGTACGAGGAGGAGGGTAATAGAGCCAGAGAGAGGGGAAGAACTAGGTACAGAGACTGGAAAGGTAAAGTGTGGAGGTGGAAGAAGGGAAGGAAGGGGCAAAGAAGATTTGAGCAATGTGGATTTTTTGGACTTCTGAGTAGAGGGGCGATTGGTATTAGGTGTCGTACGAGGTCTTGTCGATATTGGGGCTTGTGAGGAAGGACGCGAAGATGTGAGAACAGACTGAGTTGTAGTCGGGACGTCAGAGCCAAGGACAGCAAAAGGATTAGATGCCATAGTGGCTATGGGAGGGGTAACAACAGAGGAGGCTGCAGAAGATGGGACCCCAGAAGTGGGGAAATGTTTGGAAACACGAGAATAAGAAACACGGGGTAGTCTCCCTTGGAGGCGGAGATGAGTAACTGCCATAGCATAAGGGAGACCTTCTGCCTCTTTGAGGCAATGGATTTCACGTTCATTTAAGTAGACCAGGCAACGGCAGGAGTACGAAGGGTGAGCTTCATTACAATTAAGGCAAGATGGAGGTTGACTGCAAGATGTATTAGAATGGTCGTCGGCACCACAGACTGGGCATTCGGCCATAGATCTGCAATATTTCGCTGGGTGACCAAAACACCAGCAATTTCTACATTGTTGCGGTGTAGGTATCACCTTTCGAACTTGTAACCGATGTCCCGCGACATATACAGAGGACGGGAGTTCTCGGCTGTCAAAAGTTAAACGAGCCACATTGCAAGGGTAACGTCTCCGCCCCCGGGCAGGAAGGACATAAGTGTCTACTTTGAGGATTGGGAGATCCTGGAGTTCCAGCTGTTCAAAAATGTCATTGCCACATGACTGGAAATTCTGTTAGACTATGGTATGGGGCAGAATGACAGTACCACTACAAGAATTGAAAGATGCTTTTCAATAGTGATAGGAGTAGTATCGATATTCGAAAGGAGAGAAACATCATGAGCTTGGGTAGCATTCTGGACAGTGATGATGCACGTACCGCTCTTGAGAGCATGAAATGAAATATCTCTGCCAACATGACGCAGGAGCGCTTTGCCAATACTATGGTCAGAAAGGTAGGCAGAAGAAGAAGTCGGTCTTAAAGTAAAGAATTTAGTCCATTGTGTGGTCCGAAACTGAGCGTGGAGAGGGAGTGCTTGACGTGTCGGTCTTTTCCGAGTAGAATGGGAAGGTAACGAAGGAGCATCATCAGGAGATTGACGTTGGCGTTTAGGAGTAGGACCGGAGTTGGTCTGGCGTGAAATGGGTGGGCGATTCAAAAATTGCCATACCGTAGAGGGAGAAGCCGGAAGCATAGTCAAAGGAGAGCGGAGTTCAGACAAATTGAAAGAGTCAGTCGAAGCCCCGGTACCTGAAGCGGGTGAGGAAACAGCACCAGCAAGAGGTACAGGGGCATCAGGAGTGTCCGAAGAGTGGTCTAAACACAAGGCAGGGTCAGAATGGGGTGCGGTATCAAGAAGGGGCCCGGGGGTAGTGGGTTCATGGACTAGGGCTGCCATGGTTAGGTTACTCCTTTGCTTTTTGTTTTTAAGAAAAAAAAGAAAGAAGAAAAGAAAATAAAAATAAAAAAAAAGAATAAAAAAAGGGGGGAGCGGGGAGGAATAGTTCCCAGGAGGAATGAAGGGCCGGAAATCTCCCTCCGCGCCCAAGAGGACCTCAACACCGCTAGTAGCGCAGATGCAGCATGGAACCCGTGCCATACCCTACCCTTCATGCCAGTAAACCAGCAGTCTGGGATAGCAACCTCACATCTGCCGAGCTACCTCGGTGGACAAAAGAGAGGGCGGCCGGATATCCGCCACAAAGCATACCTCCTTCGGCCACCACCCCCGGAATCCGAAAGGTGGCTTCCAGAGATACACCCGTCGCCCGAAAGACACCCAAAGCTACTCCGGGATACCGGAGAGGGATCGGGACATCCCCAGGCAATCCAGATTCCACGGCAAACTATGCCACCGCCAAGAGCCTCAATGGAATGGGATGGACCCCGGTGTCCTTTCCCCTACCTTGGAACTAGCGCGCCTGTGGGAGAAATCCCAAAGGCCAAAAAGAGGAAGGGCAAAAGGGAGGGGTGAGGAGGAAGAGGAAGAATGGAAAAAGGGGAGGATGGGATAGGGGAGGGGAGAATGGGGGGTAATTAGGTTCGGTCTGAGGAAGAAGACCGACAGGGCTAATTCCTCAGACCAAGAGCCTCTTCACCACGCCAAGGAGCCCCCCTTGAAGAGGCGTGTCGGTGTAGCAGGACATCGAAATGAGATGGTGAATGGAGGAAATAAGGAGTATCAATCACCCACAGTTAAGTAACCCTTCTAGTTATAGCAGACTAATACTGGCCAGTTAGGCATGTTGTAATTGGATAGGTTATGGGTGATCCAGCTACATCAAGTGACCACCAGAGAATATCTGGTAAGTGGTGGGATTATGTACAAGTGTTTTTCCTTGATGGATATATCCATGTGTAACCTACCCCCCCCCCCCTTCATTCAATTAAACTAATATAATCTATAATGTCCACAATTAATTAGTAGCACCGTACTTGCGGGTGCTACCCGTCATACTGGTTTCGGATAGATATGGATAAGATTGTGAGGCCGAAGGAACCACCTGCAGTGACCAGGGGTGGTTACATTTTCTCACATGTCTACACGGGGTGACTACAGTAAACAATATGGTTGTTGCCTCCCAATGAGATTGCTCGTATGCATGTAATGTTGAGGTACATACAGGTAACCCCCTATAATATTTTCCATAGAGCACTCCATGATTTTCCTGACTTGTGATCCAGTAAAGATGCCAGCTTTCATCTTTGCCTCTGATATCTTGGGAAAGAAGTCTTAAAGATTCTTGAAGGCTGCAGACTCTTTGTCAAAAGCTGTAACAAACTGTTTCATTAACCCTAGTTTGATGTGTAATGGAGGGAACAGAACCTTTTGAGGATCCACCAATGGTTTATGTTTGATATGTCTTCCTTGGCGAGGGTCTTGGCAAGAGGTGTGGAGTTAAAAGATAAAGAATCACACATAAAGTGGGAGTTGTCACAGTTGCTCTTTGCTGATGACACTGTGCTCTTGGGTGATTCTTAAGAGAAGTTGCAGAGGTTGGTGGATGAATTTGGTAGGGTATGTAAAAGAAGAAAATTTAAAGTGAATACAGGAAAGAGTAAGGTTATGAGGATAACAAAAAGATTAGGTGATGAAAGATTAGATATCAGATTGGAGGGAGAGAGTATGAAGGAGGTGAATGTATTCAGATATTTGGGAGTGGACGTGTCAGCGGATGGGTCTATGAAAGATGAGGTGAATCATAGAATTGATGGGGGGAAAAGGGTGAGTTGTGCACTTAGGAGTCTGTGGAGACAAAGAACTTTGTCCTTGGAGGCAAAAAGGGGAATGTATGAGAGTATAGTTTTACCAACGCTCCTGTATGGGTGTGAAGCATGGGTGATGAATGTTGCAGCGAGGAGAAGGCTGGAGGCAGTGGAGATGTCATGTCTGAGGGCAATGTGTGGTATGAATATAATGCAGAGAATTCGTAGTTTGGAAGTTAGGAGGAGGTGCGGGATCGCCAAAACTGTTGTCCAGAGGGCTGAGGAAGGGTTGTTGAGGTGGTTCGGACATGTAGAGAGAATGGAGCGAAACAGAATGACTTCAAGAGTGTATCAGTCTGTAGTGGAAGGAAGGCGGGGTAGGGGTCGGCCTAGGAAAGGTTGGAGGGAGGGGTTAAAGGAGGTTTTCTGTGCGAGGGGCTTGGACTTCCAGCAGGCATGTGTGAGCGTGTTTGATAGGAGTGAATGGAGACAAATGGTTTTTAATACTTGATGTGCTGCTGGAGTGTGAGCAAAGTAACATTTATGAAGGGGTTCAGGGAAACCGGCAGGCCGGACTTGAGTCCTGGAGATGGGAAGAACAGTGCCTGCACTCTGAAGGAGGGGTGTTAATGTTGCAGTTTAAAAACTGTAGTGTAAAGCACCCTTCTGGCAAGACAGTGATAGAGTGAATGATGGTGAAAGTTTTTCTTTTTTGGGCCACCCTGCCTTGGTGGGAATCGGCCAGTGTGTTAATAAAAAAATAATAATGTCTTCCTACTGAGAACTCAGTCCTTTGAGGCCAGTGCTTCCTCTGGTAATGTGCTGCTCTGTCTCTACTATCCCAATGACAGAGATAACAGGGAAACCTGGTAAAACCTCCTTGGAGTCCCATCAAAAATGCCACTATTTTGAAGTCTCTAATAATCTCTCAGCCATGCTTACCATAGTTCAAAGCTTCCAGTATAATTTTGACACGGCTGTAATTCTCCTTAAGATACACTGAATAAGCGAAGGGAAGAGATGGATACTTGTTCCCATTGTGCAGAAGTACAGCTTTTAGGCTACTGGAGGAGCTGTCAATGAAGTCTCCACTCATCTGGATTGCATGCAATTCCCATTGCATCAAACAGGCCTGATACATAATTACGATAGCACAACCTCTCTTCATTAGTGAAGAAGTTTGAGAAATGTTGGTGACGTTTTCTTTGGCTTGTCACTTGCACACTTTCACCCACCAAGTCCCACTCCTTGAGCCTTGTAATCAAAAACTCAGCATCTGACTTTGTCAAACCAAGATCTCTGATAAGGTCACCGAGGTCTGTTTGGTTTGGGTAGTAAGGATTCCTCCCAACAACTGCATCTGTGAGATGATAGTCTTGTTCACTGTGCTCTTCATTTTCTGATTTGCTGCTTTCTTCTTCTGACGGTTGACTTCTTTCTGGAGGTGTAGGTACAGGAAAATCAGCACTGTGTGGTACTGGTGTAATAGAAGAGGGAAGGTTTCCCAGTTCGACGTTTGGAAGGATCCACCACCAGGCAGAAGCAGCAGTTGGTTGAGTGATCAGTGGGTTTACGCCATATTCTAGGAACAGCAAACTTCATGGCTCTTTTTCTCCTCTATACTATCCTGTAAAAGAACAAAAGAATTAGTTTCTGTTACATACATTCCATTTAAAAAATGTTCCCAATCAAGATTTTACCCTTCATATTACTAATGACTTTATTACCTTCCAATGTTTTCTTACAATGTTCACAAGCAACATGAGGTGCCCAGGTCTTGTCTTGGTCCACAACTGGCAGGCCAAAATATGCTTTGTAAGCTTAACACATTCTTTTAGATGCTGTTAAAAAGAACTTCTTTGTTCTTGTCTTAACGAATTGAAGACTTATGTAGCAGAATGCATCTTGAGAATGACTGCAGCCTCTTAATGCCATTACATTTTTCTGATGTGTCTTCTCAGGCAGCCAGAGCCGAACTGAATGCTAGTTTGAGCCCCTGTTTTTATATTTGCCAAGCAAAACCCTAGAACATAATAGTTTTACATCAGTCTTTCTTGAAAGTGTTCCAAAAGTGTCCTGATCACGAAAGCAAAGCTCTGGGATCAAATTTTTTTTTTTAATTTTGTTAGTTAAAAAGAATTGGGAAATGATGCTTATTTCCCAGGAACACGACAGTAGTGAAATTTTGTTACATAGTGTAATCTATGTAACTGTATTTGTGTATACCTGAATAAACTTACAACATAAAAGAATGATTATTTTACGAACTGGTGAAGTTGTTTTTGAAATATCACAATTTGTTTTTGATTTGTGTGAGGGTAAACGGCAGATATTTTATTGAATGCCAAAACCTTTCGAACTTTATTATTTAAAGAATGAAGATAGGATAAATTGCAGTAATTAGGTTCGTAGTAAATTCGGATAAGCAATGTTTTATAAACAAGGTGGAGTCCAAACAACTTCTCGCAGTCCCAGTACCTGGTTATCTATTGCAAAATATGATTTTAGGTTTACCTGGAGTTTACCTGGAGAGAGTTCCGGGGGTCAACGCCCCTGCGGCCCGGTCTGTGACCAGGCCTCCTTAGGTCAGTGTCCCAGGATGCGACCCACACCAGTCGACTAACACCCAAGTACCCATTTTACTGATGGGGAACATAGACAACAGGTGGAAAGAAACACGTCCAATGTTTCTACTCTGGCTGGGAATCGAACCCAGGCCCTCGCCGTGTGAAGCGAGAGCGTTAACCACCATTTATTTGTTTGGTTATCTTATTGAAAGTTGGGCAATGTATGACGAAAAAAATGCTTCTTAACGTACACCAAAAATGAAAGAAATCGGACGATATATAACGAAGTCATTTCTCAGAAAAGAGAGGCCCCTAAATTCAGTAGCTGATCAGCAGGGCTGTGGTTCGTACCTCAGGTTATGTGTGGCCAGCAGTAACAGCCTGGTTGATCAGACCCTGATCCATCAGTAGGCCTGGTCACAGATCGGGCCGAGGGGGCGTTGACCCCGAAGCACACTCCAGGTGGTGCTGTACTATCATGCGTGGTGCTTATTATCATGCGTGGTTCTGTGCTATAATGCGTGGTGTGCTGTACTATCATGCGTGGTGCTTATTATCATGCGTGGTGCTGTATTATCATGCGTGGTGCAGTATTATCATGTGTGGTGCTGTATTATCATGCGTGGTGCTGCGCTATCATGCGTGGTGCTGCACTATCATGCGTGGTACTGTGCTATCATGCGTGGTGCTGTGCTATCATGCGTGATGCTGCACTATCATGCGTGGTACTGTGCTATAATGCGTGGTGCTGTGCTATCATGCGTGATGCTGTGCTATCATGCGTGGTGCTGTACTATCACGTGTGGTGCTGTACTATCATGCGTGGTGTTGTGCTATCATGCGTGGTGCTGTGCTATCATGCGTGGTGCTGTACTATCATGCATGGTGCTGCGCTATCATGCGTGGTGTGCTGCACTATCATGCATGGTGCTATATTATCATGTGTGGTGCTGTATTATCATGCGTGGTGTTGTACTATCATGCGTGGTGTGCTGCACTACCATGCGTGGTGCTGTATTATTATGCATGGTGTGCTGCACTATCCTGCGTGGTGCTGTATTATCATGCGTGGTGCTGTATTATCATGCGTGGTGTGCTGTACTATCATGTGTGGTGCTGTATTATCAAGCGTGGTGCTGTGCTATCATGTGTGGTGCTGTATTATCATGCATGGTGCGCTGTACTATCATGCGTGGTGCTGTATTATCATGCGTGGTGCTGTACTATCATGCATGGTGCTGTATTATCATGCGTGGTGTGCTGTACTATCATGCGTGGTGCTGTATTATCATGCGTGGTGTGCTGTACTATCATGCGTGGTGCTGTATTATCATGCATGGTGTGCTGTACTATCATGCATGGTGCTGTATTATCATGCATGGTGCTGTACTATCATGTGTGGTGCTGTATTATCATGCGCGGTGTGCTGTACTATCATGCGGGTGCTGTGCTATTGTCATGTGGGTTTCGATAACGTGGATGGGGTAAAAATATTCACGTAGGCTGGTTTGTACGTATAATATACAACGGGAAGTATGGGAAGCGCCAACAGCCGACCTGCCTCTCTCTGCTCCCTATCTTCGACTGACCCACAAGTGCCTACAGGGTGAGGGGTGTTTGAAATCCTGCTATGATCAGCAGCAATATGAATAACAGTCAATGATTCACGCAGACGGTTGGTAGTGAGTCATCTACTGGTACACTGGTTACTGGTAACTGGTTACTAGGAACTGGTACTACTACTGAGAGCTCGGCGATGCTAACGTATGTTGTCCCGACATACAGCTACTACAAACTAGAAACGGCAGGTGTACGGCTTGGGCTGATTCTATACAATGTCAAAGTACATAATAATTGAACATTATAACATACATAAGTAGAATATTGGAATGGAAGCTTACATAAATGAAACTGTAATAAAACTGTAACGCATTACAAGGTATGATATAGCACAACTCATCGAATGAAACTCAACATTGGGATTACACAATAGAAGTGATAAAAAAAATGATCGATTGATCTGTATTCATGTGATCTACGGATTCTGAGGAAGGAATATATACAAAGAAAGAAGTGTTTAACAGAAAGGCAGATTCGGTGCACTCAAATCTAGACTGTTAACTCTCAAAATTCGGAAAAATGTGAACACAAAAAAAAATTCTTGAATACTGATAAGTTGATACTGTAATTATTCATCTATACAGATTATTTACATTTAACCCCAACTCTGCTAGGGTGAGATTGATATATGCAGAATGGGTGTCATCTCTGGGAGGATCAAACTCTGTTGCACTGGCTAACTCATGCTGTATTTGAGGCAAATCTGAATTGGTAGTTACAAATGATACTTGAGGATTTCTCAATGCCTGTCGTGTACGTTGGGAATAACGACATTCAGGTTGATTGTCTGACTGAGTATCAGAGGTAGAGAGTACAGGATCAGGAGGATTGTCAGAGTCTGTCACATTAGTCTGGGTTGGAGCATCATTATCATCACATACTAACTTCATATGATCTAAATGCGATTCTTTATACTGACCAGTACTAATTTCTCTAACCTTATACTTATTACCAGTGATATGTTCAACTATTCGATAAGGACCAACAAACTTTTGATCAAGTTTAGGCATTGCAGACGTTTTGTTAAAGTTAGTCAGCATAACTCTCGAACCTACTTTGATTTTGGATGGCTTTGCTCGAGTGTTTGTGACTCTTGTAAATTCTGCTGTTGATTTATGAAGTGTTTCACGGATTCTTCTAAAAACACTTTGAGCTAAGCTGGTACGAGTTGCTATGAAATCATCAGGGTTGTAATTTGGTTTCGGATTAGAATATAGCAGCTCATAAGGCAAACGTTTATCTACACCATACAATGCATAATGTGGAGTGTCACCTATAGAAACATTGTAAGCAGAATTTATAGCACACTGCACATCAGGTATAACTTCATCCCAAGTTTCACTGTTGGGATTGATAGTGGCTCTCAAGACATCAAGTACTTTCTTATTGGTTCGTTCCGCTAACCCATTGCTGGCAGGATGATGAGGAACAATGGTGGATTTAGAGATCTTGTACATGGTACGCAAATTTTCAAGAATCTCATTACAGAATTCACCTCCATTATTTGTTACTAGGGACTTAGGGGTGGTATGCCTGCAGATAATGCACTCTTTAAACGCTTTAGCTACTGTCTCGGCAGTCTTATTTGCAATAGGATCTAACTCACAATATCTGGTGAAATGGTCTACCATAACACATAGATGTTTGTTCCCCTGGAGGGAACATTGGAAATTAGTTAACAGATCTAGTGCAACTCTTTCCCACGGTTCGCTAGTAGTTGGATACACTTGGATTGGATTAGGACCATTGCATGCAGACAGGGCCGGATTACCGCATAGGCAAACTAGGCATTTGCCTAGGGCCCCGTGCATTTGGGGGCCCCGTGGTCCAAGGGGTTCAGGGGCTCATCCAAGACTGCGCACATGGTGCAAGTGCAAAGGGGTCCCTACCTAAAAAGTTCAAGTGTTTGGAGAGTAAAATTGATTTTTAAAAATTAATCAAAACAAAAATAAATAATGAAATATAATAAAAATAAATAAACCTAACCATAGATGGCAACACTCAACACGCCTTTGTTTACTCAGAACAGCTGTTTTCCCGCTAATGGGTGAGTATGGGAGATTCCTCTCCAATTTTCTGTAGTAATTACACGTTATCTAGACTTGTACTCTGACAAATTAACTGAAGTGTTGTTGATAGACATTGATGTGTATGGATAAATGTTTGTTTTTGCCTCTAAATGTTAAGGAAGGTACCTGATAGGGTTACTTGACCAGTAAAGACGCATGGACCAGTAAAGACGCATTTTTGGTAAAAATACTATAAAGAAAAACCTAAAATGCAAACTGACTTCCGTTTGTAGGTTTTAAAAGCACTTTGTCCTGTCTTTAAGTCTTTATCATTTCTATAACAGATCTCAATTGATTGATGTTCTACATCACTTCCGTCGCAAATGCTTAGTTTTCAAGTTGCGACGGAAGTGATGTAGAACATCAATTAATTTACTACATATTTCCCCAGAAACACATAAGCCACATCAGAAAATCGTTGGTTAGGTGAAACTGAAAATTGTCCCTGCATTCTTTAATTCTCATGTCCTTATCTATGGTGGTAGGCCATATATCATGCAAAACATAATGATTAGTTTAGTTATGAAAATGGTCTGTCTCGGCTGAGTGGTTGAGGGGAGTAGACGTGTGCTGGGGATCTGCACCTACTAATTCGCAGGCCTACCCATTTCTCCCGACTGATAAGTCATCATTAAAACTCCTACTGTTGGAAGACAGCTTCAGTGTTGTGAGAACTCTTATGTGCGAGCTGTGACTAAGGATATACCTAGTGAAACACTGGAAATAGTCTTCCTTTTTGCAAAGGCCCTCACAGGCCTCTGCTTCCCCTCTGCCTTTCATTTGACCTCAGCCTTTCGCCTCTATTAACATACAGTGTAGAGGCGAATTTTGCTAGTCCACTGCTACTCGTGCCTCTCAAAATGCTCACAACTCATCGCTTTACCAACCTGAGGAATAACGACGAGTGTGCAGTCCTACGTGAGTTGGTAACCCAGGTGTCCACACACTGAAAATTCATCTTTCACTCCAAGACAGGTGTGCTAGAATTTTTGCAAGTTGGAGTAACAATCTGTACAAATATTGCAGTGTTTGGTAACTCTTGAGAAGTCTGCCTCAGCCTGTGACCTTGAGCGAGGCACTGCATCATCTGCCTGAGACTTTCGCCCATATTGACTATGTGAATAAAGGCGAATGTTCGTGCTCAGTTACCCCTGCTGTTCTCCTGTATCTACAACAGTCCGCCTTTAAACTCAGCCGTTCGCCTCTATCAATGACGTGCAGTGTAGAGGTGTATTTTGCTGCCCCGCTGGTACTCGAATATGTGAGTTCCGCAAGTGCTGCAGATTTATTGTAACTATTTGCATGAGTGGATTACGCTGACTTAGGACATTGTGCTACCATCAGTACCTACATAGGCTTAAAATGAGTGAGGAATGTCTGGCCTGCTGGGTGACCTTGAAAATGGCACTCTAAGACCCGCATGCCACTTACACCCATACTGCGTGTATCTAGTGAGGTGAATGTCCCTTCCTCGACTTTCCTATTCACCGGTATCCCTTAACTTGTCGCCATTATCTACATATGGGATAAGGGCGAGTTTAGCTGATCCAGGCCAAACAGCGCTCCAAGCCAGCCAGTGAAAGCCAAGGCTACATCTGTTCTGAATCCCAGAATGCCTTTGTGAACGTTCTACAGTGTTCCGGCCGTACCTTCGGTGTTGTGAGAACTAGTTCTTATGTAGTGAAAATTTGTGTCATTCCAAGACACGTGTGCTAGATGTGTTAAGTGCTGCAGGTTTGGAGTTAACAAGTAGTACAGGGTTGGTAACTCTCGAGACGACTGTGGGCCCAGTGAATGACCTTGAAAATTGCACTGCGACCTGCAGGCCACTACACCCATATTGCCTGTGTCTAACGAGGTGAATATCCCTTCCTTGTCCCTTCTCCTGCCTCGATTTGGAACTCAGCCGTTTGCCTCTATTTGCTTGTGGTCTAGAGGTTTTTTTTTTTTTTTTTTTTTTTTTTTTTTTTTTTTTTTTTTTTTTTTTTTTTTTTTTTTTTTTTGCCAGACCACATGGGTGCTTGAGTGCCCGTGTCCTCTGTGCCGCACTCCGCTCATCTTGCAAGTGTCTCCTGTGTGCCTGCCTGCCTGCTGCAAGCAGGTGTCCGGGTGGTTGGCGCGGGCTTGGCGAGCACAGTCAAGAGGGCAGCACTAAAAGCTAGCCAGAACAAGCTAAGGCAGCCATCCTAGGGCCCAGCATGTCTGTATACGTTCTGCAGTGCTGCTGGCATACCAGTGTTTCCTGTAGTGGCTTGAGAACAATTTGACAAGCATTGCAGTGCTGACATTTTGAGTGGGACATGCCAGAGGTTCACTTATAAACATAGTAAGCTTGTGGTGATTGGCTTGTACACAGTGAACATTCATCTGTCATACGTGTGCTAGAAGTGTTAAGTGCTGCTTTCCCCAACAGTTAATTGTCATTTGTAAGCCTGTATTAAGACTTTAAAAGGCTCAGAGTGTACTTCAGTGTAGTGACTCCTTACATTTGATAAATCAGTGTAATACATGCTCTGCTCAGTGTAACTGAACTATTAAATACGGTTACATAATTAAGTTGCTTGTCCTAGTGTCATTGCTGTGTTTTCTAATACATTTTCTCGTTCAGACTGAAACTTTACTGCTAAATTCCCAGTAATATTTCAAATTGCAGTGTTCATCTGTGGTGTGAGTGTGTAACTTATGCTTTGTATTTTTACTGTGAACAAGCTTACTGCTGCATAATGTTCAGTTTCATGAATACTTTCTTGAGTAATTCGGTTACCTTTCAACTGTGTTAAGCAAGAGTCAGCCTGTTAACATCTATGTTCCTTGCCATCGCATCTAGTGGGTCTAGCGCCTAGTTAAAATTGTAATAGTAACAATTTGCAATCATTATACTTCTAGTTATACGTTGTGTAAATTGTTTTAGACTATTTGATCAACTTGATTGTAGTGTTTAACTTCTGATACACCAATTTAATGACTGCAGACACGCACTGACACATAATAAACACATTAAAACGCTGGTACCTCTCCAGAAGCTGGGCCTAGTGTGTGACTTTGAGAAGTTGAGTGTGTTTATTACGACCAGTGGTGTACCACTCTCACCTATATTTACATCAACACAAGTGTATTCTAAGTGATAAAGTGTACACTTGGTGTACTTGGTAACACTTGTCATACATAGTAACGCGTGTGTAAGTGAAATTGTTTAGGTACTGGTTCATCTATCTACAGCTGCACACTTATGCTTGCATACATGTATAACATAGTAATGTGTGAGTTACCCAGGACGGACCAAGAAAGTCAACCAGAGTGATTTATCTCATTGTCATTGTAACATTATCTATTTTTTTTTTTTTTTTTTATATAGTAATTCTGTTTACAATCTATGGTTGGGGTAAGAGGTTGTCTTCAGCGTTCATTGTGATGTCTGCTATATTATTATTTCAGTGAGGTACATTAGGTGGCAGTAGCCTGAACTATCTCAAGTGGAAGTTATCATTTGAACCTCATGTTTAATGTGATGTATGTCAGAATTCTAATTTTATGCTCAATATTACCACATAAATGTTAAACCTAAAACCCAATCTAACTTTATTATTTTTTAAATACACTACCTAACAGAATCACTACCTAACTGAATGCAACCATATGACCTGTCTTTGTAATACTCACTTGTGCTTTATAGTTATCTGTTTACATTAATGTTTTATCACTGATTTCATCATTGCTTAGTAGCAGCGCTGTATAGTACTTGTGGCTTAGCTTTCTTCTTCTTGATTATAATAATAATAATAATCATTGCTTAGTTAATCTTAAGTTAATTTTAAGCCAGCCCGTAATGCTATGCATAGTATAAGTGGCTTTGGCATACTGCTCTTATCTGTATTTTTTTTGTACCTCTGTATGTGTGCACAAATTGGAAATAAATAAATAAATAAATAAATAAATAAATACTCTCTCTCTCTCTCTCTCTCTCTCTCTCTCTCTCTCTCTCTCTCTCTCTCTCTCTCTCTCTCTCTCTCTCTCTCTCTCTCTCTCTCTCTCTCTCTCTCTCTCTCTCTCTCTCTCTCTCTCTCTCTCTCTCTCTCTCTCTCTCTCTCTCTCTCTCTCTCTCTCTCTCTCTCTCTCTCTCTCTCTCTCTCTCTCTCTCTCTCTCTCTCTCTCTCTCTCTCTCTCTCTCTCTCTCTCTCTCTCTCTCTCTCCTCTCTCTCTCTCTCTCTCTCTCTCTCTCTCTCTCTCTCTCTCTCTCTCTCTCTCTCTCTCTCTCTCTCTCTCTCTCTCTCTCTCTCTCTCTCTCTCTCTCTCTCTCTCTCTCTCTCTCTCTCTCTCTCTCTCTCTCTCTCTCTCTCTCTCTCTCTCTCTCTCTCTCTCCTCTCTCTCTCTCTCTCTCTCTCTATCTCTCTCTCTCTCTCTCTCTCTCTCTCTCTGTTCATCTTTGTAATTTGTGAAATGGTGTAAGACCTCGCCTGTACCATCCATTATATCATTATATGTTACCATATTATTAACACACATACAAGAGGTCTCTGAGTGTGTTTTTGGTGGGGTGTGTGTCGTATTGAGTGGTGGTGGTCTGGATTGAGTATGGTTGGAGGTGTTCATTGAACTTGAGCACTTGTGTCTTGTGATCTATTTTGGACTTCTGACTTTGTAGTGAATATTTGCTCTTGCATAAGCTATAAGGGAAAGATAAGCGAGGAATTCTTGTGTTGTGAGTCTTACACCAGATATCATCACTGGTAAACATGGCAACTGTCATAGAGGAACCTATTTCTGCAGGTGATGGAAATGATGATAGCTTCCAGACCTTTAAAAGTAAACAAAAGAGAAAAAGTGAGAAAGGGCTAGAGCGTCGACGTAGTCAGACTCACTTGACTCGTACACAATGTGATACTAAACGTCCTTGGTGCACAGAGGCTGCAAGAAGTCTTTCTTCAAAGGAAGAATGTGTTAAGCTGAACTTCCCTGATAACACCCCGCTGCCTGCTAAGTGTGCATGGCTAATGGAAGCTGTAAACAAGCATCCTAACTCAAGGATCCAATTTAGGAAAAACACACACAACTTTGTGTTTGTGGAACAGAATAAAGAGCTGATCAATGATCTACTTAGTACACCTTATGGGGATATTAAGCTGCTCCGACCTCCATCAGACACTCACCACTTTAAAAAATGGGTCAGTATCATAATCTTTGGATACCCTCTCTGCATGGACCCATCCCATCTGACTCTAAGTGAGCATATCATCAAGCCTAAAAGACTTAAAGGAAAATCCCAAATTATTGCCAGTTGGGTGGGTCCTGTGCCCCTCCCCCGGAATATCTGGGTGCATGGTTTACGTTTCCTAAACATCGAAGTGTACCTACCCCCTAAACGTAGGTGTTACAAATGCCAGCACTATGGCCATGTTGCAGTAGACTGTGGAATACTACATTCTTGGTGTGGTAAGTGTGCTGGGAAACATTCCACTAGAGAATGCACAGTAGGCCCTGACAGCCAAAAATTTAAGTGTATTAACTGTAAAGAAGTTGGGGTTACAGTTTCCCACAAGGACTGCAGTCAGAACCCAAACAACCTTCGAGGTAAACCTGATAACAGTCCTTTAATGGTAACTGAGGATGGGGCCATCCAGTCTACCACAGCCAGATCTGAGACTGAACCTCTGCAAAGTGTGCAAGAACCCCACCTCACTGCAAACAATTCTGGTGATACCAGAATGCCATCACACATTGTATCAATCGCATCTGCTAGAAAAATGACAGGATGGATAATGAGAACCTTCAAAACTAGGGAGGCCAAGCCCATGATGACACTCTTCAGGTCACTTGTTCTATCTAGGCTGGAATATTGCTGCACTCTAACAGCACCTTTCAAGGCAGGTGAAATTGCCGACCTAGAAAATGTACAGAGAACTTTCACGGCGCGCATAACGGAGATAAAACACCTCAATTACTGGGAGCGCTTGAGGTTTCTAAACCTGTATTCCCTGGAATGCAGGAGGGAGAGATACATGATTATATACACCTGGAAAATCCTAGAGGGACTAGTACCGAACTTGCACACGAAAATCACTCACTACGAAAGCAAAAGACTTGGCAGACGATGCACCATCCCCCCAATGAAAAGCAGGGGTGTCACTAGCACGTTAAGAGACCATACAATAAGTGTCAGGGGCCCGAGACTGTTCAACTGCCTCCCAGCACACATAAGGGGGATTACCAACAGACCCCTGGCAGTCTTCAAGCTGGCACTGGACAAGCACCTAAAGTCAGTTCCGGATCAGCCGGGCTGTGGCTCGTACGTTGGTTTGCGTGCAGCCAGCAGCAACAGCCTGGTTGATCAGGGGCTGATCCACCAGGAGGCCTGGTCACAGACCGGGCCGCCGGGGCGTTGACCCCGAAACTCTCTCCAGGTAAACTCCAGGTAAACTGGTCTGCCACTACAGATACCTATGGCTACACCTGAATATGGGGATGAGTTTGTCATTTCTTCCAATACACACAACTACAACAGTCAGACGGACACCACACAGGTAACCTCCCTGGAAATTGGAGATGAGTCAGATGCACAGGACCTACCTGCAATGAATGATGAAACAGAGAACACTAATGTAACCATGGTACCTGTTAAGGTGATAGGTGTTAAAGGAAGCACTAACCCAGAAGTGCCATCCTCCGGAGAGGCATTGGATTCGCCTGACCTTCCTCATATTATAACAAATTTCCAGAAAAAAATTGAGCATCTTGAACAGATCCTGACAAGTTTAATAAATATATGTAATCAGGATGATGCTCTTGAGCATGGTGATGATGTCAAAAGTGCAGCAATCTCCGTTCAGCTTCCAGTAATTTGTGAGAAAGAAGCCCATAACTCTTGTCTTCAAAACTTGCCTCATAACTGGCTGCCAAAATGCCGAAAAATGCTTAAAAATAAAGGTTCTGAAGATAAAGACGTACAAACTATGCTATTTGCTCTTAAGTATCTGCACACTGCAGTCAAAGCATAATAGTTTTACCATCTTATGAGCAAGAGATTGTAATAACTCACTACAATGGATACATTACAAATCTTTTCATGGAACATTGCTTCCATCAGGAAGCGGTTGCCTGACTTACATCATATTAGTGCAACCAAGAATATTGATGTCATCTGTTTGCAGGAATGTAGATTGAAAGATGGAGCACCTCCACCAAACTTGCCTGGATATGCAGCTTATAACCTAAGGTCAACCAACTGTTGTGTGATGTATGTCAGAAAGAACTTGCCACATTCACTCCTTTCCTTGCAGAGTCGAGTTAACATGCAGTATCATGGTGTCAAAGTATATGCAGGCGATTTTTCCATAAACATTTTTAATCTCTATGCCCCAGCGAACCAGCTTCGACCTGATGCTTTACCAGATCGCATCAATAGTGAACCTACCATCATTCTTGGAGATTTTAATGCCAGACATAAGAATATTGGTGGGTCTATTACAAACACCAATGGAACTAAACTAGTGAGATTGCTGAATGAGCATGATAATGTTCGAATTGTGGGCACTACTGAGCCTACTCACATATATGGTGGCATACTAGATCTGTGTCTTGGATTTAATACATCATATACGATGCATGACTCTGTCATAGTTGATGATCTTCTATCTGATCACTTCCCAAGACTAACAACTGTCAATCTTGATCACATCTCCAGCAATCAAGGAGCTAAATACAGAAGGAGGAAACTTATTCTCAAACCAGAACACAGAGACAACTTTATTAACCACTTGGATCAATGGTATAAGAATTACGAGCCCATTGGCACACAAAAATTTAATGATGATTTAATTACCACTATTGAGAGTGTTCTCACAGATCAAGTGGGCAGGAATAGGAAACAAAGACCCTCCACTATAAATAACAATAAAAACCAATGTAAATACTATAATGATCCACAGCTGCGCAATCTAACACATGCAGCTAGGAGGATTGGTAAAGCATACCGTGAATGTAGAACCCCAGACCTGCTCAGAACGTTCCAAGCTGCACTAACAAATGCAAGGAATAGAAAGGAAGAACTTAGGCAACAGGAATGGGAACAGTTTGTTAGTGGATTAAATAGGTCCACCCCTTTGAGTTTGGCTTGGAAAGGTATAAATAAAATAACCAGGAAAAAGACTGGCAATGTTGCTCATCCCTTTCCTCTTGAAAAAGCAAATGACCTCATAAATGACTGGTCCAAAACATCCAGGCATGAAAGCCTTCCATCTCATATTAGAAAAAATTTAGAGAGTACTTCTGAAGAAATGTTGAAACTGATTAATTTTATGAGCCAAAATATTGATGAGAGTGATTGCCTCTTTACCGAGTATGAATTAGATAATGCATTAACCAAAGGTCGATCAACTGCTCCTGGAGAGGATGGTATAACCTATGATATTCTCAGAACTCTAAGGCACGTGCCTGATAACCCTTTGTTGGCACTGTATAATCTCAGTTACATTGAGGGCGTTCTTCCTACTTCCTGGACCAATAGTCTCATTGTGCCTATCCCTAAGCCCCAACAGCCTGATACATTTAGGCCGATCTCCTTAACTAGTTGTCTTTGCAAAACTTTTGAAAGAATGATGCTTAACAGATTGTACTACAGAATCAGACATCAACTTTCCCCCTACCTCTATGGGTTCATGAAAGGTAAAAGTGTGCAGAACTGTATTTCCACCTTTCTCACTGCACACACCTCTACTAGTTTTACCACTTTTCTTGATCTAAAATCTGCATTTGATATTGCAAACAGAACCGTTATACTACATGAACTAGCCAAAATGAATATTGGTGGTAGCTTACTCTGCTGGATAATAGGATACCTGTCAAATAGAGTATCCTCTGTCCTTTACCAAGGCTTCAGAAGTGATTCTAAAGAAATGTCTTTAGGTACACCGCAGGGAGGAGTTCTTAGTCCCATGCTATTTAATATTCTGATTAATGCTCTCCTAAATGCTCTACCTGCCTCACCTAAACATATAGCTATAAGCTATGCTGATGATATCATGATCCATACAACAGGGCATAAGAAGATGAATACCATTCTTAATGAAGTTCAAGCAATTTGTAATCGACTAGGCCTCATAATATCTTCCTCTAAAACAAAGATATTAACAAGCAAACGACATCCCCCACCCATCTATTTGCAGGGTGAAATCATTAGCTACGTTAAAACTTACAGATATCTTGGTGTAGATGTACCCTTTAACAAATCCACTATACCACAACTAAACAAGAAATGTAAAGCTAGGCTAAATGCTCTCAAAGCTGTTGCTGGCTACAATCCCAACTATGGTGCTAATGTGAGAATCGTGAGAATGATGTACATAGCCTATGTTAGGTCCTTAATTGATTATGCTGCTTCCATGTTGATATTAGCTAGAGAAAGTTCCCTCCGACCCTTGGAGTTAATGCAAAATGAAGCTCTCAGGACTATTCTTGGCTGTCCCAGATCTACAAGAGTTCTTAACATGAGGAAGGAGCTTGGTATTTCTAGTATCAGTGATAGGATTGTTGAAATTAACACTGTACTCGGTATTAGAATGTTGAGAAACGAACCAGACACTGTCACAGTGAATCTTACCAAGTGTCTAGAGGTAAATACACACAGATCTAAATGGATTGTGAAAACATGCAATTGCATTAAGTTTTATAACCTGCATGAACTGTATCACTGTAGGCAACAAGAGCATTTCACCCCTCCATGGAAGATGTGTTCATTTAATATCACATACCTACAAGTCCCTCCCAAGAAGCTCATTGCTAGTAATCCCTTCTTTAAATCTCTTGTTAGAGCAACTGCTCAAGAAGAAATTTTTCGCCTAGCTGGTAGTAATAAGATAAGATAAGATAAGATAAGATTTCGTTCGGATTTTTAACCCCGGAGGGTTAGCCACCCAGGATAACCCAAGAAAGTCAGTGCGTCATCGAGGACTGTCTAACTTATTTCCATTGGGGTCCTTAATCTTGTCCCCCAGGATGCGACCCACACCAGTCGACTAACACCCAGGTACCTATTTGCTGCTAGGTGAACAGGACAACAGGTGTAAGGAAACGTGTCGAATGTTTCCACCCGCCGGGAATCGAACCCGGGCCCTCCGTGTGTGAAGCGAGAGCTTTAGCCACCAGGCCACCGGGCCACAAGTTATCACAAGTTATATACACTGATGGATCTAAACAGGAGTCTTCTGGCAGGGCTGCATCTGCTCTTGTTGCCACCTCCCTAGTTAAGAACGATAATAAATTTGTTGAGTTAGGCATAAGAATTAACAACTGGGCGTCTACACTGCAAACTGAATTGTTTGCAATCCTAATGGCGCTAAAGCTAACCTATGACACTGAGCTTGACTCTATCATCATTACTGATTCTATGTCATCATTGAAGGCTCTTGGCTCATATAATGACTCCAACAACATGCTCATTGGGGAAGCCAGGTATAGATACTCAAAAATTAGGGACAAAGGAATTAATGTACAATTGCTATGGATCCCATCACACATTGGATTACTCCTTCATGATAAAGTTGATATGTTAGCCAAGAAGAGTATCGAGAACGAGAATGTAGAATATAACTTTGGTATAACTGTGTCTAGCATTAGGAATAATATTAGGAGAGAAGTAAATAATGAAAATGATTGTTATAGGAATGCAGTTAGAAGCCTGAGTAGATCTATAACCCACTATGATAACATGAACGTAGATAAGTATGTTTATGGAGCAACTTGCAATGTGAACAGACTGACTGATGTTGTAGTGGCCAGGCTTAGGCTTGGTTACAAGTACTTCTGGCAGTTTGGGAGACACACAGATGATGATCAAACTAAATGTAAATTATGTGATCAGGCATATGGTCACTCTCTTGAACACTATGTGCTTAATTGTCCACTTATTGAGGAATACAGAGACAGACAGTATAATAACCTATGTGACATGTCAAGATATCTTATTAATGAAAATAAGATACCAGATTTTATTTTTTTTTTTTATTATCACACCGGCCGATTCCCACCAAGGCAGGGTGGCCCGAAAAAGAAAAACTTTCACCATCATTCACTCCATCACTGTCTTGCCAGAAGGGTGCTTTACACTACAGTTTTTAAACTGCAACATTAACACCCCTCCTTCAGAGTGCAGGCACTGTACTTCCCATCTCCAGGACTCAAGTCCGGCCTGCCGGTTTCCCTGAATCCCTTCATAAATGTTACTTTGCTCACACTCCAACAGCACGTCAAGTATTAAAAACCATTTGTCTCCATTCACTCCTATCAAACACGCTCATGCATGCCTGCTGGAAGTCCAAGCCCCTCGCACACAAAACCTCCTTTACCCCCTCCCTCCAACCCTTCCTAGGCCGACCCCTACCCCGCCTTCCTTCCACTACAGACTGATACACTCTTGAAGTCATTCTGTTTCGCTCCATTCTCTCTACATGTCCGAACCACCTCAACAACCCTTCCTCAGCCCTCTGGACAACAGTTTTGGTAATCCCGCACCTCCTCCTAACTTCCAAACTACGAATTCTCTGCATTATATTCACACCACACATTGCCCTCAGACATGACATCTCCACTGCCTCCAGCCTTCTCCTCGCTGCAACATTCATCACCCACGCTTCACACCCATATAAGAGCGTTGGTAAAACTATACTCTCATACATTCCCCTCTTTGCCTCCAAGGACAAAGTTCTTTGTCTCCACAGACTCCTAAGTGCACCACTCACTCTTTTTCCCTCATCAATTCTATGATTCACCTCATCTTTCATAGACCCATCCGCTGACACGTCCACTCCCAAATATCTGAATACGTTCACCTCCTCCATACTCTCTCCCTCCAATCTGATATTCAATCTTTCATCACCTAATCTTTTTGTTATCCTCATAACCTTACTCTTTCCTGTATTCACCTTTAATTTTCTTCTTTTGCACACCCTACCAAATTCATCCACCAATATACCAGATATACTAAGCAAATTTCCTAAATTTGCTTGTAACAGATAAGTGAACTATAGATATGTAGATATAAATCCATATGTATTCCTGTTAACCCTTTGGGGCCTAGTTCCTAGGCCTTTTGTGTATCCACATGCTCTCGCGCTACCGTCCACAGGATGGATATGGGGTGCACAATAAACTAGCCACTTCGGTGGCAAAATCTAAAATCTAATGAAAATGGTAATATAAATACCATTGTGCATTGTTCTTGGACTCAGTATGATTTCTGTTTAAGTAAATTGGAGATCAAGGAGGATGAATTAGTAAAATATTCATAGCCCAAATCACTAACCTAATCTATGGTAAAAGTTCTGTATATGACTCCTTTCTGGTAACGTTTTGAATTTTTAGATGCGCAGCCAGAGGAAAGGGGGCTACAAGGGCCATATCCCCCAATTGACAGAAAAAAAAATTTAATAATAATTAAAAATGTAAGACAGCTACATACTTCGTCATTCTGGATTCACTTACCTGGAGTTTACCTGGAGAGAGTTCCGGGGGTCAACGCCCCCGCGGCCCGGTCTGTGACCAGGCCTCCTGGTGGATCAGAGCCTGATCAACCAGGCTGTTGCTGCTGGCTGCACGCAAACCAACGTACGAGCCACAGCCCGGCTGATCCGGAACTGACTTTAGGTGCTTGTCCAGTGCCAGCTTGAAGACTGGTAATCCCCCTTATGTGTGCTGGGAGGCAGTTGAACAGTCTCGGGCCCCTGACACTTATTGTATGGTCTCTTAACGGTGCTAGTGACACCCCTGCTTTTCATTGGGGGGATGATTACAGAATTGGTGAAAAGAAAAGAAATCTACCAGAATCTCAATGACAAGTTTGGATTTCTGTTCAAAATTACTACTATGCCAGATGCAGAATTGAGAGAAGCTGCATTAAAGTTGCAACAACACCTTTCAGCAGATGTTCAGGACACATTTGTTGAAGAAATAGTTCATTTTTCTGGGTATATGAATCAGATTAAAGCTCCACCTGAAAAATGTGCGCCCTCAGCTGCTTTGAAACATTTAAGAAATGCAGGTATCTCAGAAACCTTCCCTAATGTTGACATAGTGTATCGCCTTTACCTAACACTTCCAGCTACTAACTGTGAAGGAGAACGTTCATTTTCTGTTTTGAAAAGAGTGAAAAACCAGCTCCGTTCAACAATGAGCCAAGACAAATTGTGTAACCTAGCCTTGTTGACCATTGAGTCTGATCTAATAAGAAATATTGATTTTCAGAATATAATTGATGATTTTGCCAATATGAAATCCAGAAAAAAGTTTATTTAAGAAGTGCCTGTGAATATAAACAATTCTTTACTTTCTTGAGTTTATATGATTTGATAGTCTTATGCATGATGCAATGATAACAATAATGGTCAGTGATTTATAAAGGGAATAATAGTGCTGTAGTGGTTATGCTGAATATAATAGGTACATGATGTCACTACTTTAATAGCCTAATCTAGTAATACTATGCTGTCTTGAGTTTATTCTCTTTAAAATGCATGATTTAACAAGATAGTTATAATGGCTGTTGGTAAATGGTTTTGGTTGTCTTGATGTACTTTCCCTATTAAATTTATTCTAAATAGCCAGAATGTATTTAATTAGACCTTAAACAGGCTCACACCGACCCCCATCCCCACCCCCAAGCTGGAAGGGGTCGCTTCGCTTACCCGTAACTCAAAGGGGCCCCCCCAATCTGAATAGCCTAGGGCCCAGAGACTTCTTAATCCGGCCCTGCATGCAGACACTACATTTCTTAACATACTCAGAAATATCAGTTGCCATACGAGGCCAAAAGTATTTCAATCTGGCTTGTTTTACTGAACGATCCATACCAGGGTGTGCAACACCTGGTACATCGTGAACTAGCTGTAAGGCTACATTCACTAGTGACTGTGGAATTACTAACTGGTATACTCTTCTGCTAGAAGTACCCAACTCGGCTGTTCGATACAATAATTCTTGGTTCATGACAAAGTCACTGATGGGTGCTGGTGGCTTCACAGTCAGAATAAGATCTTCCTGGAGCAGGAATCGAATCACACCAGACCACATGGGATCTGCTCGTTGAGCATTCTTTACATCTTCGGCAGTAAATGGAGGGTCTGCAGTTACTATACTAACAGAGTACTGATAAATAATGTCTCGGAAGTGCTTTAAAGACCATACTATTGCTAAAGCTTCTTGCTCAGTTACTGTATAATTACGTTCAGCCTTCGTAAGGACTTGGCTAGCAAATGCAACTGCTTTATACTTGCCATCGGTCTTCTGAGCTAGTACGACACCTATGCCAATAGAACTAGCATCAGTTGTCAGATAGAAGGGCTTAGAAAAATCTGGAATATTCAAAATTGGAGCAGATGTTAGCTTTTCTTTTAGATTGAACATTAAAATGGTATAAAATACCGACAGATTGTTAGGTAAGACACATATGCAACAGTTAGGTATCTTTATTTCGAAACGTTTCGCCTACACAGTAGGCTTCTTCAGTCGAGTACAGAAAAGTTGATAGAAGCAGAAGAGACTTGAAGACGATGTAATCAGTCCATCACCCTTAAAGTTTTGAGGTGGTCAGTCCCTCAGTCTGGAGAAGAGCATTGTTCCAAAGTTTGAAACAATATGGAGTTGAAGTGACAGGATGGAGCCTTATATAGCGCCAGGAGGTGAGACGTAGGTCACTAGTAGAACGCAGATACCTAACTGTTGCATATGTGTCTTACCTAACAATCTGTCGGTATTTTATACCATTTTAATGTTCAATCTGTCAGACACTGCAACACAAGGGTATCTTGGTACAGACCTGAAATCAACTTCAACTACCTCTACTAGTGAGAACGGCTGGATTTGAGAGGGACCTGACCTCCCAACATCTGCGTTCTACTAGTGACCTACGTCTCACCTCCTGGCGCTATATAAGGCTCCATCCTGTCACTTCCAAGAGCAGCATGCCAAAGCCACTTATACTATGCATAGCATTACGGGCTGGCTTAAAATTAACTTAAGATTAACTAAGCAATGATGAAATCAGTGATAAAACATTAATGTAAACAGATTACTATAAAGCACAAGTGAGTATTACAAAGACAGGTCATATGGTTGCATTCAGTCATATGAAGGATTCTGTTAGGTAGTGTATTTAAAAAATAATAAAGTTAGATTCGGTTTTAGGTTTAACATTTATGTGATATAATTGTGAGAAACATTTAAGATATACAATTTATAAGGTTCAGTTATTCAGTATTTATTTGGTTTTGGGTGAGTAAGTGATCTTTGAGAAGAGACTTGAATTTATAAACAGGTAGTGTTTCTTTTATATTTACAGGTAATGAATTCCAGATTTTAGGGCCTTTTATGTGCATTGAGTTTTTGCATAGTGTGAGATGGACACGAGGAACATCAAAGAGTGATCTGTGCCTTGTGTTATGGTCATGTGTTCTGTTGAGGTTGGCAAGGAGATGTTTGAGGGGAGGGTTAATATCAGAGTTAAGTGTTCTATGTATGTAATAGGTGCAGTAATAAGTATGGATGTTTTGTATGGTGAGTAGGTTTAATGTATTGAATATTGGTGGAGTGTGCTGCCTGTAGTGAGAATTTGTTATCATTCTAACTGCAGCCTTTTGTTGGGTAATTAGTGGTCTGAGATGGTTAATTGTTGTTGAGGGACTGACCACCTCAAAACTTTAAGGGTGATGGACTGATTACATCGTCTTCAAGTCTCTTCTGCTTCTATCAACTTTTCTGTACTCGACTGAAGAAGCCTACTGTGTAGGCGAAACGTTTCGAAATAAAGATACCTAACTGTTGCATATGTGTCTTACCTAACAATCTGTCGGTATTTTATACCATTTTAATGTTCAATCTGTCAGACACTGCAACACAAGGGTATCTTGGTACAGACCTGAAATCAACTTCAACTACCTCTACTAGTGAGAACGGCTGGATTTGAGAGGGACCTGACCTCCCAACATCTGCGTTCTACTAGTGACCTACGTCTCACCTCCTGGCCCTATATAAGGCTCCATCCTGTCACTTCAATGCCATATTGTTTCAAACTTTGGAACAATGCTCTTCTCCAGACTGAGGGACTGACCACCTCAAAACTTTAAGGGTGATGGACTGATTACATCGTCTTCAAGTCTCTTCTGCTTCTATCAACTTTTCTGTACTCGACTGAAGAAGCCTACTGTGTAGGCGAAACGTTTCGAAATAAAGATACCTAACTGTTGCATATGTGTCTTACCTTTTCTTTTAGAGTTTGGAATGCTCTTTCTTGAAGGAAGGTCCAAACAAAAGGAGCATCTTTCTTAAGCAACTCAGTTAGAGGAGCAGCTATGGAAGAAAAATTGGCAATGAAAGATCTATAAAAACCTGCTAAGCCCACAAAGGATCTTACGGCATCAGCAGTTTTGGGAGTTGGAAAATTTAGTACTGCAGTTACTTTACTTTGGTCAGTCGTAACCCCTCTAGGAGTGACTACGCGACCAAGAAACTTAATTTCTGATCTGAAAAATTGACATTTAGACAGTATGATCTTTAAATTGGCTTCTTCAAGCTTACCAAGTACTACATCAAGTCTTTTCAAGTGTGTATCCACGTCTTTAGACATGACGATTACGTCAGTGACTAGTGATGAGGGGAAGATGTCCTGTGCGGGTGATGATGCCTCCTTCACTCACACTGTTGTCGAAGAAATGCGCTTTCTAGGTGAACTCACATAACTGGCTTTATCGTTGGCGCCAGCTACAATCTCTTGACCAATTATGTGAGCCAAAACAGTACTAGGACCCGGTACAAGGGTGGAAAAAAGCCACAGGTAGATGAGTGAAGAGTGGGTGGCGGGTGGGTAGAGTGTCAACTCGCTGGCGCTCACTGGTGCAGTCTCACTACTCACGAAGGTGGCTTAATTAACTAAGCCACTCTATGCCACATGGATGGTGAAAATCACTCTTAGCAGCATTCAAGCACACACGATATATGAGACAATACTTCAGAACTTGCGTGGCTTACTTCTCTCTCTCAGCTGGCTTAGGAAGCTGGGTTGGCTAACTGGCTTAACCAACGAGAATGGCTGATTGGAAGACGTGTAACGATGCACACAGCATGAAGGAGCAGGTGGATGACAGGAGACAGGCTGGATGGTAGGCTGAGGCAGGCTGACTAGCGTTCACTTCCACAGTCTGGCTTACTGACTGGTTTAATTACAAAATCCGGGTCAACCCCTCGGAGATTGAAGCAATTAGCACACGAACTAAGCCAGGAAGCTTGAAAAAACGGCTGCAACAGGCTTGCAGGCTGGAACGACACAGGGGTGGAGGAGAGTGAGGGTAACTGCTAGCTGGAGGTAGCAGACGATTCACCTCTGACCTGCCGGCAACCCACAGTCTTCTAACATCTGAAATACCCTTAAATCCATGCCCACACCGCTGCCACCAATTTGTCATGTGGGTTTCGATAACGTGGATGGGGTAAAAATACTCACGTAGGCTGGTTTGTACGTATAATATATAACGGGAAGCATGGGAAGCGCCAACAGCCGACCTGCCTCTCTCTGCTCCCTATCTTCGACTAACCCACAAGTGCCTACAGGGTGAGGGGTGTTTGAAATCCTGCTATGGTCAGCAGCAATATGAATAACAGTCAATGATTCACGCAGACAGTTGGTAGTGAGTCATCTACTGGTACACTGGTTACTGATAACTGGTTACTAGGAACTGGTACTACTACTGAGACTATCATGCGTGGTGCTGTGCTATCATGCGTGGTGTGCTGCACTATCAAACGTGGTGCTGCACTATCATGCGTGGTATGCTGTACTATCTTGAGTGGTGCTGTACTATCATGCGTGGTGTGCTGTGCTATCATGCGTGGTGCTGCGTTGTCATGCATGGTGTGCTGTGCAATCATGCATGGTGCTGCACTATCATGCGTGATGGTGCTTTATCATGCGTGGTGTGCTGCACTATCATGCGTGGTGCTGCACTATCATGCATGGTGTGCTGTGCTATCATGCGTGGTGCAGTACTATCATGCGTGGTGTACTGTGTTATCATGTGTGGTGCTGCGCTGTCATGCATGGTGCGCTGTGCAATCATAAGTGGTGCTGTGCTATCATATATGGTGCTGCGCTATCATGCGTGGTGTGCTGTGCTATATGCGTGGTGCTGTACTATCATGCATGGTGCTGTACTATCATGCATGCTGTGCTGTGCTATTATGCGTGGTGATACCTTAGTAACAGAACTCAATATGTGTATGCAAATGATGCAAACTCTTCCACCCAACCAATCACAGTAGGAGTCTCACAAGGAAGCGTCCTTGGACCACTTCTCTTTCTCATCTACATCAATGATCTACCGAATGCATCACAGCTACTCAAACCCATATTATTTGCAGATGACACTACATATGTATTTTCCCACCCAAAACACAGTCATACTAGCAAACACAGTCAATGCTGAATTACAGAAAATATCTCCCTGGATGATGACTAACAAACTTACCCTGAACACTGATAAAACCTATTTAATTCAGTTTGGAAACAAAGCTGCAAATGATCCAATTAACATAACGCTAAATGGATCATCAGTCACAAGACTCACAGAGGGAAAATTCCTAGGTATCCACCTTGACAGTAGCCTTAAGTTCCAGGCACACATACAACAAATCACCAAGAAAATCTCCAAGACTGTAGGCATACTATCAAAGATAAGGTACTGCTAGAAATCTATACAGATATTGACGAATGTTTTAATAATTTTATAAAAAAGACCCAATACCTTTATAACAAGCACTGCCCTAAAAAAACTAAACAGATGACAGCTAAGAGACTGAACAGTCCCTGGCTAACACCCAGCATTCTCAAATCCATAAATACAAAACACCGATATGAAAAACAGTACAGAATGGGTCACATAACCAGAGACCAAACAAAACGTTACTCGTCAATCCTAACCAGCCTGATAAGAAGGGCAAAAAAATTGTATTATGAGAACAGATTATCCAACTTACGAGGTGATATAAAAAAGACCTGGAAGACCCTATCAGAAATTCTGGGAACAAAAAAGATATCACGACATAGCGAAATAAAATTAGCAAAATCAGATGAACCCCAACTCCCACCAACAGAAACAGCAAACAGACTGAATGATTTCGTCTCCACTATAGGTCAAAACCTTGCCAATAAAATCCCAAGCTCAGATACCCCACCAAATGACTACCTCACTGGCAACTACCCGAACACACTGTTCCTAGCTCCGACTAACCCATACGAAGTCTCCCTTATTATCAACGCACCGAAAAACAAGGCAGGAGATTTAAATACCTTACCACCCTTTATATACAAAAAAGTATCACAAGTGCTATCACCAATCATTGCAACACTCTTTAACAAATCCATTGAATTCTCCACCTTCCCTACAGTTCTCAAAATAGCAAGGGTCACCCCGATCCACAAAGGAGGAGACCAAACAGAGTTGAATAACTATAGGCCAATATCCAATTTACACCCTCTCTCAAAAATCTTCGAAAAATTAATTCATAAACGAATCTACTCCTACCTCATCTCCCAAAACATTCTCAACCCCTGCCAATTTGGATTCAGACCTAATAAAAATACTAATGATGCTATTATACACATGTTAGAACATATATACACTGCAATAGAGAAAAAAGAAGTCCCACTGGGGATCTTCATTGACTTACGTAAAGCTTTTGATACAGTTGACCATGACTTGCTCCACGTAAAATTGTCACACTATGGTATTAGAGGGCACTCCCTCAACTACCTCAAGTCTTACCTCAGCAACAGAAGCCAATATGTGTACGCAAATGGGGCAAGCTCTTCCGCACAACCAATTACAGTTGGTGTCCCACAGGGAAGTGTCCTTGGCCCTCTTCTCTTTCTCCTATACATAAATGACCTACCAAATGCTTCGCAATTACTCAAACCCACACTTTTTGCAGATGACACTACATACGTCTTCTCTCACCCGAGCCCAGTCACGCTAGCCAATACTGTAAACACCGAATTACAGAAAATATCTACCTGGATGAGGACTAACAAACTTACACTAAACATTGACAAAACCTACTTCATTCAGTTTGGTAACAGAGCTACAGATGTCCCTCTTAACATAACGATAAACGGATCACCTATCACAAAGCTAACAGAGGGAAAATTCTTAGGAATCCACCTTGATAATAGACTCAAATTTCATACACATATACAACAAATTTCCAAGAAAATTTCCAAGACTGTAGGCATACTATCGAAGATACGGTACTATGTTCCACAGTCAGCCCTCCTGGCCCTTTATCACTCTCTTATTTACCCCTATCTCACCTATGGAATTTGTGCATGGGGCTCAACAACAATTAACCATCTCAGACCACTAATTACCCAACAGGATTCGCTGCCTGACCACGGTAGTGTGCGGTAGTGCTCTGCACCCCTCTGCTGTTTGTAGGCGAGCGCCCTTGTCAGTTACCTGGCTGCAGTGGTGTGAAGTGGTGCTGTCACACCTCGGCTGACAACTTAGGTGAACTGTGATCGTCAAGATGGCGGTTAGTCTGAGACGAAGGATAAATACTGTAGGCATCGAGCTACTTAAAGGAACGATAACGCCCAGTTCTGCGCAAGTCTTATTGCCAAAGATCATACGGGAGACTTATGGAGTACAAGATAGTGACTTGTATGGTGTAGCATTGAACGGAGGACAACGAATTTTCGTCAAACTACTATCAGCAACGGTTTATGAATCGTTAGTCACCAGGTTTCAGGACGTGAGTCTTAACGTCACACCAGCTGTCACTGTAAGAATGATAGATGTTTCACGGTACTATACGTGGATCAAGTTACGCAACGTTCCCTTTGAGGCGGACGAGGCGGATATAAGGAAAGTTTTTGAGAAGTATGGGACGGTGCATTATGCTCAACATGGTATGTGGGCGGCAGGAGCCTATGCTGGTTTTCCAGAGGGTTCTTTCAACCTCAAAATGACTTTGAGGCACCCAATACCATCCTATGTGTACCTACAAGATTTCAGGACGCAGGTAATGGTAATGTACCCAGGACAACGACGTACGTGCCGCCTATGTGGTGAGTATGATCACATAGCGGCGACCTGTGACAAGCGAAGACATGTGCCTGGACCTGTGGTGGACGTCGCAGCCCCTGCTTCAAAGGTGGCAGGTGAGGAACAAACATCGGATGGAGGGCGTGGTGTTTTGTGGAGCGAGATAGTGGATCGGGCACACAGGACTGGTGGTGAGTTGGAGTCCCGCCCCCAACTGCCTGATCAGGTGTCGTCTCCTGTGGATAAGGAGGAGCAGCAAGTACAAGAGAAGGTTCTTGAGATTGAGGAGGAATTGGTGGAGGTGTTGAAGACGTTGTCACCACCAGAGAGGGATGTTGCATCGGAGCGTGGTGTCATTGGAGAATCGTCGCTTCCAGAAAGTCTGAGACATGATAATTTGGGACGTGATGGTGGTTTGGAGTCGTCCATTGACTCGTTAAACCATTCTCAGGTGGAGGTGGAGGTTCATCGAGAGGTAACATCTGACCAAGATATGTGTAACATGACTGTCACGAGAAAGAGGGCGGCTACATCAGATTCTGATGACGTCCTTACGCCTGCACAAAGGCCTGGGAAACAGACTGAGGTGAAGTGTGAAGGTAGTGGTGTAGGTGGTGGTAGCCATGATAGGAGGCACCGGAAGAAGGGGGGAGGGAAAGAGAGCACTCTGAAGGTGTTGAACGTAAATTCAAGCTCTGGAGTTGTAAAGAGTGATGAGAGGAAGCAGGGGTGGAAACTTTAATAGGCCTTAGGTGTATGTCTGTAAATGTTAATGGGTTATGTAGCGGTATGACGAGAGATTGGTTTCGTAATTTTCTGAATAAATCTAGAGTGGATGTTGTGTTCCTGCAGGAGCACAATTTCAAAGAGGGTAGGGTGTTGGAGGTGGCAGGATTTCGGGTAGTTACCCTGCCATCTCCCCGTCTAAAAGGTGGTGTGGGAATTTTAATAAGGGAGACGAGCCCGTTTGTTTTGCAGAGAAGCGAGGGAGGAGGGGGAGGGAGGGTGTTGCGTGTGGATGGGTGGTGGATGGGTAAGCGTGTCTTTTGTGAGTGTGTATGCACCGGCAGAAAATAACATAAAGGTAAAGAATGATTTTGTGTGTGAGGATCTTGTGTTTTTCTTAAGTGCACTGCCAGAGGTGGCGATAGTTGGTGGGGACTGGAATAGTGTAATCAGGGTGGCTGATGTGGACCCAAGAGGGGCTGGATATATGTCTGTGGCTCTTAGGGATTTATTAAGGGATGTTAGGTTATGTGATGCCTTTGGGGGAGCGGTGTGGGAGACTGAATATACGTTTGTTAGGAGTGGTTATGCTGCGAGACTAGATAGAGTGTACCTTTCTCAGGGAGTGGACGTGAAATCTTTCAGTACTGTTGAGGCTACAATGTCAGATCATAGGGCAGTGGTGGTGGAGGTTGGGTGGGGGACGCTCGCGGACATATATAGAAGTTATTGGAAATTAAATATAAGTGTGTTAGGTGATGAGGAGGGGTTGGAGGGGTTTTCAGTCCTATGGAGGGAGCTTAGTGTGGAAGAACAGGGAGTGGATGACATTGTGACATGGTGGGATAGTGTCGCAAAGGAAAGGATTAGAAAGTTTTATGTGAGAGAAGGAAAACGTATTAATAATTTAAAATATGGACTGGCTAACTATTTAGAGGATAGGTTAAGAGGTTGCTATGGGAGGGGGGTGGGTGGGAATAATTTTCCTATGGATGAAATAGCTGAAATAAAGGGGAGGTTGAGGGTGTTGCAAAATGAAAGGTTTCAAGCTGTAAGGATGCAGGCAGGGGTGGAAGAAGTGCTTTGGGGCGACAAGCCGTCAGCGTGTGTTTTGCGGCATCAAAAGCAAAGGCAGGCGCTGACGGCTATGCCATGTTTAGAGGTAACGGAGATGGTTGGGAATTATAGAGTAGGGCAGGAGATACGAACCACGAAGGGGATGTGTGCGTATGCGGAGGCTTGGTACGAGAAGTACTGGAACAGTGGGGGGGTGGGTGACGGGGCATTGGACAAGGTGTGTACGTATGTGACGTGTAATTTAGGAAATAGTGATCGAAAGGCTTTAGGTGGGACGATTACAGCAGAGGAAATAGAGAATGCATTAAGGGGAATGAGGAAGGGGAAAGCTCCCGGTAGAATTTTATTTACAACATTGGGCGTTGATAAAGGAATTTATAGTTAGGTTATTTAATAGTATGAAGGAGAAGGGTAAGTTGGGGGAGAAGCAGGAAACAGCAGTAGTAGTGTTGGTCCCGAAGGTCAAGGGGCAGCCCACCCTTCGGGAGTACCGAGCCATATCACTGATGTGTGCAGACTATAAGGTGTTTGCAAAAATTTTAGGTAATAGGTTCAAATGTGTAGTGGAGAGGGTGGTGTCAAAATCTCAGTTCGGGTTGCCGGGAAGGTCGATGATTGAAGGACATGGGATACTGAGAAGTTTTGTGGAAGCTAAGGGTGGGGGTGGAGGGGCGGCTTTGTTGGCTCTAGACTGGCAGGGAGCATATGATAGAGTGGAAAGGGGAGCTTTGCAGGTTATACTTAGGAGACAGGGTTTTGGGGAGGAAATAGTCGAGTGGGTAAATACGTTGTACAAGGGGGCGAAAATGAGGATACAGATTAATGGGTGTATGGGGAGGGAAATTGCAATGGGAAGAGGCCTTAGACAGGGATGCCCCATGTCCCAAATATTGTTTGCGTGTTTCCAGGACCCCTTTTATAGAATGGTTGACCGTAGCTTATGTACGCCATGTGAGGGAAGTGTGGGGGGTGGGAGGGCCTGGCCGGGGTTAATTGGATATGTTGACGACACCACTGTTCTCATTCGTGCAGGGATGTCAATGAGAGTGTTGGACGAGGTGGTGCAATTATTTGGAAGTGCCACGGGTATGCAGGTAAATAGTGCGAAGTCAAGGTGCATGGGGTTGGGTTCTTGGGTGGGGGGGAGATGTAATGTTGTTAAAGAATGGGCGGTGTCTTTAAAGATTTGTGGTATTATTTATAGGGATGACATGGTTGCGGCGCGGGAGGAAAATTCGGATAGGTTATTGGAAAGGATCGTGGGGCGTCTAGGTGTTCTGAGACCCCAGCACCTAACTCTGATACAGCGAGTGATAGTCGTGAACATTTTATTGTATAGTAAGGTTTGGTATGTTGCAGCTGTGTTCCCAATTACAGGGACAGCGATTGCGGGGATACTAAGACGGGTGTACAAATTTTTATGGGGTTCACGTTGTGATTGGTTACGGAGGGAGGTTGTAATGTTACCTGTAAGTCAGGGTGGGTTGGGATTGTTGGATTTGAGACGGAGGGCTAAATGTGTGTTTATTAAATGGGAAGTGTTGCGTGAGGGTGTGAACGCGGGGCGTTTGGGAAGGATACACGACAGGCTGGGTATGTGGTATCGAGGAATGGAGTTGAGGGAATGTGAAATAGTTTTGAGGGCTGTGATGTTGGTTAGGGAACTGAGAAAGGTTCGTATAAGGGTTTTGTGTAGGTTACTTGTAGGTAGGTGTGTTGTCCCAGTTGAGGGTTTGTTCCCCATGTATGCGTGGAAGAGTATTTGGTTTAGATTTAGTAAATTGAACTTGCACACGAAAATCACTCACTACGAAAGCAAAAGACTTGGCAGACGATGCACCATCCCCCCAATGAAAAGCAGGGGTGTCACTAGCACGTTAAGAGACCATACAATAAGTGTCAGGGGCCCGAGACTGTTCAACTGCCTCCCAGCACACATAAGGGGGATTACCAACAGACCCCTGGCAGTCTTCAAGCTGGCACTGGACAAGCACCTAAAGTCAGTTCCTGATCAGCCGGGCTGTGGCTCATACGTTGGTTTGCGTGCAGCCAGCAGCAACAGCCTGGTTGATCAGGCACTGATCCACCAGGAGGCCTGGTCACAGACCGGGCCACGGGGGCATTGACCCCCGAAACTCTCTCCAGGTAAACTCCAGGTAAAACCTCGGGCGTGTGAGGTGATGTTTCGTTTTCTGCATGGGATCCTTCCGTCTGGTGAGATATTACGAAACAGACAGGTTGTAGAGGGTGGGGGGTGTGGTATCTGTGGAGGGGATGAGACAGCGTTCCATGTAGTTTACTTTTGTGAAGGGCTAGAGGAGGTTAGGTGCTGGTTAAGTAGGTTGGTACAGAGGGTGGGGGGCCGTGGGGTGTCGGTTTTGCGTGCTCTAAGTCTAGATATGGGTGGGTTAGACGAGGGTGTCATAAGAGCTTTAGATTATATCATGGTAGATTATATATATATGTCGTGGGTGATGAGGGGGAGAGGGGATAGTGAGGAGAGAAGAAAGGTTCTTGCGGTAACGTTCTATAGTACGAGGTGTCGTAACAGAGATTTGTATGGGAGGAGGTGGGATCAGGCTTTCTCAGAGGGGTATAGAATGCTAACGTTAGGGATTCTCGTAAATCTGTGATTGGAAATGAGTGAGTGAAGGGGTTTTCATAGGTTGGAGGGAGTCAGGGGGCAACAGCGGGCTCGCCTCCCTGGGGGGGGCGGTCGTGAGAGTGTTGTGAATGTGGGTTTGGAATGGTTTCCTGGTTTTCATTGGGACTTTATGGCATCGAAGTGTGGATGTAGAGCTCAAGGTCTCGTTATGGTAGATATAACACTTTCCAGAATGTAGGTATAATATAGTAGATTTTTTATGTATAATTATGATGTGTATCAGTCTTGTATAACATGATTCTTGAGAAATAAGTTCTTTGCGACATGAAGTGTGTTTTAGTTTGTTTTTATGTTACGTGCTGGGTTTTTGCACGATGAGATATACTTATATACTGTTTTGCATTGTGCATACAGTGCATCTGATTAATGTGATTTTGTGAAAATTTTTGTGTGTACGTGTGGGTGTGTGTGTGGATGTGGGTGTGGGTGTGTGGGTGTGTATGTGTATATATATAAATATATATCTCTTTCTATTGTATTGAGCCTTTGTCATGGGTCAGACGTTATGTAATACTTTATATATGCATGATTGATTCTTTTTAAAGTTTATAATTATGGTCTGTACCCTGATACCGGTTTGGTGTTCATGCATGTTCTTGATGTTAAATTTTAGTCTGTATGGTATACAGACATATCTAGACAGTTTAGTGACTTAGTCCATTTGTCTGAAATTTGTATATGGGTGTATTGTAACAGTATAGAGCTTGTTATTGTGTTCTAAGCTGTATTCTTTTTCTGTTTATTTGTATGTTGGGATATGTTCAGCTGTATTGTTAGGGATAAGTATGTAGATTATCTAGTCAGATTATGATGTTAGGTTTTGGTTTTTTGATTAATGTGAAGGATGGGATTTAACTGATATAACTTCTTTGTATATTTTATGTTCAAGTGTATTGAACCTTTGTCAGATGTCATTTATATGTACAATTTATATATATGCAAGGTTTTGTATATATGTCAATTCATGACCCTGTGACATGTAATTTTGTTTTTAGTTATGTTCTTGATGTAAGTTTTTGTTGTAATATCTTGCGAGCATGTAGGTACAATCCGTTTGTCAGTTAATTTGATTAGGTTCCATACTGTTTCTTTATTTTTATGTTAAACTGTATTGGTTTTAAATAAAATATAAAAAAAAAAATTACCCAACAAAAGGCTGCAGTTAGAATGATAACAAATTCTCACTACAGGCAACACACTCCACCAATATTCTAAACACTCAACCTACTCACCATACAAAACATCCATACTTACTTATACAGGGAGGTGTGCTTAGTCCCACCCTTTTCAACATTTTGATTAATGCCTTACTTAATGCCATGCCTAGCCAGCCCCATCATTATATGGTTAGTTTTGCTGATGACATAATGATTCACACTACCAGATTCTCCAACACCCAAAACATTCTTAATCATGTTTTAGCCTCGTGTCAGGACCTGGGGTTAATAATCTCAGGGGATAAAACAAAGATACTCAACAGGCGTCCTCCTCGGCAGAGAGGCACAGTTCGTCAGATCCAGTTGCATGATGGGTCTCTTCTAGAATATGTAAGCAGATACAGGTATCTAGGCTTTGAGGTTCCACTACTTGGACCTGTTGTAACGAGACTTTGTCGCCAATACAAAGAAAGGCTGAGAGCACTTAGAGTTGTGGCAGGTTTTCATCCCAGGTATGGAGCTAATGTTAAAATTGTGAAAATGATGTATCTTGCTTATATTAGATCATTGGTTGATTATGCAGCGCCACTACTTGCACTCGTGTCTGACTGGAAGCTTGGAGGGCTGGAAAAACTGCAAAACGAAGCAATGAGGATCATCCTACGATGCCCTCGTACTGCCAAAATTTTAAATATGCGGAAAGAACTTAATATTCCAAGCATTAGAGATCGTGTTACTGAAAGAAATATCCTCATTGGGGTCAATATGCTTAGGCTAGCCCATTCAAACCCCTGCACAGAAGCCCTCCAAACTTTCCTCAGCACTGGTGAACATCCTTCCAGATGGATCGAAAAAACTGGAACCGACCTCCGCATGAACCAGCTACATGATCTATATCAAGTTGGACAATAGAGACATTTCCCTGCTCCATGGGATATTACCCCATTCCAAACTACCATTCCTCCATTTCCCCCCAAAACTCTTCTTAAATCACAACCAAAGCTTCGTCTTGAAGCCAGACATGATGCCTTAAGCTGTATTGATAACTTAGTCACACAGAACAATCTTTCACAAATTATTTACGTCGATGGTTCTGTTCACCAGTCCACTGGTGCAGCTGGTAGTGCTGCTGTTGTCACACAGAGTGATGGCTCTCATAAAGAAATTGGAGCACGCATCAATAACTGGGCCTCTACCCTTCAAACAGAACTGTTTGCCATACTCCTTGCACTCAAATGTGTCCATGTATCTAAGGTTGACACTTTAATTGTAACTGATTCTCTGTCATCCATAAATGCTCTCAACTCATTAAGTATAAATTGTGGCATGCTTTTGTCAGAAGCCAGACATAGATATGGTAAGATTGTGGACAGTGGAGTCAGAGTGCACATGCTGTGGATTCCATCTCACATTGGTCTTCAGATGCATGATAGAACTGATAAATTGGCTAAGCTGTATGCTTTCAAAGAGGGGGTAGATTACAATCTTGGGTTGTCATTTAGCAGTTTGAGAACAATAATACGAAAAGAACTTCAAATGAACTTTATTGACTTAAGACTTAGGGAGATTGACACAAGTCAGTCCATCTATCATCATTCCATCATGCAGGAGGAGCCACATGTCTATGGTGCATCCAACAAGATAAGCAGACTCTTGGATGTCACTACTGCCCGGCTCCGGCTGGGTTACAAGTATCTTTGGCAGGTTAAATCACCACCACCAGATGTAGACCAAACGAAATGTAAACTTTGCCAGATGGACTATTGTCACACATTGCGTCATTATGTACTGGAGTGTGATAAAATTAATGAATTTAGAAACAACTCACTCAGAAGTGTTCAAGAAATGGCTAAGTATTTTATCCACAGTGGTATATTGCAGACCATTCTGGAGAAATACCCTGACTTTGCTAGCTGTAAATAAAGCATTACCACATGTGTGCATGTGTGCATGTGTGTGTGTGTGTGTGTGTGTGTGTGTGTGTGTGTGTGTGTGTGTGTGTGTGTGTGTGTGTGTGTGTGTGTGTGGGTGTGTGTGAGGGTGTGTGTGTGTGTGTGTGTGTGTGTGTGTGTGTGTGTGTGTGTGTGTGTGTGTGTGTGTGTGTGTGTGTGTGTGGTGTGTGACTCAACAATCAATATTTGCACCAATAACTCATTACAGTTGTGACCGGGTGTGGAAGTGTGAATTGCTCATTACTCTATAATTTGTTCATGATTGTAGCCAAAGTATAAACGTAAGTAACCATTCTACAGAATTCATTACCTTTGTAACTTGTGAGCTCATTACCTTTGTACCTAGTTCAGCTATCAAAACTTTGGGGGCCCAGTCCCTGGACCCATTACGTACCTCTGTAATCTGTAAATACCTTTGTAACTTGTCATGATTGTGACCAGACTTACCTGGAGTTCATTACCTTTGTAAATTGTGAGTTCATTACATTTGTAAATTGTGAGTTCATTACCTTTGTAAATTGTGAGTTCATTACCTTTGTAAATTGTGAGTTCATTACCTCTGTAACTTGCTCAGCTATCAAAACTTTGGAGTCCAGTCCCTGGACCAATTATGTACCTCTGTAATCTTTTGACTACCGCCCACAGGATGGGTATGGGGTGCATAATAAACATATTAAACAACTTATTACTGCACCTATTACATACATAGAACACTTAACTCTGATATTAACCCTCCCCTCAAACATCTCCTTGCCAACCTCAACAGAACACATGACCATAATACAAGGCACAGATCACTCTTTGATGTTCCTCGTGTCCATCTCACACTATGCAAAAACTCAATGCACATAAAAGGCCCTAAAATCTGGAATTCATTACCTGTAAATATAAAAGAAACACTACCTGTTTATAAATTCAAGTCTCTTCTCAAAGATCACTTACTCACCCAAAACCAAATAAATACTGAATAACTGAACCTTATAAATTGTATATCTTAAATGTTTCTCACAATTATATCACACAAATGTTAAACCTAGGACCCACTCTAACTTTATTATTTTTTTTAAATACACTACCTAACAGAATACTCCATTCAACTGAATGTACAGCAATGCAAGCAACCATATGACCTGTCTTTGTAATACTCACTTGTGCTTTATAGTTATCTGTTTACAATAATGTTTTATCACTGATTTCATCTTGGCTTAGTTAATCTTAAGTTAATTTTAAGCCAGCCCGTAATGCTATGCGTGTAAGTGGCTTTGGCATGCTGCTCTTACCTGTATTTTTTTGTACCTCTGTATGTGTGCTAAAATTTCTAAATTTCTAGCATGCGTGGTGGTGCGCCAGCATGCGTGGTGGTGCGCCAGCATGCGTGGTGGTGCGCCAGCATGCATGGTGGTGCGCCAGCATGCGTGGTGGTGCGCCAGCATGCGTGGTGGTGCGCCAGCATGCGTGGTGGTGCGCCAGCATGCGTGGTGGTGCGCCAGCATGCGTGGTGGTGCGCTAGCGTGCGTGGTGGTGCACCAGCATGCGTGGTGGTGCGCCAGCATGCGTGGTGGTGCGCTAGCGTGCGTGGTGGTGCGCCAGCATGCGTGGTGGTGCGCCAGCATGCGTGGTGGTGCGCCAGCATGCGTGGTGGTGCGCCAGCATGCGTGGTGGTGCGCCAGCATGCGTGGTGGTGCGCCAGCATGCGTGGTGGTGCGCTATCGTGCGTGGTGGTGCACCAGCATGCGTGGTGGTGCGCCAGCATGCGTGGTGGTGCGCTAGCGTGCGTGGTGGTGCGCCAGCATGCGTGGTGGTGCGCCAGCATGCGTGGTGGTGCGCTAGCGTGCGTGGTGGTGCACCAGCATGCGTGGTGGTGCGCCAGCATGCGTGGTGGTGCGCTAGCGTGCGTGGTGGTGCGTCAGCATGCGTGGTGGTGCGCCAGCATGCGTGGTGGTGCGCTAGCATGCGTGGTGGTGCGCTAGCGTGCGTGGTGGTGCGTCAGCATGCGTGGTGGTGCGCCAGCACGCGTGGTGGTGCGCTAGCATGCGTGGTGGTGCGCCAGCATGCGTGGTGGTGCGCCAGCATGCGTGGTGGTGCGTCAGCATGCGTGGTGGTGCGCCAGCATGCGTGGTGGTGCGCCAGCATGCGTGGTGGTGCGCCAGCATGCGTGGTGGTGCGCCAGCACGCGTGGTGGTGCGCCAGCGTGCGTGGTGGTGCGCCAGCGTGCGTGGTGGTGCGCCAGCATGCGTGGTGGTGCGCCAGCATGCGTGGTGGTGCACTAGCATGCGTGGTGGTGCACTAGCATGCGTGGTGGTGCGCCAGCACGCGTGGTGGTGCGCCAGCATGCGTGGTGGTGCGCCAGCACGCGTGGTGGTGCGCCAGCGTGCGTGGTGGTGCGCCAGCGTGCGTGGTGGTGCGCCAGCATGCGTGGTGGTGCGCCAGCATGCGTGGTGGTGCGCCAGCGTGCGTGGTGGTGCGCCAGCGTGCGTGGTGGTGCGCCAGCGTGCGTGGTGGTGCGCCAGCATGCGTGGTGGTGCGCCAGCATGCGTGGTGGTGCACTAGCATGCGTGGTGGTGCGCCAGCACGCGTGGTGGTGCGCCAGCGTGCGTGGTGGTGCGCCAGCATGCGTGGTGGTGCGCCAGCGTGCGTGGTGGTGCGCCAGCGTGCGTGGTGGTGCGCCAGCATGCGTGGTGGTGCACTAGCATGCGTGGTGGTGCACTAGCATGCGTGGTGGTGCGCCAGCACGCGTGGTGGTGCGCCAGCGTGCGTGGTACAAACGAACATACACCGTCAGGTTCTATTAATCAATATCAACCTTCCTGCCTAAAAGAAATATTACAGCGGTGACAGCAACGATGAATTTCTGTAGTGCTGAGTGAAGACATATTTGTCATGTAATATAATATAACTGTTGAAGAATATTAATAATACTCAGAAAAGAATTATAACAGAGGTTTATTGTCTGGTTCTGTGGCAACGGCTTCGGCTTCGCTGGAACACTGGAAAATTATTGAACTGTAAGTTTATTCAGGTACATGAACACTTTAATAGTTACATAAATTATCACATATAGTAACATATATGTAGATTACCCAGGATAATCCCAAAAAGTCAGACAAAGTGACTTATTTCCATTGGGGTCCTTGAAGATTTAATAAGAATGATAGAGAGTAGAGATTACATTGATATATTAATTGTGTATTTTATTTAATTAATTTTTGGGAGAGGCTACGTTTTAACAAGGAGGGAAATTGAAATCGATTAGTATTTAGAAGGGATGGTTTGTTGGTTGGTGGAGACGGCGGCCATTACTGAGTGTTAGTGAGGGTGAGGCTGATGCTCACTGCTACTCTGCCTCTTTACCAGCCACACAACACTAATATATTCTCTTAACTAAGGTAAACTTTATCTTCAACTTGTTAACTCTAAGTTAGAGCTAGTTATATGTACTGGAGGAGAGTGTTATGATTAATGTTATTACCCCCGCGTCCCGGCATGACCACCCACTCAACACTGTTGCTGGCCCACTCAACACTGTGTTGCTGACCCACTCAACACTGTGTTGCTGGCCCACTCAACACTGTGTTGCTGACCCACTCAACACTGTGTTGCTGGCCCACTCAACACTGTTGCTGACCCACTCAACACTGTTGCTGACCCACTCAACACTGTGTTGCTGACCCACTCAACACTGTGTTGCTGACCCACTCAACACTGTGTTGCTGGCCCACTCAACACTGTTGCTGACCCACTCAACACTGTGTTGCTGACCCACTCAACACTGTGTTGCTGACCCACTCAACACTGTGTTGCTGACCCACTCAACACTGTGTTGCTGGCCCACTCAACACTGTGTTGCTGACCCACTCAACACTGTGTTGCTGACCCACTCAACACTGTGTTGCTGACCCACTCAACACTGTGTTGCTGACCCACTCAACACTGTGTTGCTGGCCCACTCAACACTGTGTTGCTGACCCACTCAACACTGTGTTGCTGACCCACTCAACACTGTGTTGCTGGCCCACTCAACACTGTGTTGCTGACCCACTCAACACTGTTGCTGACCCACTCAACACTGTGTTGCTGACCCACTCAACACTGTGTTGCTGACCCACTCAACACTGTGTTGCTGGCCCACTCAACACTGTGTTGCTGACCCACTCAACACTGTGTTGCTGGCCCACTCAACACTGTGTTGCTGGCCCACTCAACACTGTTGCTGACCCACTCAACACTGTGTTGCTGACCCACTCAACACTGTGTTGCTGACCCACTCAACACTGTGTTGCTGACCCACTCAACACTGTGTTGCTGGCCCACTCAACACTGTGTTGCTGGCCCACTCAACACTGTGTTGCTGGCCCACTCAACACTGTGTTGCTGACCCACTCAACACTGTGTTGCTGGCCCACTCAACACTGTGTTGCTGGCCCACTCAACACTGTTGCTGACCCACTCAACACTGTGTTGCTGGCCCACTCAACACTGTGTTGCTGGCCCACTCAACACTGTTGCTGACCCACTCAACACTGTGTTGCTGGCCCACTCAACACTGTGTTGCTGACCCACTCAACACTGTTGCTGACCCACTCAACACTGTGTTGCTGACCCACTCAACACTGTGTTGCTGACCCACTCAACACTGTGTTGCTGACCCACTCAACACTGTGTTGCTGGCCCACTCAACACTGTGTTGCTGGCCCACTCAACACTGTTGCTGACCCACTCAACACTGTGTTGCTGGCCCACTCAACACTGTGTTGCTGACCCACTCAACACTGTTGCTGACCCACTCAACACTGTGTTGCTGACCCACTCAACACTGTATTGCTGACCCACTCAACACTGTGTTGCTGACCCACTCAACACTGTGTTGCTGGCCCACTCAACACTGTGTTGCTGACCCACTCAACACTGTGTTGCTGACCCACTCAACACTGTGTTGCTGACCCACTCAACACTGTGTTGCTGACCCACTCAACACTGTGTTGCTGACCCACTCAACACTGTGTTGCTGACCCACTCAACACTGTGTTGCTGACCCACTCAACACTGTGTTGCTGGCCCACTCAACACTGTGTTGCTGACCCACTCAACACTGTGTTGCTGGCCCACTCAACACTGTGTTGCTGACCCACTCAACACTGTGTTGCTGACCCACTCAACACTGTGTTGCTGACCCACTCAACACTGTGTTGCTGACCCACTCAACACTGTGTTGCTGACCCACTCAACACTGTGTTGCTGACCCACTCAACACTGTGTTGCTGACCCACTCAACACTGTGTTGCTGACCCACTCAACACTGTGTTGCTGACCCACTCAACACTGTGTTGCTGACCCACTCAACACTGTGTTGCTGACCCACTCAACACTGTGTTGCTGGCCCACTCAACACTGTGTTGCTGGCCCACTCAACACTGTGTTGCTGGCCCACTCAACACTGTGTTGCTGACCCACTCAACACTGTGTTGCTGACCCACTCAACACTGTGTTGCTGACCCACTCAACACTGTGTTGCTGACCCACTCAACACTGTGTTGCTGACCCACTCAACACTGTGTTGCTGACCCACTCAACACTGTGTTGCTGGCCCACTCAACACTGTGTTGCTGACCCACTCAACACTGTGTTGCTGACCCACTCAACACTGTGTTGCTGACCCACTCAACACTGTGTTGCTGACCCACTCAACACTGTGTTGCTGACCCACTCAACACTGTGTTGCTGACCCACTCAACACTGTGTTGCTGGCCCACTCAACACTGTGTTGCTGACCCACTCAACACTGTGTTGCTGACCCACTCAACACTGTGTTGCTGACCCACTCAACACTGTGTTGCTGACCCACTCAACACTGTGTTGCTGACCCACTCAACACTGTGTTGCTGGCCCACTCAACACTATGTTGCTGGCCCACTCAACACTGTGTTGCTGGCCCACTCAACACTTGCTGACCCACTCAACACTGTGTTGCTGGCCCACTCAACACTGTGTTGCTGGCCCACTCAACACTGTGTTGCTGACCCACTCAACACTGTTGCTGACCCACTCAACACTGTGTTGCTGACCCACTCAACACTGTGTTGCTGACCCACTCAACACTGTGTTGCTGACCCACTCAACACTGTGTTGCTGACCCACTCAACACTGTGTTGCTGGCCCACTCAACACTGTGTTGCTGGCCCACTCAACACTGTGTTGCTGGCCCACTCAACACTGTGTTGTTGACCCACTCAACACTGTTGTTGACCCACTCAACACTGTGCTGTTCACACACTCAACACTGTTGTTCACACACTCAACACTGCATTGCTGACCCTCTCAGCACTGTGCTGTTCACACACTCAACACTGTGCTGTTCACACACTCAGCACTGTGTTGTTCACCCACTCAACACTGTGTTGTTCACCCACTCAACACTGTGTTGTTCACCCACTCAACACTGTGTTGTTCACCCACTCAACACTGTGTTGTTCACCCACTCAACACTGCATTGCTGACCCACTCAACACTGTGCTGTTCACACACTCAACACTGTTGTTCACCCACTCAACACTGCATTGCTGACCCACTCAACACTGTGCTGTTCGCACACTCGACACTGTGCTGTTCACACACTCGACACTGCTGTTCGCACACACTACTGTGCTGTTCGCACACACTACACTGCGCCGTTCGCACACTCGACACTGTGCCGTTCGCACACTCGACACTGTGCCGTTCTCACACTGGGCACTGCGCCGTTCGCACACTGGGCACTGCGCCGTTCGTGCACTGGGCACTGCGCCGTTCGCGCACTGGGCACTGCGCCGTTCGCGCACTGGGCACTGCGCCGTTTGGGCACTGCGCCGTTCGCGCACTGGGCACTGCGCCGTTCGCGCACTGGGCACTGCGCCGTTCGCGCACTGGGCACTGCGCCGTTCGCGCACTGGGCACTGCGCCGTTCGCGCACTGGGCACTGCGCCGTTCGCGCACTGGGCACTGCGCCGTTCGCGCACTGGGCACTGCGCCGTTCGCGCACTGGGCACTGCGCCGTTCGCGCACTGGGCACTGCGCCGTTCGCGCACTGGGCACTGCGCCGTTCGCGCACTGGGCACTGCGCCGTTCGCGCACTGGGCACTGCGCCGTTCGCGCACTGGGCACTGCGCCGTTCGCGCACTGGGCACTGCGCCGTTCGCGCACTGGGCACTGCGCCGTTCGCGCACTGGGCACTGCGCCGTTCGCGCACTGGGCACTGCGCCGTTCGCGCACTGGGCACTGCGCCGTTCGCGCACTGGGCACTGCGCCGTTCGCGCACTGGGCACTGCGCCGTTCGCGCACTGGGCACTGCGCCGTTCGCGCACTGGGCACTGCGCCGTTCGCGCACTGGGCACTGCGCCGTTCGCGCACTGGGCACTGCGCCGTTCGCGCACTGGGCACTGCGCCGTTCGCGCACTGGGCACTGCGCCGTTCGCGCACTGGGCACTGCGCCGTTCGCGCACTGGGCACTGCGCCGTTCGCGCACTGGGCACTGCGCCGTTCGCGCACTGGGCACTGCGCCGTTCGCGCACTGGGCACTGCGCCGTTCGCGCACTGGGCACTGCGCCGTTCGCGCACTGGGCACTGCGCCGTTCGCGCACTGGGCACTGCGCCGTTCGCGCACTGGGCACTGCGCCGTTCGCGCACTGGGCACTGCGCCGTTCGCGCACTGGGCACTGCGCCGTTCGCGCACTGGGCACTGCGCCGTTCGCGCACTGCGCCGTTCGCGCACTGGGCCGTTCGCGCACTGGGCCGTTCGCGCACTGGGCCGTTCGCGCACTGGGCCGTTCGCGCACTGGGCCGTTTGCGCACTGGGCACTGGGCCGTTCGCGCACTGGGCACTGGGCCGTTCGCGCACTGGGCACTGGGCCGTTCGCGCACTGGGCACTGGGCCGTTCGCGCACTGGGCACTGGGCCGTTCGCGCACTGGGCACTGGGCCGTTCGCGCACTGGGCACTGGGCCGTTCACGCACTGGGCCGTTCGCGCACTGGGCACTGGGCCGTTCGCGCACTGGGCACTGGGCCGTTCGCGCACTGGGCACTGGGCCGTTCGCGCACTGGGCACTGGGCTGTTCGCGCACTGGGCACTGGGCCGTTCGCGCACTGGGCCGTTCACGCACTGGGCACTGGGCCGTTCGCGCACTGGGCACTGGGCCGTTCGCGCACTGGGCACTGGGCCGTTCGCGCACTCGGCACTGGGCCGTTCGCGCACTGGGCACTGGGCCGTTCGCGCACTCGGCACTGGGCCGTTCGCGCACTCGGCACTGGGCCGTTTGTGCACTCGACACTTGCATGCTGCCCGTTCGCTCAGCACTTTTGTTATACACTCGACATGTGAGGAGTGTTGCTCTCTCACAGCTCCTGGCAGGGCCAGGAGCTGTGAATCAACCCCTGCAACCACATATAGGTGAGTAAACTCAAAGATACCATAATATCCATAATTTATAGACGAAACCTTTTTTTATGAAGTTACACCCAAACATGCTTTTTCAAGTCAATGTACAGGTCATGGAACATCATGATGATAATACAATGGAACCTTGACTTAAGAGTTTCATCCGTTCCGTGACCTAGCTCGTAACTCAATTTGCTCGTATATTAAATCGATTTTCCTCATTTAAGTTAATTGAAATGCAATTAATCCATCCCAGCGGCAAGACAAAATATTTTGATGCAACAACTCTAAGGCTCATTTGTCTATCACAATTCATCTATGACATAATAAACAATATAATTAACAGATAAACATGATATATGCTCTAGAATGAATAAAATAGGCCATAATATGACGATTGATGATAGTTTGTTTTGTTTGATTGCTGAACTTAGTTGACACAATTTGCTTTAATTCCATTATTATTATTATTATTATTAATTTAAGGAACTTAAGCTTACTCATTATTATTATTATTACAGTGGAACCTCAAAAATCGTTATTATTATTACAGTGGAACCTCAAAAATCGAACTTAATCCGTTCCAGGAGCTAGTTCTAAATTCAAAAAGTCTGAAATTTGAAGCAATATTTCCCATGAGAAATAATGGAAATACAATTAATCTGTTCCAGAAACCCAAAAATATTCACAAAAAAAATACATTTTATAGAGATTAATTACAGTTTTACATACAACAAATACTATAGCTTTTAATTATGTATTACCGGGAGTTTACCTGGAGAGAGTTCCTGGGGTCAACGCCCCCGCGGCCCGGTCTGTGACCAGGCCTCCTGGTGGATCAGAGCCTGATCAACCAGGCTGTTGCTGCTGGCTGCACGCAAACCAACGTATGAGCCACAGCCCGGCTGGTCAGGAACCGACTTTAGGTGCTTGTCCAGTGCCAGCTTGAAGACTGCCAGGGGTCTGTTGGTAATCCCCCTTATGTATGCTGGGAGGCAGTTGAACAGTCTCGGGCCCCTGACACTCATTGTATGGTCTCTTAACGTGCTAGTGACACCCCTGCTTTTCATTGGGGGGATGTTGCATCGTCTGCCAAGTCTTCTGCTTTCGTAGTGAGTGATTTTTGTGTGCAAGTTCGGTACTAGTCCCTCTAGGATTTTCCAGGTGTATATAATCATGTATCTCTCCCGCCTGCATTCCAGGGAATACAGGTTCAGGAACCTCAAGCGCTCCCAGTAATTGAGGTGTTTTATCTCCGTTATGCGCGCCGTGAAGGTTCTCTGTACATTTTCTAGGTCAGCAATTTCACCTGCCTTGAAAGGTGCTGTTAGTGTGCAGCAATATTCCAGCCTAGATAGAACAAGTGACCCGAAGAGTGTCATCATGGGCTTGGCATCCCTCGTTTTGAAGGTTCTCATTATCCATCCTGTCATTTTTCTAGCAGATGTGATCGATACAATGTTATGGTCCTTGAAGGTGAGATCCTCCGACATGATCACTCCCAGGTCTTTGACGTTGGTGTTTCGCTCTATTTTGTGGCCAGAATTTGTTTTGTACTCTGATGAAGATTTAATTTCCTCGTGTTTACCATATCTGAGTAATTGAAATTTCTCATCATTGAACTTCATATTGTATAGTAATACATATAAAATAACATTTTTACTTACCTTTATTGAAGATTGGTGATGGCATCTGGAAGATAGGGAGGAGGAGAGAGGGAGTTGGGGTTAGCTTTTGGAAGGAGAATTCCCCTCCATGAGGACTTCAGGTAAAGCCCTCTCTGGGGTTACTTCCCTTCTGTCTTTTAATGCCACTAGGACCAGCTTGAGTCACTGGACCCCTGTCTCACAAAATAACTGTCCACAGTCCTCAGTTTCTGGCGCCTCTTTAACATTTCCCTAAAATGGGACATGGTTCTGTCACTGAACTTGTTGCAAAGATGGCTTGTTTCAGCTTGCTCATGGTGGTACTTCTGCACAAACATTTGGACATCATTCCACTTGGCACAAATCTCCTTAATCTTTGAAGAAGGCACCTTATCCACTCCCTATATTAACACCTTTCGCAACATCAGCTTCCTTGATTTGTTCTTTCTTTGACAGGATAGAACCGATGGTTGACTTGTTTTTCCCATACATCCTGGCAAGCTCAACAAGTCTCACACCACTCTCATACTTCTGTATTATTTCCTTCTTTACATCTATGGTGTTTCTCACTTTTTTTACCACAGGGGTACCACTAGCAAGTTTCTTTGGGCCCATGGCAGCTTATTTCACAGTCCCACAAGCACTAAACACAACGAAATAATCGTAAAATGCGTGAATGAGTGTTAGTGTTCACTCAAGCATAAACAAAGCTGGACTGCTCACGGCGCCGACGCGGACAGAGCGGGCGGCAGACAGGTCCCGTACCCGGCGGTCCGAAAATAGGGGAGTGTTCGATAATAGGGACACAGTTTGTCCGAGAAAATGGTCCTATTTTTGAAACGTTCGGTATGTGATACTTTCGATTTTTGAGGTTCCACTGTATTTTTATACAATATAATACATGCGTAATAATAATAATAGCAAGAGCTTCAGAACGCCACCAACTCGGTGCACTGTTTACCTCGGTGTGGGAGTATTAATCTTATGCTTTGCTTAACATTTTTTAGTACCTCGGTGTGGGAGTATTAATCTTATGCTTTGCTTAACATTTTTTAGTACCTCGGTGTGGGAGTATTAATCTTATGCTTTGCTTAACATTTTTTAGTACCTCGGTGTGGGAGTATTAATCTTATGCTTTGCTTAACATTTTTTAGTCATTTGGCCAAATTTTGTTTTTGTAAACATGGGCCCTGAAAGTAACTGTAAAGGACAGTGCTGAGAAGAAAAAGGATGATTTCCATGGAATTGAAGCATGAAATCATAGATAAACAAGAGAGTTGTGCAGGTTTTGGGTTGAAGGGGAAGTGGGGAGAACTGGATCGTAACTCAGATGTTGGCTCGTAACTCAGAGCAAAAAATGACCGAGCAATGGCTCGTATCTCAGAAAACCTGTATGTTGGGACACTCTTAAGTCAAGGTTCCACTATCTTTATTTCTACAGTACATGTACAAGGTATACAGGCCTATCTGACATCAGTGACATACTACTATATAGAAGGCCTCTTGCTATGCTGAACATTTTGGGCAGATTAGGTCAGTTTTGTTCCAGGATGTGACCCACAGCAGTCGACTAACACCCAGGTACCCATTTTATACTGGTGGGTGAACAGGGACAGCAGGTGTCTTATGGAAACACATCCCTAATGTTTACCAGCCATACTGGAGATTCGAACTCTGGACCTCCGTGTGAGCTGAGTGCACTAGCGATTGATGAATGTATTGTGTGTGTTGTACACACTGTGCTGAGGAGATGAATGGTACATTGCAGTAGGTATAGAAGACAAGCAAATACTAGGACATATTTACATATTACAAAACATTTCGGTCTTGGGACCTTGATCACTTCAGAAGTGATCAAGGTCCCAGGATGGAAACGTTTTGTAATAAAAATATGGGTCCATTCTAGGCAGGTACAACTCACATCCACTAATACTCTATCTACCTGGAGTCTACCTTGTATGTATTCTGGGGGTCAGTGCCCCCGCTGACCTGACCTTAAACCAGACCTCCTGGTGGATGACCAGTCTGTTGGTGCCTACTGCATGCATAACAAGAAGTACACCATAGCCTCGCTGTTCACAGTACTGTCAGAAACACTGCCGGAACAAACGTAGAAGTTTTCAAGAGGAAGCTTTACAATTTCCTCTGCCAATCAGGCTTCGATGGATATGGTGGCTAGTGGTCTGCCACAGACAGCAACCTGGTTGATCAGGCATGCATTAGGCAAGCCTGACGTAGAGCTGGGCTTCAGTAGAAAAACTCTTGAAACCCATTAAAGGTATATAAAAGGAACTGAGTTTAGGAACTTGTTCAGTTTCCTCTTACAGTCAGTATATATACATATGTGCTTTAGCCAGTCTTTGTAAGGAAGGTTTCTGATACATGGGAAGCATAAGCTAAATAAATAATCAAATACATATTCTGTAAATTCACAGTATAATAATCATTCATCACCATCCATCAATCACTACCCAACACTTACACGAAACAAAACCAGCTCATCCAACTCTATCCCTGTTCTTCCAGTTGTCCTCAAACTCCCATTATAATTCTATAAAAACCTAATAAACTCTGTTTCTTCACCATCTCTTAAAATTGCTCCATAGCCTGATGACATAGAGCCAGTTTGAAACTGATTAAGAAATCCCAATTAACTTTAGATCACTGAATCAGTTGTAAGAATTAATGCATACTTTAAATTGTACGTAGTACTATTTTCATGTAGCTACAGCAATATCTTGCATAATACGGTTAAAGAGTGTCAAAAAATTACTGTACTGTGCAATACGTACCATACTGATCAACGTATTGTTATAATGTGTTTTAAGGTAATGCATTCCAACAGTACGATTAAATGCATTGGATTGCAAAAATATTTAGCAGTTTCTTTAATGTAAACCAATGCACATGAAACTCCTGCATACACTTGCAAATAAAGAAATTACAAAAGATAAAAATGTTAAAATAGTAATACTAAAGACTTTTATTATAGTTGTTAATGACCAGTGTACCATACATACAGTAAAGAAAGTTAATTTTTATTTTGAAAAAGTTGAACAGTGTAGTTTGTATAATTTTTTCTTCTATTTTTCATCATTATTTTTATATCATCAAATATCATTTTGTAACACTTGCCTAACTCTAATGCCTCATTCAGTGTTTGGATCTGCATTCATCATGAAATCACAAACATCTACTTTCACAGTTAACCCTTTCAGGGTCCAAGGCCCAAATCTGGAGTCACGCACCAGTGTCCAAGAATTTAAAAAAAAAAAATTTATTTTTTCTTATGAAATCGTAGAGAATCTTTTTGTGAAGGTAATAAAACAAAAAGTACGAAATTTGGTGGAAAATTGACGAAATTATGCTCTCGCGAATTTTGATGTGTCAGCGATATTTACGAATCGGCGATTTTGCCGACTTTGACTCCCATTTTAGGCCAGTTACATTATTCCAATCAACCAAATTCTTAGCTATTTCACTAGTATTACTTCTGTTCTATCGATTGAGCACAAGAAATCGTCAAGTCAACTGTTTCAACTACAAAATAAAGTGATTGGAAATTGTTAATTTGGCCAATTTAACACAAAGTTCAAAATATTCCAATTTCAAAATAGGGTCCAGAATGAACAATGTAGGCATTCCTGGCACTAAACTAACATTTCCTCTGTTCATTAGTTATGTTTTGAGGCTTTACAAATAAATTCCATTTTGATTTTTTATTCACATAATGAATTTTTATTCACACCAAAAAATAGAAGATTTACTGCTATGCAATACTGTAATAATTGTATAAATATCATCACCATATTTGTGAATGTATATTAGACCCACCAGCTGACGTGTATTAGACATGTGAGGTCGTTTGTTTACTCTTGAATATCGGCAAAAATTTAACATTTCTGCTACTTTGAGCTCAGTTTCAAGCCATTTCCAGTGCTAAAACCAATCAAAATCATCTCTATTTCTGTAATATGTCGTCCATTCTATCAAATGAGACCAAGAAATCGCAAATACAACTATAAAAAACATACGAAAAAACACTGCAAAGTTTTAATCGAAAAATCATGATTTCATTTTTTTTCTCTCATTATACACAGTGTGCTGCAGGATCTGTTTTATGTGGTGCACACATACCACATAGATGTATTCTCTCATATCTAGGCCCAAATGTACCACTCACAGTTTATCAGAGTGAGCTGAGCTCATGGCGTAGATCTACGGTTTGGACCCTGAACGTAAAGCCGTAGATCTACGGGACGGACCCTGAAAGGGTTAAGGTTAACCCTTTCAGGGTCCAAGGCCAAAATCTGAAGTGGTGCAACAGTGTCCAAGAATTTAAAAAAAAAAAAAAATTATTTTTTCTTATGAAATGGTAGAGAATCTTTTTGTGAATGTAATAAAACAAAAAGTACGAAATTTGATGGAAAACTGACGAAATTATGCTCTCGTGAATTTTGATGTGTCAGCGATATTTACGAATCGGCGATTTTGCCGACTTTGACTGCCATTTTAGGCCAATTACATTATTCCAGTCGACCAAATTCTTAGCTATTTCACTAATATTACTTCTATTCTATCAATTGAGCACAAGAAATCGCCAAGTCAACTGTTTCAACTACAAAATAAAGTGACCGGAAATTGGTAATTTGGCCAATTTAACACAAAGTTCAAAATATTCCAATTTCAAAATAGGGTCCAGAATAAACAATGTAGGTATTCCTGGCACTAAACTAACATTAACTCTGTTCATTAGTTATGTTTTGAGGCTTTACAAATAAATTCCGTTTTGATTTTTTATTCACACCAAAAAATAGAAGATTTACTGTTATGCAATATTGTAATAATTGTATAAATATCATCACCACATTTGTGAATGTATATTAGACCCACCAGCTGGCGTGTATTAGACGTGTGAGGTCGTTTGTTTACTCTTGAACATCGGCAAAAATTTAACATTTCCGCCACTTTGAGCTCAGTTTCAAGCCATTTCCAGTGCTAACACCAGTCAAAATTATCTCTATTTCTGTAATATGTCTTCCATTCTATCAAATGAGACCAAGAAATCACAAACACAACTATAAAAAACATACGAAAAAACACTGCAAAGTCGCTGTTTTAATCGAAAATCATGGTCTCAGTTCCTCTTCAAGGGGGGCTCCTTGGCGTGGTGAAGAGGCTCTTGGTCTGAGGAATTAGACCTATCGGTCTTCTTCCTCAGACCGAACCTAATTACCCCCCAATCTCCCCTCCCCTATCCCATCCTCCCCATCCTCCCCTTTTTCCTTTCCTCCTCCTCCTCCCCACTCCTCCCTTTTGCCCTTCCTCTTTTTGTCCTTTGGGATTTCTCCCACAGGCGCGCTAGTTCCTGGGTAGGAGAAAGGATACCGGGGTCCATCCCATTCCGTTGAGGTTCTTAGCGGTGGCGTAGTTTGCCGTGGAATCTGGATCGCCTGGGGATGTCCCGATCCCTCTCCGGTATCCCGCAGTAGCTTTGGGTGTCTTTCGGGCGACGAGTGTATCTCTGGAAGCCACCTTTCGGATTCCGGGGGTGGTGGCCGAAGGAGGTATGCTTTGTGGCGGATATCCGGCCGCCCTCTCTTTTGTCCACCGAGGTAGCTCGGCAGATGTGAGGTTGCTATCCCGGATTGTTAGTTTACTAGCATGATGGGTAGGGTATGGCACGGGTTCCATGCTGCATCTGCGCTACTTGCGGTGCTGAGGTCCTCTTGGGCGCGGAGGGAGATTTCTGGCCCTTTCATTCCTCCTAGGAACTATCCCTCCCCGGTCCCCCCTTTTTTTTTCTTTTTTTTATTTTTATTTTCTTTTCTTCTTTCTTTTTTTTTCTTAAAAACAAAAAGAAAGAAGTAACCTAACCATGGCAGCCCTAGTCCATGAACCTGGTACCCCCGGGCCCCTTCTTGATACCGCACCCCGTTCTGACCCCGCCTCGTCTTTGGACCACTCTTCAGACATTCCTCATGCCTCTGTACCTATTGCCGGTGCTGTTTCCTCACCCGCTTCAGGTACTGAGGCCTCGACTGACTCCTTCGATTTATCAGACCTTCGCTCTCCTCTGACTATGCTTCCGGCCTCTCCCTCTACGGTGCGGCAATTTTCAAATCGCCGACCCGTTCCACGTCGGACCAACTCTGGTCCCACGCCTAAACGTCAACGACAATTACCTGCTGATGATACTTCTCCACCTTCACCTTCTCGTTCTTCTCAGAAACGATCGACACGTCCTTCACTACCTTTCCACGCTCAGTTTCAGACTGAACAGTGGACTAAATTCTTCACTTTATGACCAACTTCCTCTACTGCCTATCTTTCTGACCATAGTATTGGCAAGGCACTCCTACGCCATGTTGGTAAAGATATTTCTTTTCATGCTCTTAAGAGCGGTACGCGCATCATTACCGTACAGAATGCTACCCAGGCTCGTGAGCTCTCTCGTCTTTCCCATATAGATACTGTTCCTGTCACCCTTGAAAAACATCATTCCCTCAATTCTTGTAGTGGTACCGTCATTCTGCCCCATACCATAGTTCAACAAAATTTCCAGACATGTGGCACCGACATTCTAGAACAGCTGGAACTCCAAGATCTCCCAATCCTCAAGGTAGACACTTACGTTCTTCCTGCCCGTGGGCGGAGACTATACCCTAGCAATGTGGCTCGTTTAACTTTTGACAGCCGAGAACTCCCATCCTCAGTTTATATAGCAGGACATCGGTTACAAGTTCGAAAGGTGATCCCTACACCACAACAGTGTAGAAATTGCTGGCGATTTGGGCATCCAGCGAAATATTGCAGATCTATCGCCGAATGCCCAGTCTGTGGTGCCGATGACCATTCTAATACGTCTTGCAATCGATCTCCCTCTTGCCTTAACTGTCATGAGGCTCACCCTTCGTACTCTCGCTGTTGTCAGGTCTATTTAAACGAGCGGGAAATCCGTTACCTCAAAGAGACAGAAGGTCTCCCTTATGCCATGGCAGTTTCTCATCTCCGCCTCCAAGGGAGACTCCCACGTGTTTCTTATTCCCGTGTTTCAAAACGTCCCCCCACTTCTGGTATCCCATCTTCTACACCCACCTCTGTGGTTACCTCTCCCATAATCACTCCTGTATCTAATCCTTTTGCTGTCCTCGGCTCAGACGTCCCTACTTCAACGCCTCAGTCTAATCTCGCTTCTTCGAGTTCTCTCTTACAAGCCTCAGTATCGACGAGACCTCGTACGACACCTCTTCCCAATCGTCCCTCTACTTCTCAAAAGTCAAAAAAAGGTCCGGTAACACCTCCTACCCATCTTCCACCTCCTCATTTTACCCTCCCTGTCTCTGTCTCTAGTTCTTCCCCTCTCACTGGCTCAGTTACAAGTGCAGAGGTTCACCCTCCTCCTCGTAATGTACCTTCCTCCCCTGTTCCCTCCCAAGTTTCTTCCTCTTCTGCCACCTCCCAGGTTCCTGTCTCTTCTGTCCCCTGCCACGCTTCTCCAGTTCCCTCCACCCTTTCGCCCCCCCCTACCTTGGTACAGTCCAATACAGTTCCAATCTTTACTCATCCTCCCCCTACCATTCCCAATATTGTCTCCCATACAACATCTCTGAATTCCGAAACGCTTGAAGCAATCTCTGAATATATTGCAGAGACCAAACCATCAATGGACACTGATCCACCTTCCGCTCTTTCTCTCTCCTCTGCTCCATCTGCGCAACTCCTTTCTTCCCAGCGCACCGTTCCTTCGCTGCTTGAACATTTTCCACTGCCTCCGCATGTGGACTTTTCTAACCCTTCTAGTCCGTAGGAACCCTTACCTGCGGATTTCAAGTATCTTTATCATTGCCAATCATGGCCTTTTTACAGTGGAATATACGCGGCCTCAGGGGTAATCGGGGTGAGCTTCAGATGTTACTCTCCCAGTTTGCCCCTGTTGGTGTTTGCTTACAGGAGCCAAAATTACACTCTGCTGTTATTTCTCACATCTCGGGCTATAATTTATTGTATTCTTCAGATCCTTTTCCTGATGGGACCTTTAATGAAAGTGCCCTTCTTCTCCGCACTGATATTCCGTACCATCAGCTATTTGTTCATACTTCGCTGCATTACACAGCAGCCCGTATCCACTTACATAGGTGGTATACGCTCTGTTCTTTATATCTCTCTCCTTCTCGGGCATTATCTATTCCGGATTTTGCCTTCCTTGTTTCGTCATTACCGCCACCGATTCTGTTACTTGGTGATTTTAATGCCCACCATTTCCTCTGGGGGGGGGTCTCACTGTGATTCCCGTGGAATTCAGTTAGAGGCTTTTCTTGCCACCCACCCCCTCCATGTTTTAAATACAGGTACTCGCACCCATTTTGATCCTCGGACTCATACTCTCTCTTGCATCGATCTCTCAGTTTGCTCTTCCTCCGCCGCATTAGACTTCACTTGGTCTGTTCTCCCGGACTTACATGACAGTGATCATTTCCCAATCATTCTTACTTCCCCTTCATATTCGCCACCTCTTCGCACCTCACGCTGGCAATTTAATCGGGCAAATTGGAACCTTTACTCACACCTGACTGTTTTTAAAGAGGTTCCTTCTTCGTCCTCCATCGATGAGCTTTTACACCTCTTCTCGTCCTCCGTTTTCACCGCAGCTTCTCATTCTATACCCCAAACTTCGGGCAGGCATTCTCAGAAATGCGTGCCTTGGTGGTCTCCTGCTTGTGCTCATGCAGTACGTTTGAAACGTGCTGCATGGGGCAGGTACCGGTACCATAGAACCACAGAGCGACTCCTTGATTTTAAACAGAAGCGTGCGATCGCTCGCCGTGTCATCCGTGACGCTAAACGCACTTGCTGGCGAGATTGTCTCCACCATCACCTCTGCTTCCTCTATGAGTGCAGTCTGGAAAAAAGTACGAAAACTGAGTGGTAAATATTCTCCTGACCCGGCTCCTGTTCTGCGGGTTGCCGGTGTTGATATAGCAAACCCACTAGATGTTGCCAATGAAATTGGCAATCATCTGGTCCGTATTTCTCAGGGACTCCATCTATGCCCCTCATTTCTTTCCTCAAAGTCTGCCAGAGAGTTAGCACCCTTGGACTTTTCTTCTCTCAGAGAAGAACAGTATAATGTGCCTTTTACACTTCAAGAACTGGAGGCAACACTCTCAGCTTGTCGATCATCGGCAGCTGGGCCCGACGACATTCATATTCGTATGCTACAACATTTACATCAGTCAGCCCTTGCAGTCCTATTACGCCTTTACAATCTTATTTGGTCACAAGGAGTTCTTCCACAGCTGTGGAAATCCGCCATTGTTCTCCCTTTCCACAAACCAGGCACTACGGGACATGAAACCTCCCACTATCGTCCCATTGCTCTTACCAGTGCAGTTTGCAAAGTAATGGAACGTCTAGTAAATAGACGTTTAGTGTGGTATTTAGAGACACACAACAGTCTCTCCACTCGTCAATATGGCTTTCGTAAGGGACGTTCTACCATAGACCCCTTACTGCGCTTGGATACGTATGTTCGTAATGCCTTTGCGAATAACCACTCAGTTATTGCCATATTTTTTGACCTTGAGAAGGCATATGACACAACTTGGAGGTATAATATTTTAGCCCAAGCCCACTCCTTAGGCCTTCGAGGCAATCTACCATCCTTCCTTAAGAACTTTTTAACTGACAGGCATTTCCGTGTTCGGGTTAATAATGTGCTCTCCCCGGACTTTATCCAAGCTGAAGGTGTCCCCCAGGGATGTGTTCTGAGCACAACACTTTTTCTCCTTGCTATTAATGATTTGGCCTCTAGTCTTCCATCAAATATTTGGTCATCACTCTATGTTGATGACTTCGCTATTGCCTGTGCAGGCGCTGACTGTCACCTCCTTACAGTTTCTCTCCAGCATGCAGTCGACCGTGTTTCCAATTGGGCCACCACACATGGGTTTAAATTTTCCAGCACTAAAACCCACCAAATCACTTTCACTAGACGCTCTGTCATCTCCGATCATCCTTTGTACCTCTATGGCTCCCGTATCCCTGAACGTGATACAGTCAAGTTTCTGGGCCTCCTCTTTGATCGTAGGTTATCCTGGAAACCTCACATTACCTCTCTGAAGGCAACTTGTCACAGCCGGCTGAACCTTCTTAAAACCCTTGCTCATCTTTCGTGGGGAGCTGATCGTCGAACCCTCCTTCACCTACATTCCACCCTTATTTTATCGAAACTTGATTATTGTGACCAGATCTATTCAGCGGCATCTCCTGCTACTCTCTCTAGCCTTAACCCCATTCATCACCAAGGATTACGTTTATGCCTTGGTGCTTTTCGCTCTTCCCCTGTCGAAAGCCTCTATGCAGAAGCGAACGTTCCATCCTTATCCGATCGCCGTGATGCCCATTGCCTGCGCTACTATGTACGCTCTCGTGATCTCCGCAATCCTTCCATTTATAGAATGGTCACTGATATTAGTAGACATTCTTTATTTGTTCGCCGCCCCTGCTTACTCCGTCCCTTCTCTCTTCGCCTTCATTCGCTCTTGTCTTCTCTTCAACTACCACCTTTCTATGTACATGTAGCATCTCACTTTTCCCTACCCCCCTGGGAAGTTCCAGCTGTTCGAGTCTGTTCTTTCTCCCTCCCTTGCTCGAAAGCCCAACTGTCTACGGTCGCTTCCCGCTCTCTTTTTCTTGACCACTTTCACTCTCATTCTCATGCCATTGCTGTGTACACAGATGGCTCTAAGTCTTCTGACGGCGTAGGATTCGCAGCAGTGTTTCCGGACAGCGTCGTACAAGGGCATTTACTATCTTCAGCTAGTATTTTTACTGCTGAATTATATGCCATCCTTACAGCACTTATCCGTATTGCATCTATGCCTGTGTCATCATTTGTGGTTGTCTCAGACTCCCTTAGTGCTTTACAGGCTATACAAAAATTTGATACACCTCACCCCTTAGTCCTCCGTATCCAACTTTGGCTACGCCGCATCTTTACTAAGCATAAAGATATTGTTTTTTGTTGGGTCCCTGGTCATGTTGACGTACAGGGCAATGAACAGGCAGACACTGCTGCACGGTCAGCAGTACATGACCTACGAGTTTCTTATAGAGGTATTCCATGTACGGACTATTTTGCTGTAATATCTTCCCACCTTCACACCCGTTGGCAACAACGTTGGTCTACTATGCTCGGCAACAAACTTCAGTCTATTAAACCGAGTATAGGTTACTGGCCGTCTTCTTATCACCAGTGTCGAGGTTGGGAGACTACTCTCTCCCGTCTTCGCATTGGCCATACTCGTCTTACTCATGGATATCTCATGGAGAGGCGTCTTGCTCCTCTCTGTGAGAATTGCCAAGCTCCATTATCAGTCAGCCACATTCTGTTGGACTGCCCACTTTATCAACGAGCACGCAGAATTTACCTCTGTCGTCGTCTTCGCCCCGCTGCTCTCTCTTTACCTTCCCTTCTCGCTGATGGACCCACCTTTCATCCGGACTCTCTCATTGACTTTTTGACAACGACTGACTGACTTCACAAATTCTGATACTTTCAGCCCTTTCTACTTGAATCTCTTGCTACCCTCTACCCCCGTACTATCCCCTGCCCCGCTGTTTTCTGTAACCTGCTGATCATCCCCCCTCCCTTCTGCCATCCAATTCCCTTGCTTCCTTCCCTACCCTGCAGCGCTGTATAGCCCTTGTGGCTTAGCGCTTCTTTTTGATTATAATAATAATAATAATAATGGTCTCAGTTTTTTTCTCTCATTATACACAGTGTGCTGCAGGATTTGTTTTATGTGGTCCATACATACCACATAGATGTATTCTCTCATATCTAGGCCCAAATTTACCACTCACAGTTTATCAGAGTGAGCTGAGCTCATGACGTAGATCTACGGTTTGGACCCTGAACGTAAAGCCGTAGATCTACGGGACGGACCCTGAAAGGGTTAATAGTTCATCCAGTGTGAATTCTTTGTGGACATGGCATTTTGAATTTCCTCTATTCATATAAATGTTGCTGATCCATTTCCTTCAAGTGTTGCATCATCAACACAATGTCTTCACAAACATTTTCAATAGAGGGATTCAGAACTGGCAAAATCATTGAGACAATGCAGTGATGCATTGTATGATGGCATCTTCCAAAACAAACCTGTTTCATCTACATTAAGAATTTGTGTGCCTTTGTAGACATTTTCTTTAACCAATTTTTTTTTTAGATTATTAGGAAATCTTGCAGCTGCCTAATTGTCTGCCCTGGATTTGGACCAGTAATTCAATCATTATGGAGTCCCATACACTTCTTAAAGTTGCAAAACCCACAACTTTCCAAAAAAAACTTTCCCCTTTATTTCCATTTTATTTTTTTAACATTGAATAGACTTGTTTTAGCTTGAATCGTCATCTGACTTAATGGGATTCTGACTGTAGTCCTCAAGCCATATCATTAACCCTTTCAGGGTCCAAAGGCAAAATCTGAATGGGTGCCCCAGTGTCCAAGGAATTTTGAAAAAAAAAAAAAAATTACAGAATTAAAGATTATTTTTGTGAAGGTAATAAAACGAAAAAAAAAATGTTCTGATCAGTACTTACCGAGATAGAGGCAAGAAGTTGACCCAAAATGACTGGGTGGTGGCAACATCAGCGATTTCCACAAAATCACATTTCTTTATTTTACGTTTTTTATACTTTTTTTCTTTTCTATTTTTTTTTCTAGTAACATTTGTGGCCTGTGAGACCAATACTGTATATAATGTTTATGTATACACTCACTGTATTGAACACAATAAACACACTAAAGTTATTATAATATTGTTTACCACTATTGTTTACTACAATAAACATGCACAAATCTTGTATAATACTAATGTTCTAATATATATTTACATATATACAGTCACTGGACATGTTTTTAGAACTGCTGCAGCTTGTGGAAGTCCTTGAAACAAGGTATAATGCACAGAGGTACCTTACATTCCTCACACATAAAGCGAGTGTCTTGGCGTCTTTGTTGCCATCATTTTGTTTGTGCACAGACAACACGTCTCTTTTGAGCAAATTTCTTCTTAGTTGCAGGAAGCTGTATTATGAAGTGATCACCTTTCCTCCTCAAACGCTTGGGTATTTCCTGAGGAGTTTGAGGACAGTTTTGTATAGCAGGTGTTGTTACCTGGTACTTCATTATGAGGTGTCTGACAACAGACAAGCAAAATTCACCATACGGTGGTCTGTTGCTGGTCTTTATTTGGTACAAATTATATGCATTGAGCATTTGAATGTCCATGAGATGGAAGAAAAGTTTCATGTACCACTTGTAACTCTTATGAACACAATTAACAAAGCCTATTTGCATGTCACATTTGTCAACCAAACGCATGTTTTGTGTACAGTCAATCACTGTCACTGGTTTTCGATTACGTTCATTAGTTACTCTATCAACTTTGCCACTGTCTTGCATTTTGTTAGGGTGAATGGTTGTCAACAATGTGACATCTCGTTTGTAATGCCACTGTAATGCCATGATGTCATTGGCAGTAAACACCTGCACCTCACCACTATGAGTGCCTGCGTTCAACCTGGGCATATCTTTATGATTAGAATGCACTGTGCCACACACATCTGTCATGTTCACTCGCAAGAAATCACTGAGTAAAGGGCTTGTGTACCAGTTTAAAGTATAGTATAATGTATGCCCCTTACCAAGATAAGGTGCCATCATGTTTCTCACTACATCACCTGAGATACCCAATAACAACCTGGTATCTTTCAGTGTTTTACTTCCCGTGTATACAGTAATATCCAATACCAGGCCACTGTCATAGTCGCAGAGTACAAACAGTTTTATACCATAGCGTTTCATCTTGCTCGGTATATACTGCTTGAATGACAGTCTACCTTTGAACAAAATCAAAGACTCATCAATTACAAGATTCTTGAATGGATAAAAGTACATTTTGAACTTTTGTTTGAGATACATAAAAACATTTGTAATCATGTATAACCTGTCACTTCTATCAGGCCTGGTTTTGTCAGAGAAGTGCAACATATGTAACAGTAAGATAAACCTGTTCACTGGGATGATTTCACTGAAGGCCGGGGTACAAATTAGCCGATCTGTGGACCAGTATGATTTTATATTATGCTTATAGACATGAGGCATAGGCATTATTTTTGCAGAAAGCAAATACATTTCAGCAACAGTTCTCTCTTTCCACCAGTGTAGTCTTGACTGTGGTGATACGATCGTATTTGCCATGGTGTACTCAAAATACTTGTTACTTTCCCTGACAATAGTTTCCATCAATGGCTGGTCAAAGAATAGTTCAAAGAATTCTAGTTCATTTGCAGTGTTTCCAAGGGAATAAGTTGGTAGAATTCCACTTTGAGAGTCATCAAACTGGTGGAGCTCTGGAACAAAATTGGGATTTTGCTGCCAATCCCAGATACGGTTTGCTGGTGGATACTGGACATCATAAACTGGTTGTGGTGGGGTGGTGGCTGATGGTCCACTTTGCCCTTGAGCTGAGGAGTCAGCGGCGTGGGTTCCAGCCTGGGCTGGCGAGTCACGCATGGCCGTGGCACTACCATCACCACTACCACCATCACCACCAATACCATCACCTACTGATGCCTGTGGTCTATCCATGCCAAGTGTAGCCACATCATCCTCACTTTCACTGTCTATTCCTGGTGTAGGGCCACGGGATGTACTCTGGGATGTACTCCGTCCCCTGAGCACTGCATAGGGAACACTAACTGAGCGCATGTGGTGGCGTATATACCGACGCTTCACTGGTGAATATGATTCCTCACCATCACTACTCGAATGATCGTCAAGAGCAGTAAAATCACAATCCACATCACTATCATCATTACTGAAGTCTAGGGCCTGGCCACGCGAAAATATTAGTTTTCTCTTGCAACGAGGTACAACTGAATGTGATGGAGACATGCCCACACCAGAAGTAGAAGGTTGAGGATTGTCAGGATTTTCTGCACTATTTTTGATATCCTGGTCATTCCTTTTGGTCACTAATTGATCATAGCCATAGAATTTGTCTACGTTTCCACTTACATTAGAGTCGGAACTATCAGATAGGAAGAGGAGAGTCCCAATTCTCCTTGGAGTGAGAGCTGCCTTGCGACGAGGCATGGTGAACAAAGGTAACCGAGGCGGCATTCCCACAATGCCATGCGGGCGCCTAGAATTTTTGTTTACAGTGCACACACACCATGCAGACCTGTTCTCTAAGATGTAGGCCTACCAGCCTTCTCTCGCTAAATTTGACGCCGCTAGAATTTTGGAGCAGATCTATGATTTGGACCCTCGATGTATAGCCATAGATCTACGGCATGGACCCTGAAAGGGTTAAATGATGTTCCTTATTATCCATTTCAGAACTACAATTTTTAACAATCACTTTTGACATGCTGTAGCCATTCCACGTCTTTATTTTATCTTTATTCCTTGTATGCGCATGTACCAATCCTTCATTCATTTTCTTGTCACGTGCTATTTTAGCATGCCATGCATCATGTAAGCAGTTTCCTCAGGTCTGGCCTCTTGCTGTTGAAGATGATCTTGTAGCTCTTCAGTGGTTAGTTCTTCATTGTCCTCCTCCACCAACTCTTCCACATCCTCCCCACTAACCTCCAACCCCATGGACTTTCCCAATGCCACAATAGATTCCACAACTGGCATAGGCTCCTGAGGGTTAGCCCCAAACTCTTCAAAATCCCTTTCTTCTACACATTGTGGCCACAGTTTCTTCCAAGCAGAGTTCAAGGTCCTCTTAGTCACTTCCTTCCAAGCCTTACCTATAATGTTTACACAACTGAGAATGCTAAAGTGATCTTTCCAAAACTCTCTTAGTCAATCGAGTGTCTGAGGTCACTTCAAAGCACTTTTGAAACATAGCTTTTGTGTAGAGTTTTTGAAGTTTGAAATGACCTGCTGGTCCATGGGCTGCAGGAGAGGAGTGGTATTAGGAGGCAAAAACTTGACCTTAATGAAGCTCATGTCCCTAGAAAGTTGCTCTGCCAAGTCTGAGGGATGACCAGGAGCATTGTCTAATACCAGGAGGCACTTAAGGTCCAATTTCTTTTCCATTAGGTAATTTTTCACAGTGGGGGCAAATGCATGGTGTAACCAGTCATAGAAAAGGTCCCTAGTGACCCTTGCCTTACTGTTTGCCTTCCACATCACACACAAATTAGCCTTGACGACATTGTTTTTCCTGAACACTGGGAGTTTCAGAGTGATACACCAATAAAGGCTTCACTTTGCAATCACCACTAGCATTAGCACACATCAGAAGAGTAAGCCTGTCTTTCATAGGCTTATGTCCTGGGAGTGCCTTTTCCTCCTGAGTAATGTAGGTCCTGCTTGGCATTTTCTTCCAAAACGGGCCTGTTTCGTCGCAATTAACCCTTTGACTGTCGCGGCCGTATATATACGTTTTACGAGGTGCCGTGTTTGACGTATATATACTCATAAATTCTAGCGGCTTCAAATCAAGCAGGAGAAAGCTGGTAGGCCCACATGTGAGAGAATGGGTCTGTGTGGTCAGTGTGCACCATATAAAAGAAATCCTGGAGCACGCAGTGCATAATGAGAAAAAAACAACTCCGACCGTTTTTTTTAATTAAAATGCCGACTTTGTGGTCTATTTTCGTATAGTATTTATGGTTGTATTCTCGTTTTCTTGGTCTCATTTGATAGAATGGAAAACATATTATAGAAATAGAGGTGATTTTGATTGATTTTACTATAAAAAGAACCTAGAAATGGAGCTCAAAGTAGGGGAAATGTTTGATTTTTGCCAATGTTCAAAAGTAAACAAATGATGCCATTGTCCAATAAATGTCCAACTAGCCATTCTAATATGCAGTCATGAATGGGTTGATGTTATTTATACAGTTATTACAGCATTGCAGTAGTCTGCATAATAGTAAGTCTAATATTTTTTGTTTGAATAAAAATTCAAAATAGAAAGCAAGAGTAATATCAGAAGGGCCTGGAGACGTGACTGATGAACAAAGAAAATGTTATTTTAGAGCCAGGAATGTCTGCATTGTTCATTCTGGACCTTATTTTGAAATTGTCATATTTTTTAGTTTTCGTGAAATTGGCCAAATTGCAAATTTCTGACCACATTATTAGGTAGTTGAAATCAGTAAATGGGCAGTTTCTTGTATTCAATCGATAGAAAAAATGAAGTTCTAAAGAAATAGCTATGAGTTTGGGCGACTGGAGCAATGGAATTAGCCGAAAATAGGGCTCAAAGTGGGCGAAATCGCCGATTTGTAAACAGCGCCGAGGTCGCTAATTTCGCGAGAGCATAATTCCGTCAGTTTTCCATCAAATTTCGTTTTTTTTGGTGTCATTACAATCGGGAAAAGATTCTCTATCATTTCATAAGAAAAAATAATTTTTTTTTTTTTTAAATTTTGCGACACCAGGAGACACCTCAGGATTGGGGGTTGCGACAGTCAAAGGGTTAAACACTTGTTCAGGTTGCAATTCTTCACTGTCTATGTAATCCTTGAATTCCTTCATATGTTTTCCAGCTGCTTTTTGGTCCAAACTGGCAGCCTCACCATGCCTTATCACACTATGTATGCCACTACGATTCTTAAATCTCTTAAACCAACCTTTGCTGGCCTTAAATTCACTCGCATCACCACTAGTTGCAGGCATTTTTCTAATTAAATCCTCATGCAACTTCCTAGCCTTTTCACATATGATCGCCTGAGGGATGCTATCTCCTGCTATCTGTTTTTTGTTTATCCACACCAATAACAGTCTCTCAACATTATCTATCACTTGCGATCTCTGTTTTGAAAACAAACTTGCACCTTTTGCAAGAACAGCTTCCTTGATTGCCGTTTTGTTGGCCACGATAGTAGCGATGGTTGATTGGGGTTTGGTATACAACCTGGCCAGCTCTGAGACACGCACTCCACTTTCATACTTACCAATTATCTCTTTCTTCATTTCCGTAGTAATTTTCACCCTTTTTCCTGCAGGGTTGGCACTAGAAGCTTTCTTGGGGCCCATGGTGACTTATTTTGCAGCTACAATCACTAAAAAACAGTGATATGAAATGTACCGAATGTATGCGTGGATGCGACCACACTGGTTTGCTTGTAAACACTGGCACGGATGGAGCAGCTGAGGCCACACGTGGGACATGTCCCGGACGAATCGCGCGAGGCGAGGCAAAATGTATCCTATGGCGGATTTAACGTAACGCGATGCCATCATAAGGCGGGGGTCCACTATAATAATAATTTATAATTATAATACGTATGTATTAATAATAATAATATGTACGCACAAAAAATAATAATAATAATGATATAATAATACTTAACCCCTTCAGGGTCCAAGGCCCAAATCTGAAGTGGTGCCCCAGTGTCCAAGAATTTAAAAAAAAAAAATTTGTTATTTTTTCTTATGAAATGGTAGAGAATCTTTTTGTGAAGGTAATAAAACAAAAAGTACAAAATTTGATGGAAAATTGACGAAATTATGCTCTCGCGAATTTTGATGTGTCAGCGATATTTACGAATCGGCGATTTTGCCGACTTTGACTCCCCTTTTAGGCCAATTACATTATTCCAGTCAACCAAATTCTTAGCTATTTCACTAGTATTACTTCTATTCTATCGATTGAGCACAAGAAATCGCCAAGTCAACTGTTTCAACTACAAATTTAGTGATCGGAAATTGTTAATTTGGCCAATTTAACACAAAGTTCAAAATATTCCAATTTCAAAATAGGGTCCAGAATAAACAATGTAGGTATTCCTGGAACTAAACTAACATTTCCTCTGTTCATTAGTTACGTTTTGAGGCTTTACAAATAAATTCCATTTTGATTTTTTATTCACATATTGATTTTTTATTCACACCAAAAAATAGAAGATTTACTGTTATGCAATACTGTAATAATTGTATAAATATCATCACCATATTTGTGAATGCATATTAGACCCACCAGCTGGCATGTATTAGACGTGTGAGGTCGTATGTTTACTCTTGAATATCGGCAAAAATTTAACATTTCTGCTACTTTGAGCTCAGTTTCAAGCCATTTCCAGTGCGAAAACCAATCAAAATCATCTCTATTTCTGTAATATGTCTTCCATTCTATCAAATGAGACCAAGAAATCACAAATAGAACTATAGAAAACATACGAAAAAACAGTGCAAAGTCGCTGTTTTAATCGAAAAATCATGATTTAAGTTTTTTTCTCTTATTATACACAGCATGCTGCAGGATCTGTTTTATGTGGTGCACACATACCACATAGATGTATTCTCTCATATCTAGGCCCAAATGTACCACACACAGTTTATCAGAGTGAGCTGAGCTCATGACGTAGATCTACGGTTTGGACCCTGAAAGTAAAGCCGTAGATCTACGGGACGGACCCTCAAAGGGTTAAAATGTAATAGTAGTAATAATAGTACATAAAATATAATAATATAATAATAGTACAGTATACATAATAATAATAATAATAATAATAATAATACGTAATATGTTTTCATTTTTACATTTTTTGTACCTTTTTATATATTTTTGTGGCAAATGCTTCAAAATACAAATTGTTAATCCTCTGGGTTTCTGTAGTACTGCTAGACCACAGCTATCTCAGTGCCAGCCAAGGATCAAAAAGAAGTGAGAGTGACCGCAGCAGACCCTTGGGATGTGTAATTATGTCTTATACTGTACAAATTTCTTGCACAATGCCTCACCCAAAAAGACAGTATTTGCATACAATCAGCAAGAAGCAATTAAAAACTATGAAAAAACCTAGAGAAACGAAGAAGGAAGCAGCATAGAGCGAGACAGCTGGCTGCCACCACCACTGTGGCCACAGTGATCATGTCTTCTATATATATATATATGTCTTGACCACACCTGTGGTTACATATGTGACAACCTCACCACTAATCATGGATAAACACAAGTTAGGTGTGGGGTTAAGGACTGGGAAGATACTAGAGTGGGAGAGTAAATGGCGGATGCTTTCTGCTGCTGCCGGTGTCGCCATCACTTGCCATATTATGGCCTATTTTATTCATTCTAGAGTATATATCATGTTTCTGTTATTAATATTGTTTATTATGTCATATTAGATGAATTGTGATAGATAACTAAGCCGTAGAGTTGATATCATTATTTTGTCATGCCTCCTGAGAGGCTGGAACGAATTAATTGCATTTCAATTAATTTAACCCTTTGACTGTTGAAAGGCCCAATCCTGAAGTGTCTCCTGGTGTCACAAAATATTCGAAAAAAAAAAATTGTTTTCTTATGAAAATGTTAAGATTATTTTTGATTGTTTTAGTCCAAAAAAAAAAATTTTCCCATCAGTACTTACCGAGATAGAGGTGTGAAGGTTGCTGAAAATGATCTGTGAACGGCAACAGCAGCGACTGCCGCTCACCCGGTAAACTTTGATTTACTTGTATTTGATGGTTTCTTGTTTTTTTTTCACTATTTTATTTTTTCACATAACTTTTGTGGCCTGTGAGACCAAATTATTGTGCAATGTTCAAATATACACTTGTTGAATGTAACACAATTATAGCAAAAACACTCGTATCATTATAATGTTGCTAAAACTTGTTTACACAAACAAACAATATAAAAAATTGTTTATTACGATTGTTCTATAATATATATACCTATGTACAATCACTGGACACTTTTCTAGAACTGCTGCAGCTTGTGGAATTCTTTGAAACATGGTTATAAGCACAGTGGTGTTTTACACACCTCACACATAAAATGAGTGTCTGCGTTTTTGTGGGCGTTTTGTGGTATGTCCACAGACAAAACACCTCTTCTAAGCATTTTTCTTGAGAGCAATAGCAGGCAGTGGTATGGGGTAGTGATCACCAGGCCTCAGACGAGAGGACATGTGTTGATAATTTCGTGGGCGCTGGTCTATTGCAGGTGTTGTTCCTTGCTACTTGAATATTATTTGTCTGATGACTGACAAACAAAATTCACCATATTTGGGTTTGTTCTTGGTCTTCAACTTATACATATTATAAGCATTCAGCATGGAAATGTCAAGATGGAAAAACAGTTTTATGTACCACTTATAACTCTTGCGAACACAGTCACCAAACCCAATCTGCATGTCACATTTGTCCACTAAGCGTATATTGAGGTTGTAATCCATCACAGCTGCAGGTTTTACAATGGGTTCATTGGTGTGTCTATTCTGCTTGCCAGTGTCTACCATTTCGTGTCGGTGAACTGATGTAAGCAGTGTGACATCACGTTTGTCATGCCACTGAAATGCCATGATGTCATTGGCAGCAAACACCTGCACTTCACCTCTACAACTGCCAGCATCGAACCTAGGCATATGTTTATGATTTCCACGCACTGTGCCACACACATCTGTCATGTTCACTCGCAAGAAATCACTGAGTATAGGGCTTGTGTACCAGTTGTCAGTATATAAAATATGCCCCTTACCAAGATACGGCTCCATCATTTGTTCTAACCACATCACCAGAGATACCCATTAACTTTCTGGTATTTTCCAGTGTTTTACCGCCAGTGTACACTATATCCAAAACCAGACTAGTTTTGCAATCACAAAGAACAAATAACTTTATACCAAAGCATTTCCTCTTGCTTGGTATATACTGTGTGAATGAGAGTCTTCCTTTGAACAAAATCAAAGACTCGTCAATAACAAGCTTCCTGAAGGGATAAAAATACATACAGCACTTTTGTTTCAGGTACATAAACATACGTCTGATCTTGTATAGCCTGTCGCTTCTGTCAGGCCTTGTTTTGTCGGAAAAGTGTAACATGCGTAACAGTAACACAAATCTATTCACTGGTATAATGTCACTGAAAGCAGGGGTTGAGATCAGGCGGTCTGTCGTCCAGTATGTGTTGACACTGCTTATACACATGTGGCATAAGCATTATTGTGGCAAAGAACAGATACAGCTCTGCCACAGTTGTGTCCTTCCACTGGTGTAGGTGTGATCTTGGTGACAGAATAGTGTTTGCCATGGTGTACTCAAAGTATGTATTGCTTTCCCTGACAATAATGTCCATCGAAGAACAACTGAAAGCATTCCAGTTCAGTGGGATTGTTCCCAAGTGTACATGATGGCCGTATTCCACTTTGTCCTCCATCAAAGTCATGGGGACTGGGAACAAACTCGTCATCTTGCTGCCAATCCCAGATGCGGTCAGCTGGTGGGTTCTGGATATTGTAATGTGGTTGTGGTTGTGCAGGTTGTAGTTGTGGTTGTTGTGGGAGTGTGGGGTCGGGTGAGGCTGGTTGTAGTTGTGCAGAGTCAGCAGCGTGGGTAGTAGCGTGGCCCGCTGCTGGTGTCACATGACTCGTGCCACCATCACTATCACCACCACCACCGCCTGCTGCCTCGCTTGCATCATTGATACCCATCGTAACAATATCGTCATCTTCACTATCAGGTCGTGGTGTAGGGCCACGGGATGTGCTCCGAGATGTACTCCTTCCTCTTGGAAAAGCATATGGCACACTACCAGACTGCATGCAACATCATATATACTGCTGCTTCACTGGGGAATATTCACCCTCACTGTCACAAATAGAACTGCTTTCAATAACCTTGAAATCACTATCATTTACACTGCTCACATCCGAGTCTTGTACACGGGCAAATAGTTTCCTCTTTCGTCCTGGTACAGGTGAACGTGAACGAGCCGGCCCAGCACCAGAGGTGGAAGGTTGTGGGTCATCTGGGTTTTCATCACTAATTACGTTATCCTGGGCACTTTTTTCGGTCACACCTGCTTCAAAACCAGGGAATTCACTTTCACTGACACTTTCATCACTGTTTGAGCTATCACTTGGGAACAAAAGACCTCCAACCCGCTGAGGAGTGAGGAACTTCTTACTGCGAGGCATGGTGAAAATGGACTACCAAGATGGCGTTCCGACAATGCACCACTGAGTCCCAGATTTTTTTCACAGGGTGCACACCCACCACTGAGACCCATTCTCTCTCATGTAGGCCTACCAGCCCTCTCCCACTTGATTTGAAGCCGCTAGAATTTATGCGTATAGATACGTCAAACACGGTATCTCCCATGCCGTATATATACGACCGTGACAGTCAAGGGGTTAAATGAGGAAAATTGACTCTGCATACAAACAAATTAGGATACGAACAAGGTCTTGGAACGGATTAAATTTGTAAGCCGAGGTTCCACTGTATAGAGAGATGGATGGATAGAGATGGATGGATAGAGATGGATGGATAGAGATGGATGGATGGAGATGGATGGATGGAGATGGATGGACGGAGATGGATGGACGGAGATGGATGGACGGAGATGGATGGACGGAGATGGATGGACGGAGATGGATGGACGGAGATGGATGGACGGAGATGGATGGATAGAGAGTTATAGATATCAACAACGCCAGTAAACAGGTATGAATTACATATAAATCCGACTGGCCACCCAAAATACTGACACCACTACCACTAACTAATACTGCAGCAATTGCTGCAGTAGCAATAACCGCTGCAGCAACATCGAGACCAGCTGTAGCAGCAGCAACTGTTGCAGATTTATACACAGCCTTTGCTAAAGCCTTTGACAAGTGTGATCATGGTGCAATAGCACACAAAAATGCATACTAAGGAAATAACTGGGAAAGTGAGCAGATGGATTCTTGACTTTGTCCAAGAGAACACAGATTAATAGCAAATGGAGTTATGTCAGAGGCTGTCACAGTGAATAAGCTCTGTTCCACAAGGCAGAAAACAATATGATGTTCAATGAGGACAAATTCCAGCTACTCCATTTGACTTTTAACCTAGACTAGTATATAAGACTATTTCTAATGACAGAGTGAAAAACTAATATGAAGGACTTCAGAGTGGGCAAATATTTTTGTTTGGGCAAATATTTTGTTTGTTGGATTTGAGAAGGACATGCCCAGTATGGGCCAGTAGGCCTGTTGCAGTATTCCTCCTTTCTTATGTTAAAGGATCACACCTTCAAGGACCACAATTGCGAAGAAAATGATATCATCTTTATTTTACTACAAGTACATGTACATGGTATACAGGCCTAGCTTGACATCAATGACATACTACTATATAGAAAGCCCCTTGTTATGCTCAGCATTTCGGGCAAATTAGGTCATTGTCCCAGGATGCGACCCACACCAGTCTACTAACACCCAGGTACCCATTTTACTGATGGGGAACATAGACAAGAGATGTAAAGAAACGCGCCCAATGTTTCTACTCTGGCTGGGAATCGAACCCAGGCCCTTGCCGTGTGAAGCGAGAGCTTTTGCCACAAGGAATGCCAAGCCAGTGATAATCCTTTGTCACTTGTTCTAGCTAGGCTGGAATAATGTTGTATGGTAACAGCCCCTCTCAAGGCAGGCAAAATTGGAAATCTGGAGAATGTACAAAGGACCTTCACTGCATGTGCATGGTCAGTACAGCATCTCAGTTACTGGGAATATTTGAAGTCTCTTTACCTGCACTCCTGGGAGTGCAAGTGAGAAAGGTACATCATAATTTACAGTGAAAAATCCTAGAGGGACTGGTCCCAAATCTGCGTGCACAGAAATCGCTCGCTATGAAAGCATAAGTCGGCATACAGTGCAACATAGTCCCAGCGAAAAGCATGGGTTGCGTGAGTACACTGAGAGAAACACACTAAGTGTCAGGGGCCCAAGGATGTTCAGCAGCCTCCCATCATACATAAGGGGATTACCAAGAGACCCTATCTGTCTTCAAGATGGAACTAGGCAGATAACTAAAATCAGTGCCTGAGTAACCAGGCTGTGGTTTGTACATTGGATTGTGTGTGACCAGAAGTAACAGCCTGGTCAATCAGGCCCTGATCCACTGTGAGGCCTGATCATGAACTGGGCTACAAGGGTGTTGACTTGTGGAGCTCCTTCCAGGTAAACTCTGGTTGTCATCATTCATTATCATCATTGTCATTATCATTTTCATCATTATCAGAAATTAATCATCTTCAGTCATCATCTCTATAAAGTACATTATACAATTGCTATAGGATTTTTTGATGTTATTGGTATACTTATAGAAAGCCCCTGGTTTTGCAGAGCATGTCAGGCAGCCTCGAAATGATCTCTCAGCTACTGAATGATTGAGTTGGTTTACAAGAATGCTATGGTTCACAATCTTTGACAGTAACACCTTTGTTTATGACTTTTTTTTTTTTTTAAGAAATTATGTAGTACTATAATGTTTCTAGTGGTCATTATATACTGTATGTTAAAAATTGCAAATACAAATCCATACTTCACTATTATTACACAGGGCATACAATAATTTGGAGGCCCATAAAATGCATAGCATCTCAGGCAAAACTTAGAAAATATTCTACTTAAGGCTTGTGTAGTTTTATTTTATATATATACAGGTACCATCCGACTTGCGACCGAGTTTGGTTCCGAGAAACTGGTCGTAAGTCAAATGGACGCAAGTCGAACTTTACTACTGAATATCAACATCGCATTTTTGTAATGACTTTATTTTATTGTTTTATTTTGGTATTTCATGTTTTACTTTACTTCTTATGCTGTTAGTACTGTATTTTATACTGTAAGGTTTAGGATAAGCACTGTGTACAGCACAAACAGTTGTTTATTTCCCAGAAATTTGGTATATAGCTATGAGTTTGGTTGACTGGAACAATGGAATTGGCTGAAAATTGGGCTCAGTTGGTGAAATCGCTGATGCGTATATATCGCTGAGATCGCTAACTTCGCGGGAGTGTACTTCCGTAAGTTTTTGATCAAATTTCGTACTTTTGGTGTCATTAGCATCGGGAAAAAATTCTCTCTCATTTCATAATAATTTTTTTTTTTCCCAAAAAATTTTGCGACATAGAATGGCAGTTTCAGAAAAGGGCTTGTGACAGTCGAAGGTTTAACCCTTTCAGGGTTTCGGCCGTACTAGTACGGCTTACGCCCCAGGGTTTTTGACGTACTAGTACGCCTAAATTCTAGTGCCCTCAAATCTAGTGAGAGAAAGCTGGTAGGCCTACATATGAAAGAATGGGTCTATGTGGTCAGTGTGCGCAGTATAAAAAAAATCCTGCGTAACGAGAGAAAAAAAAAAAAGACCGTGTTTTTGGATTAAAACAGTGACTTTGCTCTGCATTTTCGTATGGTATTTATGGTTGTATTCTAGTTTTCCTGGTCTCATTTTATAGAATGGAAGACATATTACAGAAATCGAGATGATTTTGACTGGTTTTACAATGAAAAGTACTTTGAAATTGAGCTCAAAGTAGCAGAAATGTTTGATTTTTACCAAAGTTCAAAAGTAAACAAATCATGCCAAGTGTCCAATACACATAAACTGGCGAGTCTAATATTCTTTGACAAGTGCGCTGATATTATTTATACCATTTCTACACTAATGCAGTAATCTGCATAACAGTAAATCTTCTATTTTTTGTAAGAATAAAAATTCAAAGTGGAAAGCCAAAGAAATATAAAGAGGGGCCTGGGGATGTGACTAACGAACAGAACTTGTTATTTTAGTGCCAGGAATGTCTTGTTTATTCTGGACCCTATTCAGAAATTGGCATCTTTTGAAGTTTGTGTGAAATTGGCAAAATTGCTAAATTCTGACCACTTTATTGGATAGTTGAAATCGGTAAATGGGTGGTTTCTTGTACTCGTTCTATAGAAAAAATGGAGTTCTAGCGAAAAAGTTATGATTTTTGTCGACCAGTACACTGGAATGAGCCGAAAATAGGGCTCAAAGTGGGCAAAATCGCCGATGCGTCATCATTGAGACCGCTAAATTCGCATGAGCATAATTCCGTAAGTTTTCCATCAAATTTCATACTTTTGGTGCCATTATGATCAGGAAAAGACTATCTTTTTATAATTTTTTTTTTTTTTTTTTTTTTTAAATTTGGGGGACCCTGAGAGCAAGTCTCGGAGAGGGCCTGGCGACCCTGAAAGGGTTAACTGATGCAGTATCAAGGATGGAAATGAACATGGTTCTAAATTTTTCCCAGGAATTATTTACCTCCATGCAACTTATTGCAGTGTTTCGTTACTCACTTCTAATTGATCTCATTTTAATTTTTTTGTTCATGCCTGTCTGTTCCTTAATAATTTTCTTTGTGGAATAAGTGATGAAGTGATCACTAAGGCTGGTGGTCATGGTGCCTGACTGACTAATGTTTTCAATTGTTTCCAAATTTATGGTTGTGTGTTGTGGCTGAGAACCAGGTGATGAGGTTGGTGCATTAATTAGTACTATTTAATCCTAGAATTTGTCTCTACCTGTTATTTAACCCATTATTTTGTTGTTAACATGTTGGAATTAACCAGTATTATTGTCTCAAAATTGTTCTCAATTTAAGAACTGATCATGGGTGGGAGGGCAGTAAGGAGTTCCTACTAGTATGGGTTTAGTCTTGGGCAGCAGCACTTTGAATCGTGGAATCTCCAGTTTGTCATACAAATAGTCTTGGGTTGTAAGCTAAGTCATTTCTTGCATAACCACATACTCCACCACCTTACCTAAGCACAATTCACAAATACTCTGACCCTTAGTACAGCTTAGCTACATTGGTGTATTATTTACAGCTGTGTTTAATGTTGTTCGGTCTGGAAACACCACCAACTGTAGCCTCTCACATTACTAAGATTGCCTTGCAAATAAAGTTAAGGTTATCACTCATGGCTACTAGTTGATTGTATTCATTATCAGCATTACTGTGTGTGTACCTCATGTGCATCCATTTCTCACATAGGTCCTAGTTAACTTTATGACTGCTGTTGCCAACACCTTTGCCACAGTGAACACAAGGGTACCTTATTTGTCTTTTTTTTCACCTTAGTTTGTGGTCCTGGACCACTTTGAATATCACCTCATAGCAGTGCCATGATTACAATGGTACACCACTGTTTTGTTTGTGTGGACCATACAAAGTCGATACCTGATCAGTTTGGCTGTGGTTTGTTGGATATGAAAATAAGAGTTTTTCCCTATTGCACTTTTTGACTAGCCTTTTGTGCTTTAAAAAAAAAAAATATTTGGTTGCTCTTTTGGGATCATAGTACGAAGAAAGTGCACTGAAAGTGAGTGCTCTTCAGGTGGGAATACAACATGTAGCTAATGCTGTGAAAGGGATTCCAGTAATTTGAAACTTTGTATGAAGTAAATCTCGTGTATTGATTCTGTCTCCTACTTATTGCATTATTATTGAGTCATAATTATAATTCGTCAAGATTTAATAAGAGATATTTTCTTTCAGGATGCCGGAACGCTATCACATGGATTCATACAATAGTAGTTTTGGTGCAGGATCTAGAAGAGAAAGGTATGAAATTGATAAAGGTACATTTGCATAAAAATATTTAGTTACTGTACCATTTTGTGTGTTTGGAAAATAAATTTTAGTCAGTTTTGGAGTAAGAGGCTAAAGCATAATTTGCTAGTAATTTTCTGGAATGTAGGGAACAAAAGTTAACCAACTCTTATAAGAGCTTTTATATGAAAACAGTTTAAGGCGCAGTCTAATGCACCTTTATAAAAATATTTCTTGTCATGTACATTGCTACACTTAATTTTTCATGTACATTTTTTTCAAGTCGGCCGCCTCCCACCGAGGCAGGGTGACCCAAAAAGAAAGAAAAAATCCCCAAAAAGAAAATACTTTCATCATTCAACACTTTCACCTCACTCTCACACAATCACTGTTTTTGCAGAGGTGCTCAGAACAAAACAGTTTAGAAGCATATACGTATAAAGATAAACAACATATCCCTCCAAACTGCTAATATCCCAAAACCCCTCCTTTAGAGTGCAGGCATTGTACTTCCCAGTTCCAGGACTCAAGTCCGGCTATATAAAAATAACCGGTTTCCCTGAATCCCTTCACTAAATAATACCCTGCTCACACTCCAACAGATCAAGTCCCAAGTACCATTCATCTCCATTCACTCCTATCGAACACGCTCATGCACACCTGCTAGAAGTCCAAGCCCCTCGCTCACAAAACCTCCCTTACCCCTTCCTTCTAACCTTTTCGAGGATAACCCCTACCCCGCCTTCCTTCTCATACAGATTTAAATGCTCTCCATGTCATTATAATTTGATCCATTCTCTCTAAATGACCAAACCACCTCAACAACCCCTCTTCTGCCCTCTGACTAATACTTTTATTAACTCCACACCTTCTCCTAATTTCTACACTCCGAATTTTCTGCATAATATTTACACCACACATTGCCCTTAAACAGGACATCTCCACTGCCTCCAACCGTCTCCTCGCTGCTGCATTTACCACCCAAGTTTCACACCCATATAAGAGTGTTGGTACTACTATACTTTCATAGATAAAGTTTTTTGACTCCACATATACCTCAATGCACCACTCACTTTTTTTCCCTCATCAATTCTATGATTAACCTCATCCTTCATAAATCCATCCGCCGACACGTCAACTCCCAAGTATCTGAAAACATTCACTTCTTCCATACTCCTCCTCCCCAATTTGATATCCATATATTTGTTAATTAGATTTGTTTTTACTCTATGCACTATACCTCTTTATATGTGCATAATGTATGTAAAAATGTTTATGTTCTCGTGTTGTATTAGTCTTATGTTAGGTTTAAGCTTGCCCAAGTGCTCTCCATGACTGGTGACTTTCATGTGTATTATTCAATGTCATTCAGAGTTAAAAAAATAAAAACTGTGTATTGCATCATGTAGAAATTTTTTATTATTATTAATCATCTGCTACTATTATTACTATTACTGTTATTTATTATTACTATTACTGTTACTACTCTTAATACTATTACTGTTTCTACTGTTACTACTACTACAATCATTTATTTATTTTAGTTTTCTGGAGGTGTATTGTTTGTGCTAAAATTTTGGCATCTGCTTTCACTTGACTTTTAATTTTGATGTGTTACTGGAACCACTTTAATTACACAAGATAATAGGAAGCTTGAATCATTATACAGTAATTGTAAAATATTTTATACTCCATTATATTGTAATATGTACGAAGGATGGTTTTTCTTATAGATCTGGAGGCATGCAGAGAACAAGGGAGATGATTGATTATGGGCATGGTAGCAGTTACAGTACACCAAGATACAGAGGCGGAGGTTATGGAGCAGGAGGTAGTGGCAGTGGCGGCGGCGGCAGCAGCGGTGGTGCTGGTAGTAGAGGCAATACCAGTAGCATCCTGGGCAATTATGGTGTAGGTGCCAATACTTCAGGTTATAACAGTACTTCCAGTTATGGGGCTACACCCAACTATAGTAACACTACAGGTTATGGTGGAGCCTCTACTTATGATGGTGGTGCCAGCTATGGTGGTAACACATCTTATGGTGATTCTTCTAGTTACGGAGGATCTTCAGCCTATGGACATGCTGGTTATAACAGGTAAGTTTAATTGTTTAATGACATATACTTGCAGCAAGGTTATTGAAATACATGTGCATATTTAAAATCATGAGGAAATACTCAATTTGTGTATTTTTAAGATCTCTTCAGTTTCTGTCTTCACTCTTCCTCGTTTTCTTTTTTTTTCTCTCTCCACTTTCTCTTTCCTCTTTTCCCTTCTTTTCCTTTACTCTTTCCTTCTCACTTCTGCTTTTCTCTCCTCTCCTTTTCCTCTCTTCCTTTCCTCCTCTTTCCCTCTTTCTTCCTTTTCCTCCTATCTTCCTCTTTCCCAATGTCCTCTTTCCTCCTCTCTTCCTCTTTCCTCTACCCTCTCTCTGTCCCTTTACATTCTCAACCATCTTTACTCTCTCCTTTCTTTTCTATTCCTGTCTCCTTTACCCTCTCCTCTGCCTCCCCACACACTACCCTCTCTACTACTACTGCACTTTCTGCCCCTCATGTTCTACCCTCTCTCCTCTACCCTCCCTCTCCTCAACCCTTTCTTAACTAGCAAAAGTAAACAATGAACCAGAAGCTTCTGTTCCACCACCAGCTTCTCTACCAACAGACAGGGTGTGCATGTGGCACAAAGATGACCTATTCATTCCAAATTTATTACAATTTCATATTAATATTGGAATTCAGCCATAAAGCACACTTTAGTATATTTATTTTATTTTTATTATCACACTGGCCGATTCCCACCAAGGCAGGGTGGCCCGAAAAAGAAAAACTTTCACCATCATTCACTCCATCACTGTCTTGCCAGAAGGGTGCTTTACACTACAGTTTTTAAACTGCAACATTAACACCCCTCCTTCAGAGTGCAGGCACTGTACTTCCCATCTCCAGGACTCAAGTCCGGCCTGCCGGTTTCCCTGAATCCCTTCATAAATGTTACTTTGCTCACACTCCAACAGCACGTCAAGTATTAAAAACCATTTGTCTCCATTCACTCCTATCAAACACGCTCATGCATGCCTGCTGGAAGTCCAAGCCCCTCGCACACAAAACCTCCTTTACCCCCTCCCTCCAACCTTTCCTAGGCCGACCCCTACCCCGCCTTCCTTCCACTACAGACTGATACACTCTTGAAGTCATTCTGTTTCGCTCCATTCTCTCTACATGTCCGAACCACCTCAACAACCCTTCCTCAGCCCTCTGGACAACAGTTTTGGTAATCCCGCACCTCCTCCTAACTTCCAAACTACGAATTCTCTGCATTATATTCACACCACACATTGCCCTCAGACATGACATCTCCACTGCCTCCAGCCTTCTCCTCGCTGCAACATTCATCACCCACGCTTCACACCCATATAAGAGCGTTGGTAAAACTATACTCTCATACATTCCCCTCTTTGCCTCCAAGGACAAAGTTCTTTGTCTCCACAGACTCCTAAGTGCACCACTCACTCTTTTTCCCTCATCAATTCTATGATTCACCTCATCTTTCATAGACCCATCCGCTGACACGTCCACTCCCAAATATCTGAATACGTTCACCTCCTCCATACTCTCTCCCTCCAATCTGATATTCAATCTTTCATCACCTAATCTTTTTGTTATCCTCATAACCTTACTCTTTCCTGTATTCACCTTTAATTTTCTTCTTTTGCACACCCTACCAAATTCATCCACCAATCTCTGCAACTTCTCTTCAGAATCTCCCAAGAGCACAGTGTCATCAGCAAAGAGAGGGTATTACACTATGAAACAATTGTAATATTCTAAGTATTCATTGTACATGGTATTAGAAGACTAAAATAGTAAAAAAAAAAAAAAAATGAAAAAAAGAATTGTGCAGTATATATAATGCATATACCAAGTGGGGCACTGTTGGGCTGAACATTTTTCCTTATTTGAAGTGCTAAATTATTTTTAAATCTTAAGATATAAGAAACCAATGTATACTGTTAACCCCTTGACTGTCACAACCCCAAATGCTGAGGTGTCTCTTGGTGTAGCAAAATTTAAAAAAAAAATTATGAAATGGTAGAGAATCTCTTCCCAATTGTAATGACGCCAAAAGAACGAAATTTGATGGAAAACTGAAGGAATTACGCTCTCACGAAGTTAGCGACCTCGACGATATTTACAAATCGGCAATTTTGCCCACTTTGAGCCCTATTTTTGGCAGATCATTGTTCCAGTCGACCAAACTCATAGCTATTTCTTTAGAACTCCATTTTTTCTATCGATTGAGTACAAGAAACTGCCCATTTACCAATTTCAACTACCCAATAACATGGTCAGAAATTTGCAATTTGGCCAATTTCACGAAAATTAAAAAATGTGACAATTTCAAAATAGGGTCCAGAATGAACAATGCAGACATTCCTGGCTCTAAAATAACATTTTCTTTTTTAATTAGTCACGTCTCCAGGCCCCTCTGATATTACTCTTGCTTACTATTTTGAATTTTTATTCAAACAAAAAATAGAAGATTTACTGTTATGCAGACTACTGCAATATTGTAATAATTGTATAAATAATGTCAACCCATTCATGACTGCATATTTGAATGGCTACTTGGACATTTATTGGACAATGACATCATCTGTTTACTTTTGAACATTGGCAAAAATCAAACATTTCCCCTACTTTGAGTTCCATTTCAAGGTTCTTTTCATGGTAAAACTAATCAAAATCACCTCTATTTCTATAATATGTTTTCCATTCTATCAAATGAGACCCAGAAAACGGGAATACATCCATAAATACTTTACGAAAATAGACCACAGAGTCGGCATTTTAATTAAAAAAGTCAGTTTTTTTTCTCATTATGCACTGCGTGCTCCAGGATTTTTTATATGGTGCACACTGACCACACAGACTCATTCTCTCACATGTGGGCCTACCAGCTTTCTCCTGCTTGATTTGAAGCCACTAGAATTTGAGTATATATACGTCAAAAACGGTGGCTCGTAAGACGTATATGTATGACGAAAACAGTCAAAGGGTTAAACATTAAAGGAAATTAAAAGTGCAGAAAAAAATCATACATTGGTGTCAATAAATTGTAAAATGTTAATATCACTGATGCATTTATGCTGCTATTGCTGATGAGTCATCATTTTCTCACAAACTTGAATAAACTGTATAATTATTCATTTTTATCAGATTCTACTCATTTTATTCTTATTCAGTTTAGAAAAATATGCCCTTTTATTCTAAGAAAATTATTTTTCAAAATCTTCCCCCACGCATAAATTCTTATTTGGAGTATGCCACAGTTTAGGATTAACTGTTTGCTCATGGCTGCAGCCTCATTTGCTTAAGTAATTTTTTTTTCAACAATTACTGTTGAGTATACCCTGTGGTCATTCCTGTAAAGTTTAGCAAGTCTTTATTATTATGAATTAATATTTTTTTGATCAATACATGATACTGTAAATTCATGTGACGATGTTTACTTCTTGATATGTGGTCTTTAGTGTGATTAGTTTTTTGTAAATTTTGGTATGTGAATGTTTGTCATGCATTTACTTTGTTTTATACCATCCTATCCCTCTACTGTTCCCTTTTCTTCTGTCATTCTCTCTTCCACCCTCCTTTCTTCCATGTTCTATTCTCTCTATCCCCTTTACCTATTCCCTTCTGAAAATATATCTCTTACACAGTCGTGCATGCATTTTTCTTTGCATACTTACTGTGCCATTTTACACTCCTCTGTATTCATATTACTTTGATGTTTAAAGCATAATGTGCATGTATGGAGACATTTTTCAGCGGGCAAGTGGTTAGCCCTTGGGAGAGTGGCATGGCTCCTCCTGCTGCTGCTGGGGGAAATCAAGGTGGATTCTTACCTACTCCTAGGGGGTCTGGTGCAAGCTTGTTGGGAGTTGGTCCCCCCTCTACAGATATTGTTGGAGCTGTCAATCAGCTTACTCAGATGGGGAGCACAGAATCAAAGCTTGCATTGAATATCTTAAATGCTGTCCTTAACAAGGTAAGTTCCTTTATTTTTTTTTTTTTTGTTCTTCATATTTTTCTTTGTATTTTGTAGTGGGAAATATTGACCACACTTGATCTCTCTTAAGTAATGAAATATTAAAAATGTAGAACAGACACTTTCTCAAGCTGCAACAACCCATGAACACCAACCACACAAGAAATAAATAACTATAACTATAATTTATATGGGTGAATCTGTAGGATCTCTGTAAATAAAAAGTTTCAAAAATTTAGAACAGCCATCTAGAAGCTGAAAACTAAAATATTTAACCCTTTGGGGGTCGCCAGGCCCTCTTGGAGACTTGTTCTCAGGGTCGCCAAAATTTAAAAAAAAAAATTTTTTTTTCTTATTAAAAGATAGAGAATCTTTTCCCGATCATAATGACACCAAAAGTATGAAATTTGATGGAAAACTTAAGGAATTATGCTCTCTCGAAGTTATCAGTCTTGACGATGTTTACTCATCGGCGATTTTGCCCACTTTGAGCCCTATTTTCGGCCAATTCCAGTGTACTAGTCGACAAAAAAATCATAACTATTTCGCTAGAACTCCGTTTTTTTTCTATCAAATGAGTACAAGAAACCACCCATTTACCGATTTCAAACTATCCAATATAGTGGTCAGAATTTAGCAATTTTGCAAATTTCATACAAATTTCAAAAGATGCCAATTTCCAAATAGGGTCCAAAATAAACAGGAAAGACATTCCTGGCACTAAAATAACATTTCCTCTGTTCATTAGTCACATCCCCAGGCCCCTCTTACATTTCTTTTGCTTTCCACTTTGATTTTTTCTCTCAAAAAATAGAAGATTTAGTGTTATGCAGACTACTGCATTAGTGTAGAAATGGTATAAATAATATCGGCGCACTTGTGAAAGAATATTAGACTCGCCAATTGACGTGTATTGGACGCTTAGCATGATTTGTTTACTTTTGAACTTTGGTAAAAATTGAACATTTCTGCTACTTTGAGCTCAATTTCAAGGTACTTTTCATTGTAAAACCAGTCAAAATCACCTCAATTTCTGTAATATGTCTTCCATTCTATACAGTGAGACCCCAGTCAAAATCACTTCAATTTCTGTAATATGTCTTCCATTCTATACAATGAGATCAGGAAAACTAGAATACAACAATAAATACCATACGAAAATACAGTGCAGAGTCGCTGTTTTAATCCAAAAACACGGTCAAAGTTTTTTCTTTTCTCATTATGCACTGTGTGCTACAGGATTTTTTTTATACTGCGCACACTGACCACACAAACCCATTCTTTCATATGTAGGCCTACCAGCTTTCTCTTGCTAGATTTGAGGGCGCTAGAATTAATGCGTACTAGTACGTCAAAAACCCTGGTGCGTAAGGCGTACTAGTATGGCCGAAACTCCGAAATGGTTAAGAAGTTTTATATGAAATATCATAAAGCACTGCCTGAACTTGCGTAATTCACAGTCTTCCTGCGTATTTCAACACTGGTATTTTTTGTTTAAGGAAATATTTACTGTATCCTAGGTAGTAGGTTGGTAAACAGGAACCGCCCAGGGAGGTACTACCGTCCTGCCAAGTGAGTGTACAACGAAAACCTGTAATTGTTTTACATGATGGTAGGACTGCTGGTGTCTTTTGTCTGTCTCATAAACATGCAAGATTTCAGGTACGTCTTGCTAATTCTACTTGCACTTAGGTCACACTACACATACATGTACAAGTATATATATACACACACCCCTCTGGGTATTCTTCTATTTTCTTTCTAGTTCTTGTTTATTTCCTCTTATCTCCATGGGGACGTGGAACAGAATTCTTCCTCCGTAAGCCATGCGTGTTGTAAGAGGCGACTAAAATGCAGGGAGCAAGGGGCTAGTAACCCCTTCTCCCATATAAATTACTAAATTTAAAAGAGAAACTTTCGTTTTTCTTTTTGGGCCACCCTGCCTTGGTGGGATATGGTCGGTGTGTTGAAAGAAAGAAAAGATTTACAGTATATGTAAATTCTTGCAAAAATAATTGAAAAGTTTTTAATTCAATAGTTATTTCATTAAAAATAAATAAAATTACAGAAATTAATACAATACGTGACAGAATTATTCAGTCTGCCTCACTGAGCTTCACTTCCTGATGCAGTCCACTTCTCACCATTCTCTTTCTTAATACATTGCTTTTACACTAATTTTTCCATCCTTGAGGAATTTTTCGTGTTTACCCCTTTCATAGTCATTGAGGACATTTACTCCTTAACATATTTACATGCTAATTTTCCCATCCTTGTGTTAGTTTGTGTTTGCCCCTTTTGTACAGTCATTGAGGATATTTAACTCAGTCCCTGCCATCTCACATGTGTGAAGAAATAGTGACCATACAGTATTACCCTTTTCTTTGCTGTCTCTGCTCTGGAAGGTCAACTTGGGTGCACATCAACTAGTGGCTACAGGATATGCAGAGAGAAAAATGCTGTTACTGTAGCCACACAACCTGGCAAGTCCTCTGTTAATTTAGGCCAGTGGCTTCCGAGCTTCCTTTGATGCAAATAAAGTTTGAAATCCCCAACCTATAAGAATGACAATGTGATTTGACCCTTTCCGTGTCCATGCATTAATATCATGGCTTTGAGCTCGGGGTCCGTTTCATAATGTTAGGTGTAAATTCTAGCAGCTTCACATTTAGTGTGAGAGGGCTGGCAGGCCTATCTATGGAAGAGGGTCTATGTGGTGAGTGTGCACTGTATAAAAAAATCCTGCCTCATACAGTGCATGATGGGGAAAAACAAAACTGTGACCTCGTGTATGATTTCAAAAAGCGTCTTTGGTGTTTTTTGGATGGTTTTATTGGTTGTTTCTTAGTTCTGAAAGAGAATATTTTGATTGCTCAAAGTAGCAGAAATATTTGATTTTTGTCAATATTCCTGAGGGCAGATAAGGCATCGCTACAACCCCCAGTCTGTTTTATGGTTTTTTTGTAGGTCTGATTCAATTATTGGGGATGCTGTAAACCATGAACAATCTTTACTGGTTATATTTTATTATCCAAGAAATAGAGTAAATCTTCTATTTTTGTGTGAATAAGAATTCAGAAGTGTAATATAGGAGATGGCTGGAGACGTGGCTAGTGAACAGAGAAAGAGTTTTAGTGCCAAAAATGTTTACATTGTGTATTATGGACTCTATAAATTAGCACCGCAAAGTTGCTGTTTTAATCCAAAATTACGGTCTCGTTTTTTTCTCTCATGCACTGTGTGCTGCAGGATATGTTTTATGTGGTGCACACTTACTGCATAGATGTATTCTCTCATATCTAGGCCCAAATTTACCACTCACAGCTTACAAGAGAGCTGAGCTCATGGCGTAGAAATGCGGTTTGGACCCAGAACACAGTCATAGAACTATGGCATGGACCCTGAAAGGGTTAAACCAAGAACACAGTTGTAGTTTTTTCTCATTATGCACTCGTGCTGCAGGATTTTTTTTATACTGTGCACACTGGCCACTAAGACCCATTTTCTTATATGTAGGCTGACCAGCTATCTCCCCCAAGATAGGAAGCTGTTAGAATTTTAGCATAGTATTATGGGACTGACACTGGCTTGCAAGCCATAATATTATGGGACCGATAGTGAAACGGTTAAGAAATAATAAAAGAATTATCCACAAAACACCAATATGTAAAAATATGCTAATATTTTTGGTGTGAAATTTGTAATTTCCAATGACTTGGATTAGAAAAATTTAAACACCAAAATATTCTTTAAATTTTGCTCTGTTTGGTGAAAGAAATAATACACTAAATTAAAAAAAGAATTTTTATTTCACCCAGGATCAAGCCATTAATTTCAAAATTCCATATGCAATCTTTATTTATTTATTTTTTTAACTCGCTGGCCATCTTCCACTGAGGCAGGGTGACCAGAAAAAGAAAACACTTTCAACATCATTCACACACAATCACTGTCTTAAGAGAGGTGTGCAGATGTAACTGTTCAGATGTCATGCCAAACAGCAAATACAGTGGACCACCGGTTCATGATATTAATCTGTTCCTGAGAGCTCATCGTAAGCCAAATTTATCGGAAAGCGAATCAATATTCCCCATAAGAAATAATGGAAATCAAATTAATCCGTGCAAGACACCCAAAAGTATGAAAAAAAAACTTTTACCACATGATATATTAAGTTTAATGTAATATAATAATTACAATAACAATAATAACAATAGAATAATCACAATAGAATAATTGATACTTACCTTTAATGAAGATCTGGTGATGATTGATGGGATGGGAGGAGGGGAGAGTGTCGACGTTTTTAATGTTTAGAAGGGGAATCTCCCTCCAGTAGGACTTGGGGTAGCAAGTCCTTTTCCGGGGTTATTTCCCTTCTTCTTTTAATGCCACTAGGACCAGCTTGAGAGCCACTGGACTTCTGTAAAGTAAAAGGACACAAGTGCAACTAATGTGACATTTATTGTGGCAACGTTTCGCTCTCCAGGAGCTTTATCAAGCCATTACAAACAATACATGGACACAGAGGGTATATAAAGGCTCAGAGTGAGGTGTAATACTAGTGAGGTACCATTTCGATGTTCACTAGTGGTAGTAGTAGTAGTGGTAGTGACAAGAGTAATACAATATGGTAGAGCAATTAATTCGTACATGAGTAAAAGGATATAAAAGCTATTACTTGGGTAACATAAAAATAGGTTGGACAAATATAGACTGGAATGAGGCAGCTTGTTTCAGTGTTCACTCTCTGTGCTTTGTGTAGTATAACAGGAGAGACTATGTGATGGCAGGGTTTACTGTTTTCAGGAGGATTCTTGCTAAGACTTCGGAGATGGTGAAGCTGCCGTTGTTTTGTTTAATTGTATTCGAAACGGCGATCAGTGCTGATTCGAGGCACTTGCATCTGCGGAAATTAGTTTCTTTGATCACTAATTGGGCGTCTCTGAATTTCATGAGATGATTGGTGGAATTTCGGTGTTGTACACAGGCGTTGTTCAAGTTATCGTTCCTACATGCGTAAATGTGTTCATTGAGGCGGATGTCGAGGTTTCTGGCTGTTTCACCTACGTAAATCTTGTCACAGCCTCCACAGGGTATAGTGTAAACTCCTGCATTGACTGGTTCGTGGTGCTTGGATTTTGTCCTGGTTAAATCCTTTATTGAAGTGCTAGAAGCGATGGCGACTCTGGTGTTAGCTTGTGAAAGTACTTTTGAGACGTTCAGTGCAACCTGACTGTTGGGAAGAATTATAACTTTGCTGGGAGTGGTGTTGATGCGTGGAGAATTTATGATCTGAAGAGCTCTTTTCTTGCAGTCTTTGATGAAAAAAGAAGGAAAATGTAACTGTGAATGTTTGATGAATGTATGTACACTCCTCGTCAAGAAACTCAGGACTACAAATTCAGTATGCTCTTAGGAAAAACCCGATGATGATGCCTCTTTTGGTCTTGGTATCTTGACTGGAATAGAAGTGTGTGAGATCATTTTTATTGGTGGGTTTCCGATAAACTTGAAATCTTAGGTTGTTGTCTACTTTGTGAATGAGGACGTGCAGGAGTTTACACTATACCCTGTGGAGGCTGTGACAAGATTTACGTAGGTGAAACAGCCAGAAACCTCGACACCCGCCTCAATGAACACATTTACGCATGTAGGAACGATAACTTGAACAACGTCTGTGTACAACACCGAAATTCCACCAATCATCTCATGAAATTCAGAGACGCCCAATTAGTGATCAAAGAAACTAATTTCCGCAGACACAAGTGCCTCGAATCAGCACTGATCGCTGTTTCGAATACAATTAAACAAAACAACGGCAGCTTCACCATCTCCGAAGTCTTAGCAAGAATCCTCCTGTAAACAGTAAACCCTGCCATCACATAGTCTCTCCTGTTATACTACACAAAGCACAGAGAGTGAACACTGAAATAAGCTGCCTCATTCCAGTCTATATTTGTCCAACCTATTTTTATGTTACCCAAGTAATAGCTTTTATATCCTTTTACTCATGTACGAATTAATTGCTCTACCATATTGTATTACTTTTGTCACTACCACTACTACTACTACTACTACCACCACTAGTGAACATCAAAATGGTACCTCACTAGTATTACACCTCACTCTGAGCCTTTATATACCCTCTGTGTCCATGTATTGTTTGTAATGGCTTGATAAAGCTCCTGGAGAGCGAAACGTTGCCACAATAAATGTCACATTAGTTGCACTTGTGTCCTTTTACTTTACATATTGTCAGTAATTCTACCAACTTTATTACAATCCACTGGACTTCTGTTGCACAACTTATCTGTCCATAGAGGCCTGTATCTCTCGTTCCTTTATGACTTTCCTAAAGTGGTTCACAACATTGTCAGTGTACAGGTTGGTAACACTAATTTCAGTAACTGTGTCAGGGTGATTTTCATCAAAATTTTTTTTGGTTTGCACTTGAAGCCACTTTGCACACATTTCCTTAATTTCAATATTAGCACCCTTGGTCTCGATGGTTTGGCACGAGAAGCTTTCTTGGGGCTCATGGTGACTTATTTTGCAGAAACAAGCACCAAAAACAGTGATAATATGGATAATATAGAATGTACCGAATGTATCCTTAGATGCGCGCACACTGGCTGGCTTGTAAACACTGGACACGTCTCGTACGAATCGTATCGCATACCGGGTTTTGTAACGGGAACCGAGGCAAATTCTCTGCTATATAATGCATTGGTTACCGGATTTATCGGATACCGATAGCATTGCGAACCGGGGGTCCACTGTATCCCATTTGCCCCTCCTTTAAAGTGTAGGTATTGTACATCCCACCTCCAGGACTCGAGTTCAACTAACAGGTTTCCCTGAATCCCTTCACAAAATATTATGCTGCTCACACTCGAACAGCTTGTCAAGTCCCATAAGCTATTCATCTCGATTCACTCCTATCTAACGTGCTCACATGTGCCTGTTGCACGTCCAGGCCCTTTGCACACGCAACCTCTCTTACATGCTCCCTCTGTCCTTTCCTTGGACGACCCCTACCCCTTCTCCCCTTCACTACGGATTTATACAATCTTTATGCACTACCTAATACCATAGGGCCTCACTTATATGGCAGGTTAGGTTCCAGGCTATCACCTTAAACTAGAATGCTATTTTTTTCCACTTGTAAAGGCATATAAATGCCAGATACCAAGTTTGCACTAACATAAGTTAGCAATAGAACTAAGCATTTAAAAACAATAAATTAAAATAAACACTCAGTACACTCATTACTTACCTTAATGTAGGACGAGAGGTGAATAGTATTCATTTGTAGGAAGTCAGGTGTGGTAGGTAAGGTAGCCCTTCTAGCCACCCCACCCACAGGTAATAGATATACTACGACATTTAACCCTTTCAGGGTTTCGGCCATACTAGTACAGCTTACGCACCAGTGTCCATGACATACTAGTATGCCTAAATTCTAGCCCCCTCAAATCTAGTGAGAGAAAGTTGGTAGGCCTACATATGAAAGAATGGGTCGATGTGGTCAGTGTGCGCAGTATGAAAAAATCCTGCAGCACACAGTGCGTAATAGAGAAAAAAAAAACTTTGACCGTTTTTTTGGATTAAAACAGCGACTTTGCACTGTATTTTTTATGGTATTTATTGTTGTATTCTAGTTTTCTTGGTCTCATTTTATAGAATGGAAGACATATTACAGAAATTGAGATGATTTTGACTGGTTTTACAAAGAAAATTACCTTGAAATTGAGCTCAAAGTAGCAGAAATGTTCGATTTTTACCAAAGTTCAAAAGTAAACAAATCATGCCAAGCGTGCAATACACGTCAACTGGTGAGTCTAATATTCTTTCACAAGTGCACTGATATTATTTATACCATTTCTACACTAATGCAGTAGTCTGCATAACTGTAAATCTTCTATTTTTTTGTGAGAATAAAAATTCAAAGTGAAAAGCAAAAGAATGTAAGAGGGGCATGGGGACGTGACTAATGAACAGAGGAAATGTTATTTTAGTGCCAGGAATGAATGTCTTGTTTATTCTGGACCCTATTCGGAAATTGGCATCTTTTGAAATTTGTGTGAGATTGGCAAAATCGTTAAATTCTGACCACTATATTGGATAGTTGAAATTGGTAAATGGGTAGTTTCTTGTACTCATTCGATACAAAAAATGGAGTTCTAGTGAAATACACCTACCATCCGCCTTATGACCGAGTTCGGTTCCGAGAAACTGGTCGTAAGTCGAAATGGTCATAAGTCGAACTTTACTACTGAATATCAACAAAACATTTTTGTAATGACTTTATTTTATTGTTTTATTTTGGTATTTCATGTTTTACTTTACTTTTTATGTTGTTAGTACTGTATTTTATACTGTAAGGTTTAGGATAAACACTGTGTACAACACACATAGTTGTTTATTTCTCAGAAATTTGGCATAAAAAATACGGTCGTAAGTCGAGTGGTCGTAAGTCGAGCAGGTCGTAAGTCGGATGGTAGGTGTAATTATGATTTTTGTCGACTAGTATACTGAAATTGGCCGAAAATAGGGCTCAAAGTGGGCAAAATCGCCGATGCGTAAACATCGTCGAGACTGCTGAGTTCGCAAGAGCATAATTCCATAAGTTTTCCATCAAATTTCATGCTTTTGGTGTCATTATGATCGGGAAAATATTCTCTATCTTTTCTATAGATTTTTTTTTTTAAATTTGGGGGACCCTGAGAACAAGTCTCGGAGAGGGCCTGTGGACGCTGAAAGGGTTAAAGCACCCTAGAGCAATAAAATTGCATATACATTACACTCGTTACTTAAAAATTTTTGTAGTCTTAATGTTGGGTGAGAGGTGAGTAAACAAGATAAAGCAAATAAAGGAAAGAAAGAGAATGAGTACATGAGAGGGGGGCAGACATGGAGTATGTAAACAGACAAACGCGTCTGGTTGTGGTTGATACATGTTCATTTCCATGTTTGTGATTGTTTTTATTTAGGTACGGGTACATATAAATGCAGTTACATAGATTATCATGCATAGCAGCATATATGCAGATTACCTAGGATACCCCAAAAAGTCAGTCAGTAACTTATTTCCATGTTTCTGAAGCTTATACCATAATACCAACACCTTATATTGTGTTCAAGTCTTCTCCACGTTGGTACAGCAGAATAAATAAAGAGCAACACTCCCATTCTCGTGTAACACCATTTTTAAAAGGAATGACGCTCTGGGTGAAGGCATACGAAAGGAAAATTTTTTTAGTTACAGTGGAACCTCAAATTTCGAGCTTAATCTGTTCCAGGAGCTAGTTCTAAAGTCGAAAAGTTTCAAAGGCGAAGCAACATTTCCCATAAGAAATAATGGAAATACAATTAATCTGTTCCAGAAACCCAAAAATATTCACAAAAAAAAAAAATACATTTTATAGATAGTATTATATTATAGTTTTACATACACACACCAAATATAGTGTACAATTACTGGAAAAATCTCACATTTGTTGATTTATTCTACTGTGGGGTATATTTATCATGTTTATATGTTACTTAGCATGTTTATTACAGCCTCTCAATTAACAATGGAGATAGGGGCCAAAAACCCATCGGTAAACCAGTTTGTTCCTAATAGAGGACTCGCCCTTTACTGACACTTCAAAAGTGTCGCCACCCAAAATTAAAACATTCAGTTTTATGTTTGCTGGGAAATTACTTTGAATCTGTTTATTATTAACTGTAATACAATGTGAAATAGATCAATGACTGACTTCCGAGATATTCCAGGAAACGCATGCATAGTTGATTACTTGGGAAATTTTTTTTTCGAGAATATCTCACTTTTTTCAGTCTTTACACAGAGTAAGAGTAATTTTCTATAGTTACCCTTCTTACCGAGCTTGGTTCCGACCAACTGGTTGTAAGTCAAAATGGACGTAAGTCGAACTTTACTACTGAATATCAACATAACATTTTTGTAATGACTATTTTATTGTTTTATTCTGGTATTTCATTTTTTACATACCTTTTTATGCTGTTAGTACTGTGTTTTATACTGTAAGATTTAAGATAAACACTGTGTACATCACAAACAGTTGTTTATTTCCCAGAAATTTGGCATACAAAACACAGTCGTAAGTCGAGTGGTCGTATGTCGAGCAGGTCGTAAGTTGGATGGGGTTTTGTGTGTGTGTGTGTGTGTTGGGGGGGGTTGGTTTGGTCATTTAGAGAGAATGGATCAGAGTAGAATGACATGGAGAGCATATAAATCTGTACAGTAAGGAAGGCGGGGTAGGGGTCGTCCTCGAAAAGGTTGGAGGGAGGGGGTAAAGGAGGTTTTGTGGGCGAGGGGCTTGGACTTCCAGCAAGCGTGCATGAGCATGTTAGATAGGAGTGAATGGAGACAAATGGTATTTGGGACCTGACAAGCTGTTGGAGTGTGAGCAGGGTAATATTTAGTGATGGGATTCAGGGAAACCGGTTACTTTATATAGCCGGACTTGAGTCCGGCTTACATCCTTCTCCCTGTAAGCCTTCTCCCTGAAAGCTGGTTGCCTTGGATCAACGTCTAGCATTGTGCTAGGCGCCAAGGTATTGTTCAGAGTGGTGAGAATGGTATAGCACTGCGTACCTTGTTCCAAGGTTCATAGGTTCGAGTCTCCTTTGGCCAGAGATCAGTGTTTATACATATATATATATACATATATACATACAGTGGACCCCTGCCTTACGATATTAATCTGTTCCTGAGAGCTCATCATATGCCGAAATTATTGTAAGGCGAATTAATTTTCCCCATAAGAAATAATGGAAAAAAAATTAATCCGTGCAAGACACCCCAAAGTATGAAAAAAAAAATTTTTTTTACCACATGAAATATTAATTTTAATACACACAAACTGAAGAAGACATGCACAGTTAATACTCTACTAAGAATAGAATACATAACACTTACCTTTATTGAAGATCTGGTGATGATTGATGGGATGGGAGGAGGGGAGAGTGTGGAAGTTATTGTTTAGAAGGGGAATCCCCTTCCATTAGGACTTGAGGTAGCAAGTCCTTTTTCGGGGTTACTTCCCTTCTTTTAATGGTTGGTACTTTTGTTTAATAAATGTATGAAAGAGGGGAAGGTACCTAGGGATTGGCGGAGAGCATGTATAGTCCCTTTATATAAAGGGAAAGGGGACAAAAGAGATTGTAAAAATTATAGAGGAATAAGTTTACTGAGTATACCAGGAAAAGTATACGGTAGGGTTATAATTGAAAGAATTAGAGGTAAGACAGAATGTAGAATTGCGGACGAACAAGGAGGTTTCAGAGTGGGTAGGGGATGTGTAGATCAAGTGTTTACATTGAAGCATATATGTGAACAGTATTTAGATAAAGGTAGGGAAGTTTTTATTGCATTTATGGATTTAGAAAAGGCATATGATAGTGGATAGAGGAGCAATGTGGCAGATGTTGCAAGTATATGGAATAGGTGGTAAGTTACTAAATGCTATAAAGAGCTTTTATGAGGATAGTGAGGCTCAGGTTAGGGTGTGTAGAAGAGAGGGAGAATACTTCCCGGTAAAAGTAGGTCTTAGACAGGGATGTGTAATGTCACCATGGTTGTTTAATATATTTATAGATGGGGTTGTAAAAGAAGTAAATGCTAGGGTGTTCGGGAGAGGGGTGGGATTAATTTATGGGGAATCAAATTCAGAATGGGAATTGACACAGTTACTTTTTGCTGATGATACTGTGCTTACGGGAGATTCTAAAGAAAAATTGCAAAGGTTAGTGGATGAGTTTGAGAATGTGTGTAAAGGTAGAAAGTTGAAAGTGAACATAGAAAAGAGTAAGGTGATGAGGGTATCAAATGATTTAGATAAAGAAAAATTGGATATCAAATTGGGGAGGAGGAGTATGGAAGAAGTGAATGTTTTCAGATACTTGGGAGTTGACGTGTCGGCGGATGGATTTATGAAGGATGAGGTTAATCATAGAATTGATGAGGGAAAAAAGGTGAGTGGTGCGTTGAGGTATATGTGGAGTCAAAAAATGTTATCTATGGAGGCAAAGAAGGGAATGTATGAAAGTATAGTAGTACCAACACTCTGATATGGATGTGAAGCTTGGGTGGTAAATGCAGCAGCGAGGAGACGGTTGGAGGCAGTGGAGATGTCCTGTCTAAGGGCAATGTGTGGTGTAAATATTATGCAGAAAATTCGGAGTGTGGAAATTAGGAGAAGGTGTGGAGTTAATAAAAGCATTAGTCAGAGGGCAGAAGAGGGGTTGTTGAGGTGGTTTGGTCATTTAGAGAGAATGGATCAAAGTAGAATGACATGGAAAGCATATAAATCTATAGGGGAAGGAAAGAGGGGTAGGGGTCGTCCTCGAAAGGGTTGGAAAGAGGGGGTAAAGGAGGTTTTGTGGGTGAGGGGCTTGGACTTCCAGCAAGCGTGCATGAGCGTGTTAGATAGGAGTGAATGGAGACGAATGATACTTGGGACCTGACGATCTGTTGGAGTGTGAGCAGGGTAATATTTAGTGAAGGGATTCAGGGAAACCGGTTATTTTCATATAGTCGGACTTGAGTCCTGGAAATGGGAAGTACAATGCCTGTACTTTAACCCTTTGAGGGTCGACAGGCCCTCTCCGAAACTCGTTCTCAGGGTCGGCCAAATTTAAAAAAAAAAAAAAATTATTTTCTCTTATGAAAAGATAGAGAATCTTTTCCCGATCATAAAGACACCAAAAGTTTGAAATTTGATAGAAAACTTACGGAATTATGCTCTCGCAAAGTTAGCGGTCTCGGCGATATTTACGCATCAGCGATTTTGCCCACTTTGAGCCCCATTTTCGGCCAATTTCACTGTACTAGTCGACAAAAAACATGAATATTTCGCTAGAACTCCATTTTTTCTATCGAATGGGTGCAAGAAACCACCCATTTATAAATTCAACTATCCAGTACAGTGGTCAGAATTTAGCAATTTTGCCAATTTCACACAAATTTCAAAAGATGCCAATTTCCGAATAGGGTCCAGAATAAACAAGAAAGACATTCCTGGCACTAAAATGACATTTCCTCTAGTCATTAGTCACGTCTCAAGGGCCCTCTTATATCCTTTTGCTTTCCACTTTGAATTTTTATTCTCACAAAAAATATAAGATTTACTGTTATGCAGACTACTGCATTAGTGTAAAAAATGGTATAAATATTATTGGTGCACTTGTAAAAGAATATTAGACTCACCAGTTGACGTGTATTGCACGCTTGGCACGATTTGTTTACTTTTGAAGTTTGGTAAAAATCGAACATTTCTGCTACTTTGAGCTCAATTTCAGGGCACCTTTCATTGTAAAACCAGTCAAAATCATCTCAATTTCTGTAATATGTCTTCCATTCTATAAAATGAGACCAAGAAAACTAGAATACAACAATAAATACCATACGAAAATACACTGCAAAGTCGCTGATTTATTAAAAAAAAATGGTCAAAGTTTTTTTTTTTCTCATTATGCACTGTGTGCTGCAGGATTTTTTTTAGACTGTGCACACTGACCACATAGACCCATTCTTTCACATGAAGGCCTACCAGCTTTCTCCCACTAGATTTGAGGCCGCTAGAATTTATGAGTACTAGTACGTCAAAAACCCCTACGCGTAAAACGTACTAGTACGACCAAAACCCTCAAAGGGTTAAAGGAGGGGTTTGGGATATTGGCAGTTTGGAGGGATATGTTGTGTATCTCTATACGTATATGCTTCTAAACTGTTATATTCTGAGCACCTCTGCAAAAGCAGTGATAATGTGTGAGTGTGGTGAAAGTGTTGAATGATGAAAGTATTTTCTTTTTGGGGATTTTCTTTCTTTTTTTTTGGGTCACCCTGCCTCGGTGGGAGACGACCGACTTGTTTAAAAAAAAAAAAAAAAAAAAAAAAAAAAAGGACCAGCTTGAGTCACTGGACCTCTGTCGCACAACAAATCTGTCCATAGAGCTCTGTACCTCCCGTTCCTTTAAGACTTCCCTAAAATGGGCCATAACATTGTCTTTGTACAGATTGCCAACATGGTTTGCAGTAGCTGTGTCAGGGTGATTTTCATCTGTAAAGGTTTGCAGTTCAACCCACTTTGCACACATTTCCTCAATCTCATTTTTCAATTCCATACTAGTTCTCGCCCTTTTTACCACAGGGATGGCACTAGAAGCTTTCTTGGGGTCCATGGTGACTTAGTTTGCAGTTACAAGCACTAAAAACACTGGGATAATGTGAAATATACCGAATGTATGCGTAGACGCGACAGCACTAGCTGGCTTGTAAACACTGGCGCTGAGGTCACATGTGGGATGCGTCCCGGATGAATCACGTAAGGCGAGTTTTTTATCGTGAGGCGAGGCAAAATTTTTGCGTTAAAATGTATCGTATGGCGGATTTAACGTAACGCGATGCCATCGTAAGGCGGGGTCCACTGTATATATATGTATTATACACACACACACACACACACATACAGTGGAACCTCGGCTTGCGAATTTAATCAGTTCCGTGGCCTCGTTCGTATTCCGATTTGTTTGTATGCTGAGTCAATTTTCCTTATTTAAATTACAGTGGTCCCTCGTTTATCATAATTAATCCGTTCCTAGAGGTGTTACTGTTATCAAAATCTACGATTTTCGAATAAATTTTCCCCATAAGAAATAATGTATATACAATTAATCCATTCCTGACACCCAGAAGTATTAAAACAAAAAAATTTTTTACGTGAAATATAGATGTAGTACATAAACAATACAATGGGACATGATGAATGAAACATTAACAGCATAACACTTACCTTTATTGGCGATTCTTCTTAGTGTATGGAAGACTGGAGGAGGAGAGAGATTGGATTATTTACTGTTTGGAAGGGGAATCCCCTTCCATCAACACCTCAGGTACCAATTGCTTTTCTGGGGTTACTTCTCTTCTCTGTTTCTTAATGCCACTAGGACCAGCTTGAGAGGTACTGAAGTCTTGTCTCGGAAAATAACTGTCCAGAGAGCTCTGTTTCTGGCGTTTCTTTAACACTTCTCTAAAATGGGCCAAGACTTTGTCACTGTACATGTTGCCAACATGGCTTGCAACAGCCTTGTCAGGATGATGTTTCTCCATAAATCTTTCCATCTTACCCCACATTTCAAAAATCTCCTTAATTTCTGAAGAAGGCAATTTCTTCCATATCTCTTCCTCCTCCTCTGCAGCAAGATTCTGAGCTGCGATCTGTTGCTCTTCCTGCTGAACCTCTTGCAGCTTCTCAGTGGTGAGCTCTTCGTTTTGGTCTTCCAACAACTCTTCCACATCCTCCAAACTCGCATCCAACCCCATGGAACTCCCCAGTGCCACAATAGATTTAACAACATACATAGGCTCATCAGGATCAGCCCTGAACCCTTCAAAATCCCTCTTGTCGACACAGTCTGGCCACAGTTTCTCCAAGCAGAGTTCAAAGTCCTGGTAGTCACTCCCTCCCAAGCCATACCTATAAGGGTTATGCAATGGAGGATGCTGAAGTGTTTTCTCCAAAAATCTCTTAGGGTCAAGTGAGTGTCTGAGGTCACATCCAAGCACCTTTGAAACATTGCTTTGGTGTAGAGTTTTTTGAAGTTTGCAATGACATGCTGGTCCATGGGCTTGAGGAGAGGAGTGGTATTCGGGGGCAAGAACTTTACTGTGATGAACCCAAACTCCTCGAAAATTAGGTCATCCAAGTTTGGAGGATGAGCAGGTGCATTGTCCATTACTAGGAGGCACTTGAGATCCAATTTCTTTTCGAGGAGGTAATTCTTTACACTAGGGCCAAACACTTCATTGAACCACTCAACGAAAATGTCCCTCGGGACCCATGCCTTGCTATTAGATTTCCAAAACACACACAATTTACTCTTCATAACATTGTTTTTCCTGAACACACTGGGATTTTCAGAATGGTACACTAGTAACGGCTTCACTTTGAAATCCCCACTAGCATTAGCACAGAACATGAGTGTCAGCCTGTCTTTCATAGGCTTGTGTCCTGGCAGTGCCTTTTCCTCCTGTGTAATGTAGGTCCTCTTTGGCATTTTCTTCCAAAAGAGGCCTGTTTCGTCACAATTGAACACTTGTTCAGGTTTCAGTCCTTCAGCCTCTATGTACTCCTTGAATTCATGCACACATTTTTCAGCCGCTTTGTGGTCCGAACTGGCAGCCTCACCATACCTTACCACACTGTGTATGCCACTACAGTTCTTAAATCTCTCAAACCAACCTTTGCTGGCCTTAAATTCACTCGCATGACCACTATTTGCAGGCAATTTCTTTACCAGATCGTTGTGCAACTGCTAAGCCTTTTCACAAATAATCGACGTCATAAGACTATCTCCTGCTAATTGTTTCTCGTTTATCCACACCAATAATAACTTCTCAACCTCTTCGAATACCGGTGATCTCATTTTTGTCATCATATTTACCCCCTTTGCAACAAAAGCATCCTTGATTTCCTTTTTCTTGGCCGCGATGGAACATATGGTTGTATAGGGTTTGTTATATGTCCTGGCCAGTTCGGCCACACTTACGCCACTTTCATATTCAATGATGTTTTTTCTTAAATTCAATCGTATTTCTCACCTTCTTTACCAAAGGCTTGGCACTAGGAGCTTTCTTTGGAGCCATGGTAGCTTATTTAGTACTTGCAAGCACTAAACTGAATGGATTATTATGAAATATTTCGTAGGAGCAAGTGAGGGGACCTTCGCTCTCTGGTAAACAGTGCCACACTGGCTGGGTAGGGAGGCCGCCCCGGCTCACAGCGTGCGTACACGTCCAGGACAAACTACTATTCGCGAGTCAATATGATTAGCGAGCCCATGTTTTTACGAAAATATCACTACGATTTCTGAAATTTATGACTCTTGCCCTATGATTATCGAGGGACAACTGTACATACGAACTCGTGAGATCATCCTCACTCATGGATAAACAATGGCACATTGGCTGGGAATGGAGTGTGAGGCGGCTTGGGGCTGTGTTCGCATCCCAGACGAATGACTATTTGTGAGTCAAACAACGATTTGCGAGTCAATGTTTTGATGAAAAAATGTTAAGATTTCTGAAAATTATGACTTTCGAGCCTTAGGAAAAACGAGGGTCCACTGTACATACATAATTTTTTTTTTAACAAGTCAGCCCTCTCCCACTGAAGCAGGGTCACCCAAAAAGAAAGAAAATCCCCAGAAAGAAAAAACTTTAATCATCATTCAACACTTTCACCTCACTCACACATAATCACTGTTTTTGTAGAGGTGCTCAGAATACAACTGTTTAGAAGCATATACATATAAAGATACACAACATATCCCTCCAAACTGCCAATATCTCAAACCCCTTTTAAAGTGCAGGCATTGTACTTCCCATTTCCAGGACTCAAGTCTAGCTATATAAAAATAACTGGTTTCCCTCAGTCTCTCCACTAAATATTACCCTGCTAACACTCCAACAGCTCATCAGGTCCCAAATGCCATTCGTCTCCATTCACTCCTATCTAACACGCTCATGCACGCTTGCCCACAAAACCTCCTTTACCGCCTCCCTCCAACCCTTTCAAGGATGACCCCTACCCCGCCTTCCTTTCCCTATAGATTTATACGCTCTCCATGTCTTTCTACTTTGATCCATTCTCTAAATGACCAAATCACCTCGACAACCCCTCTTCAGCCCTCTGACTAATACTTTTATTAACTCCACACCTCCTAATTTCCACACTCCGAATTTTCTGCAAAATGTTTACGCCACACATTGCCCTTAGACAGGACATCTCCACTGCTTCCAACCATCTCCTCGCTGCAGCATTTACAACCCAGGCTTCACGTCCATATAAGAGTGTTGGTACCACTATACTTTCATACATTCCCTTATTTGCTTTGATAGATAATGTTTTTTGTCTCTACATATACCTCAATGCACCACTCTCCTTTTTTCCTTCATCAATTCTATGATTAACCTCATCCTTCATAAATCCATCCTCTGACATGTCAACTCCTAAATATCTGAAAACATTCACTTCTTCCCTACTCCTTCCCTCCAATGTGATATCCAATTTTTCTTTATCTACATTGTTTGATACTCTCATTACCTTACTCTTACCTCTGTTAACTTTAAACTTTCTACCTTTACACACCCTCCCAAACTTGTCCAGTAACATAGCTAATGTGAATATTAACCCTTTCAGGGTCCGTGCCGTAGATCTACTGCTTTACGTTCAGGGTCCAAACCGTAGATCTACGCCATGAGCTCAGCTCACTCTGATAAGCTGTGAGTGGTAAATTTGGCCTAGATATGAGAGAATACATCTGTGGTATGTGTGCACCACATAAAACAAATCCTGCAGCACACAGTGTATAATGAGAGAAAAAAACTGAGACCATGATTTTCGATTAAACAGTGACTTTGCAGTGTTTTTCGTATGTTTTTTATAGTTGTATTTGCAATTTCTTGGTCTCATTTGATAGAATGGAAGATATATTACAGAAATAGAGATGATTTTGATTGGTTTTAGCACTGGAAATGGCTTGAAACTGAGCTCAAAGTAGCGGAAATGTTAAATTTTTGTCGATATTCAAGAGTAAACAAACGACCTCACACGTCTAATACACACCAGCTGGTGGGTCTAATATACATTCACAAATGCGGTGATGATATTTATACAATTATTACAATATTGCATAACAGTAAATCCTCTACTTTTTGGCTTGAATAAAAATTTCTGAATAAAAAATCAAAATGGAATTCATTTGTAAAGCCTCAAAACGTAACTAATGAACAGAGGAAATGTTAGTTTAGTGCCTGGAATGTCTGCATTGTTTATTCTGGACCCTATTGTGAAATTGGAATATTTTGAACTTTGTGTTAAATTGGCCAAATTACCAATTTCTGATCACTTTATTTTGTAGTTGAAACATTTGACTGGGCGATTTCTTGTGCGCAGTCGATAGAATAGAAGAAATACTAGTGAAATAGCTAAGAATTTGGTCGACTGGAATAATGTAATTGGCCTAAAATGGGAGTCAAAGTCGGCAAAATTGCTGATTTGTAAAGATCGCTGACATCAAAATTTGCAAGAGCATAATTTCTCTAATTTTCCATCAAATTTAATACTTTTTGTTTTATTACCTTCAGAAGAAGATTCTCTACCATTTCATAAAAAAAATAATTTTTTTTTTGAAAATTCTTGGACCCTGGTGCGCACCTTGAAATTTGGCTTCTGGACCCTGAAATGTTAAAATGGTATAAAATACTGACAGGTTGTTAGGTAAGACGCATATGCGACAGTTAGGTATCTTTATTTCGAAATGTTTCGCCTACACAGTAGGCTTCTTCAGTTGAGTACAGAAAAGTTGATAGAAGAGACGTGAAGATGATGTAATCAGTCTATCACCCTTGAGGTTTTGAGGTGGTCAGTCCCTCTGTCTGGAAAAGAGTATTGTTCCATAGTCTGAAACAATATGGAACTAAAGTGATAGGATGGAACCTTATATAACGCCAGGAGGTGAGACTGTCAGACACTGCAACGCAATGGTATCTTGGTACAGAACAGAAAGCAACTTGGACAACTTCTAGTGAGAATGACTGGATTTGAGAGGGATGTTACCTCCCAACGACTACACTCTTACCTCTACTAGTGGCCTATATCTCACCTCCTGGTGTTATATAAGGCTCCATCTTGTCACTTCAGCTCCATATTGTTTCAGACTATGGAACAATACTCTTCTCCAGACTGAGGGACTGACCACCTCAAAACCTCTAGGGTGATGGACTGATTACATCGTCTTCACGTCTATTCTATCAGCTTTTCTGTACTCAACTGAAGAAGCCTACTGTGTAGGCGAAACGTTTCGAAATAAAGATACCTAACTGTTGCATATGTGTCTTACCATAAAAGCATAAGAAAGAAGGAACACTGCAACAGGCTTACTGGCCTATGCGAGGCAGGTCCAATTCTCCCACCGGCTTAAGCCAATGCCTTGATCTAGTGAGGTCAGACATGTTACTTAACCCTTTGACTGTCGCAACCCCCAATCCTGAGGTGTCTCCTGGTGTCGCAAAATTTAAAAAAAAAAATTATTTTTTCTTATGAAATGATAGAGAATCTTTTCCCGATTGTAATGACACCAAAAAAAAACGAAATTTGATGGAAAACTGACGGAATTATGCTCTCGCGAAGTTAGCGACCTCGGCGCTGTTTTCAAATCGTCGATTTCACCCACTTTGAGCCCTATTTTCGGCTAATTCCGTTGTTCCAGGCGCCCAAACTCTTAGCTATTTCTTTAGAACTCCATTTTTTTCTATCGATTGAGTACAAGAAACTGCCCGTTTACCAATTTCAACTACCTAATAATGTGGTCAGAAATTTGCAATTTGGCCAATTTCACGAAAACTAAAAAATATGACAATTTCAAAATAAGGTCCAGAATGAACAATGCAGACATTCCTGGCTCTAAAATAACATTTTCTTTGTTCATCAGTCATGTCTCCAGGCCCCTCTGATATTACTCTTGCTTTCTATTTTGAATTTTTATTCAAACAAAAAATAGAAGACTTACTATTATGCAGACTACTGCAATACTGTAATAATTGTATAAATAACATCAACCCATTCATGACTGCATATTAGAATGGCTAGTTGGACATTTATTGGGCAATGGCATCATTTGTTTACTTTTGAACATTGGCAAAAATCAAACATTGTCCCTACTTTGAGCTCCATTTCTAGGTTCTTTTTATGGTAAAATCAATCAAAATCACCTCTATTTCTATAATATGTTTTCCATTCTATCAAATGAGACCAAGAAAACGAGAATACAACCATAAATACTATACAAAAATAGACCACAGTCGGCATTTTAATTAAAAAACGGTCGGAGCTTTTTTTTTCTCGTTATGCACTGCGTGCTCCAGGATTTTTTTTATATGGTGCACACTGACCACACAGACTTATTCTCTCACATGTGGGCCTACCAGCTTTCTCCTGCTTGATTTGAAGCCGCTAGAATTTATGAGTATATATATATACTATGTCAAACACGGTATCTCCTAAGACGTATATATACGGCCGCAACAGTCAAAGGGTTAAGGGAGGAGCACTGCATCCAACCTAGTAGTACAAGCTAGTCAGGTCCTACTTACACCCACTCGTGTATTTATCCAACCTATTTTTAAAATTATACAGTCTTAGTGTCTGTGACGGTACTCAGGAGTTTGTTCCACTCATCCACAAATATTACCAAACCAATGCTTTCCTGTATACTTCCTGAATCTGAATTTTTCCAATTTAGAGCCATTGCTGCGAGTCCTGTCTATGTTAGATATTTTTTAGCATGCTGTTGACATCCCCCTTTTTAATTCCTATTTTCCATTTATACACCTCAATCATATCCCCCCTATTTCTGTGCCTTTCTGGAGAGTGCAGATTCAGGGCCCTCAGTCTATCCTCATAGAGAAGATTTCTGATACATGGGAACAACTTTGTCATCCTCATTTGTATGTTTTCCAGTGCATTTATATCCATTCTGTAATATGGTGACCAAAACTGTACAGCATAATCTAAATGAGGCCTAACCAAAGATATATAGAGTTGAAGAGCAACCCGAGGACTTCTATTTTATATACTTCTTGCTATGAAGCCAAGGATTCCATTAGCTTTATTGCAAACACTAATACACTGTTGTCTTGGTTTTAGATTACTGCTAACCAGAACTCCTAAATCCTTTTCGCAATCAGTATTAAGATCTACGTTATTTAGTTTATATGTGGCATGGTTATTTTCCTGTCCAACATTTAGAACTTTGCATTTGTCTATATTAAACTGCATCTGCCGCTTCTCCGACCACTATATCAGTCTTTTGAAATCATTCTGGCGTGCTCTAATGTCCTCATTAGAATGAATTGGATGGCCTGTTTCGGTGTCATCAGCAAATTTGCTTATATCGCTATTTATTCCCTCATCTATGATGTTTGTGGAGACGGTGAACAACAAGGGGCCAACACTGACCCCTGTGGAACACCACTTGTGATGTGCCCCCATTTTGATTTCTACCCATTTATGCAAACTCTCTGCTGCCTATTTGTCAACCATGCCTCTACCCAGGAAAAAATTTCTCCTATTCCTTGTGCCTTAAGTTTGCTCAGTAGCCTCTGATGTGGAACTCTATCGAAAGCCTTACTGAAGTCCATATACACAATATCATATTCAATACAATGATCTACTTCCTCAAATTCCTTAGTGAAGAAAGTTAGTCAATTTGTAAGACAGGAATGCCCCTTTGTAAAGAGGTATGCTATAGTTCAAAGCTAAGGACCTATCACCTGCCTTGTAAATAGGTATTACATTTGCCATTTCCTTTTATCAGGCACTATGCTAGTTTGTAGTGATATGTTGAAAAGATTAGCCAAAGGTATGCTAAGTTCCTCTTTACATTCCTTTAACACCCTTACAAACAGTTCATCAGGGCCTGGGGATTTGTTAGGTTTTAATTTCTCAATTTGTTTGAGAATCATATTATTAGTTACTGCAATTGTGCATAGTTTATTATTGTTCCGTTCTACATAATCTGTTATTTCTGGAATTTTGCTAGGTAAAAACTGAGAGGAAGTAAGTATTGAAAATTTCACACACACATTTATCATTGTCAGTGATCTGACCTGAGTTACTCTTAAGTGGGCCTATCTTATCCCTAATCTTACTTCTGTATACCTGAAAGAACCCTTTTGGGTTAGTCTTTGAATCCCTTGTGACCTTTCACCCATTTTTTTGGCTGAAATTCCATCCCGGTTATCGGTCGTTATTTCGGGGATCGGCTGTATTGGACGTATCCACCTGCCGCTCTGCTGCGTTTGTCGGTCAGTCTGCCTGTGCCTCGGGGCGAGTGAAGAAGCCTCCATGCATTCATCCAAACATTTCGCTATAATTCATTGTTTTTTGTGGTTGTTGATTGAGTGCAACTGCGAAATAAACTACATGGGCCCAAAGAAAGTTCCTAGTGCCAGCCCTTTTGTAAAGGGCTGAGAGAGAGGGGAGAACGTGCCTTTTTCAGGGATTCTACAATATGTATGATACTAAAGCAACAAGAGTCGATAAAGGCTATAGCGCCAGCCAGCGATAAAGCGTAGCATTAACACTGTAGCAAGTAAGTCGAGCGATTAAGAGATAGAAAAAGGACAACACAAAACTCTTCCAATGTTGTTGGAGGTATATAGGGCCACTGACAACATGTGCTGCCCTGTGGATCTTCCACCACCCTAAACCTCTGCTAGCATCTCAATAACCACTTTATTTCTTTACATTCTCCACAATAACTATTTCTTTGCATTCTTTATTATCTTTTTGTACAATATTTCTTATTTATAAATTACATACATTGTTTCAGTGTGACTAGTAGTATGACTAGCGCCAGCACCACTATACGGCTTATGCTGTCAGTGGCCCTTACAAACCCAACCAGAACTACCACACCACCACTAGCCACATATGTAATGACATATTTTATTCATTTTTGAGTTTATATCATGTTTCTGAGTTGATATTAGTGCCAACAAGAATCTTCAATAAAGGTAAGAGTGATGTTAAATGTTTATTTAACCATTTCATTAGTCATTTTATTTAGTTCTCATTGTTTTGTGTATGTAAAATTATAGTTAATCTTCAATTTTTTTTTTTTTGGGGGGGGGGGGGGTGTCTGAAACAGATTAATAGTACAGGTCTCCCTCAACATTCGCATTTTCAACTTTAATGGGCTTCACACATTCGCGAATTCCCAGCTGCCAAATTCCCAGCCGCCAAATCATATTTAAGTTTTCTGCAACCTGCACGTCCTTACTACCCTCCTTCCAACCCCCGCAACTGGTATCCAGCCCACTCGCCACTCAGTGTGGAGAGTGTTTTGTTTGTTCATTATTTGCTAGTAAACTACAGTATAAATAATGTCAACCCATTCGTGACTGCATATTGGAATGGCCATTCAGACAGGTATTGAACGGTGGCATCGTTTGTTTACTTTTGAACACTGCAAAAAAATCAAAGATTTCTTCTACTGCTAATAATAATAATAATACGATAGAATTGAAGGAAGAAATTGTACAAAAATACGAGGGTTGAAGCAGTGGTTGAGGCATTGAGAGTCAGTGTGGCTTTATGCTGGAGTGAGCATTAGCCTCTGCGCACTTCCAAACATTTCACAGTAATTCATTGTGTTTGGTGCTTGTAGATTGAGTGCAGCGGCAGTGGTAGAGGCAGTGGTAAGGCATTTCACCTTATGGGGTTTCGCGAATATGGCGATCTCAGATTATGACGAGAACTTTCTATACGGCAAGCAGTCTTTGAAATACGGTGCGCGCCACCCAGTTTGTTTACATTCTCCATGAGCACATCTCTATTATGTAATAATAATCACTCTGTGGCACATTAAATGTCTTTTTTTATGTCAATATAGACATTTACACTAATCCATCTATGATATTTTCTTCAAAATTATGTAAGAAACACATTACATAGCATATAAAGATTTTATTTATATACTATGGAGGTGTGGTAGCCGGGCGGAGGGAAAACATTACGTCACTCCCCTTAATACATAACGCTTTTGTTTACAATTCTCAGCATGAATTATTCATTACTTCTTCTTTTGTTTATGATGGCATCTAAAGGTAGTTGACAGAAACTATTAAACTCGGTGAACATGATATGTCGATGGTAATATAGCTCTAGGCCACATTAAATATCGTGTAGCTATATAGGTAGGTGTAGGTATGTAGCAAAGGAAGACTACATACCTACACCTACCATCTGACTTATGACTTGCTTGACATATGTCCACTCGACTTAAGACCATGAATCTGGCAGCTGGGCTGGGCCGGCTGATGCATGCTGCTGTAAAATATTTGACGATACTTGAGGTGGCAATACACCATGCAGGTAGCATCAGTTTGAGTTACCCTGCCCTATCAGCAGCATCATACTGTATTAACTGTACTAACTGGACAGTAAATTTCACCATGGCCCCTAAGAGGAAGTCTTGAGTCTTGTACTGGAGATTGTGGCTAGAAGGAAAGAAAGGCTCTTACTCTCGAACTCTGTTTGTTTTCACTGTTGCACATAAACCTGTCTGTATCTGTCTGCCTGTATATCTGTTTGTCTAGATCTGCCTGCTTATGTCTTTGTCTACCTGTGTGTCTGTCTTTCTGTCTGCTTGTCTCTGTCTCAGAGAGACACTCGTGAGCCAACAGGTATTACACACGAAGCAGTCGTCACATCTTCAATATGACGTTAATATCAGCTCTACGACTTATTTATCTATCACTTCATCTAATATGACATAATAAACAATATAAATAACATAAAAACCAGATATACACTATAGAATGAATAAAATATGAACTTAACTGCTGTAAACTCTACATTTTGCGCCTGTGCTGGCATGCAGGAACACATTAATATCATTAACTCTTTCAGGGTTTCGGCTATACTAGTACAGCTTACGCCCCAGGGTTTTTGACGTACTAGTACGCCTAAATTCTAGCGCCCTCAAATCTAGTGAAAGAAAGCTGGTAGGCCTACATATGAAAGAATGGGTCTGTGGTCAGTGTGCGCAGTATAAAAAAAAATCCTGCAGCACACAGTGCATAATGAGAAAAAAAAAATTTGTGTTTTTGGATTAAAACAGCGACTTTGCACTGTATTTTCGTATGATATTTATTGTTGTATTCTAGTTTTCCTTGTCTCATTTTATAGAATGGAAGACATATTACAGAAATTGAGCTCAAAGTAGCAGAAATGTTCGATTTTTACCAAAGTTCAAAAGTAAACAAATCATGCCAAGTGTCCAGTACACATCAACTGGCGAGTCTAATATTCTTTCACAAGTGTGCTGATATTATTTATACCATTTCTACACTAATGCAGTAGTATGCATAACAGTAAATCTTCTATATTTTGTAAGAATAAAAATTCAAAGTGGAAAGCCAAAGAAATATAAGAGGGGCCTGGGGATGTGACTAACGAACAGAGAACTTGTTATTTTAGTGCCAGGAATGTCTGTCTTGTTTATTCTGGACCCTATTTGGAAATTGGCATCTTTTGAAATTTGTGTGAAATTGGCAAAATTGCTAAATTCTGACCACTGTATTGGATAGTTGAAATTGGTAAATTGGTGGTTTCTTATATTCATTCGATAGAAAAAATGGAGTTCTAGCGAAATAGTTATGATTTTTCTCGACTAGTGCACAGGAATTGGCCGGAAATAGGGTTCAGATTGGGCAAAATTGCCGATTCATAAACATCGTCGAGACCACGAAATTCCCGAGAGCATAATTCCTTAAGTTTTCCATCAAATTTCATACTTTTGGTGTCATTATGATCGGAAAAAGATTCTCCATCTTTTCATGAGAATTTTTTTTTTTTTTTTTTTTGAAATTTGGGGGAACCTGAAAACAGGTCTCTGAGGGGACTTGGTGGGCCCTGAAAGGGTTAACCCTTTGAGGGTCGCCAGGCCCTCTCAGGGACTTGTTCTCAGGGTCGCCAAAATTTAAAAAAAAAAAAAAAATTTTTTTCTTATAAAAAGATAGAGAATCTTTTCCCAATCATAACGACACCAAAAGTATGAAATTTGATGGAAAACTTACGGAATAATGCTTTCACAAAGTTAGCGGTCTCGACGATGTGTATGCATCGGCGATTTTGCCCACTTTGAGCCCTATTTTCGGCCAATTCCAGTGTACTAGTCGACAAAAATCATAACTATTTTGCTAGAACTCCATTTTTTCTATCGAATGAGTACAAGAAACTACCCATTTACCGATTTCAACTATCCAATAAAGTGGTCAGAATTTAGCAATTTTGCCAATTTCACACAAATTTCAAAAGATGCCAATTTCCAAATAGGGTCCAGAATAAACAAGACAGACATTCCTGGCACTAAAATAACATTTCCTCTGTTCATTCGTCACGTCCCCACGCCCCTCTTACATTCTTTTGCTTTCCACTTTGATTTTTTATTCTCACAAAAATAATAAGATTTACTGTTATGCAGACTACTGCATTAATGTAGAAATGGTATAAATAATATCATATAAGGAAATTATTTGGTGAACTGAAAGCGGGGTGTGAATTATAAACGTCTTCGGAGGCTTCTTACTTTATTTGCAAAGTCGTGGTGGGTACACAGGCTTGTGTGTTGTGCCCATGGCCCAGGAGGGCCATCCTACGAGAGGGAGAAAGCTAGTGGGCCTTGTGTCTTGCTGCCAGGCCACTGTGAGAGTGAGAGTGTATGGGACCAGCTTCCCACAGACCTGGGCAGGCCCAGATGGCAGCACCTGAGTGGCGCAAAATATGAACTAAGCTGGCAGACAGCATAGGCTGTCTGTGCAGACAGTACAGGCTGTCTACATTTGCTCGGCCACCTACCTTGTGTCATCCCGACGCGACAATACTGGTGGTAAAAAAAACTCGGTCTCTCTCTCGTAGGAACAGGGCACAGAACACAAAATAAAAACATATATATGCATATGGACATGGAAAAAAAAAAAAAACTTCCTACAGGGAGGGAAGAAAAAAAACATGTGGGGTGTGCTAAACATCATGGTCATAGGCAGTGAGCGTCGAAGGGCATCACTGCATGCCTTCCTGCGTCTGGACAGATACTGCAACACAGGAGACATCGCTGCGGCTGAGCTGTGACGTAACAGGGTATGGTCTCCTCTGGAATGGTGAAGCAGTCATCGTAGGAGTCGCTGCAGGTTTCACTCAACCTGGGGCACGACATGCTGGTGCCCTTGAGTGAGGCGTCGACAAAACTCGGCAACTGGGCATGACTTCTGGCAAGCGACTCAGGAGGACACTTCTTGACTGGTACTGTCACTGGGCTGTCACTGCCGGCGAGCGTGGAGTGAGTCGTGGCAAAGACGGCTGGGCGAAACATCTGGGAGTCGTAACATCATACACCAGACTGCAGTGAGCGAGCTAGCAGTCGAAGTGACATCATCTTAGGGTTAGGGGATCAAGAACCTCGCGAATGTTGAAAAATTGCGTATGTTTGGTGCCCCAATATATTGTAGAAAAATATAATACAATACTGCCTCCTTAAGTTATTGAACCATGAACAATCATATAATGCATGAAAACATCATAAAATATTGTACTATATACATACAGTAGGTCCCCACTTATACGGCAGGTTAGGTTCCAGGCTACTGCCGGAAAGCAGACTTCGCCAGAAAGCGGAACTCCCATTTTTTTCCATTTATAAATGCATATATATGCCAGATAACAAGATTACACTAAATTATATTAAGTTAGTAATAGAACTAGGCATTAAAAACACAGTAAAAAGTAAAATACATGCACAGTACATTCATTACTTACCCTAAAGTATTTGAAACCTTAATGTAGGGTGAGAGGTGAGTAGTACTTATTTGTAGGAAGTCAGGTGTAGGTAGCCCTGGCTCCCCGTCTCATACTTAATATACGATATTTAAAACAGCCCAGAGAGTTAAAATACACATACAGTACACACATTATTTACCTTAAAATATGTGTAGTCTTAATGTAGGAATAGAGGGGAGTAGTATTTATTTGTAGGAAGTAAGTGTAGGTAGCCGGTAGGTGTAGCCCGCCTGGACTACACCTACCGGTTACCTACACTGGTCCAGAGCCATATTATTAGCATTTGACATACCTTGTTCACTGAATTTAATCGTTTTTAACAACTACCTTTAGATGCCATCATAAACGAAGGGAGAAGTAATGAATAATTCATGCTGAAAATTGTAAACAAAAGCAGAGTGGAGGAGTGGCTTGCCCAAACAAAGATTCATACACATTTTCTCTGGTGGCTGAGTAGAGAAAACAATGTTATCCTTCCGCCCGGCTACCACACAGGTCCCAAGTATTATTATCGGAGCACATATAAAATATGCAATAAATGCCAGACAACAAGTTTACACTAACTTGCATTAAGTTAGCAATAGAAATAGGCAAAAACACAATAAAAAGTAAGATGCACACAGAGTACACTTATAACTTACCTTAAAATATTAATATTGTGTGAGAGGTGAGTAGCAGGGTGTTTATTGAATAAACTCAGATGGTACACCATCATCTGATTTCAACTTTTATTCGTTTTGGAGACATGTGTGAAGCTCTTGAAGGAGTGTGTTGCTGTTGATGTTGAGGACTGTTCAAGACTAGCTGTTGATGTTGAAGGTTGTTCAAGGCTAACTGTTGATGTTGAACATTTGCATGATACTTTCATAAAGTAGGAAAGCATTGAACTTTGCCTCAGGGATTTTTTTTTCCTTTTGAACTTCGTTCAAAATTTGGATTAATTTTCTCAAAAATTGTCATTGCTATTTCTATATAGTTAATAGTTTCTTCCAAATCCTGGGTTTTCATTTCTTTAATGGCAACAGGACTATCATCAGGATGGATCTCCTCCTCATGCTCTTCAGTCAGATCTTCATCTGTTAGAGGCTCATCATGAGAAAGAAGCAATTTTTTCACATCCTCAGGCTCCACTTCCAGTTCTAATTCCCTTGCCATATCCACAACATTTACAGTCACTTCATCCACTGGATTCTCAAAGCCTTCAAAATCATCCATATGTTCAGGAATTAGATTCTTCCAAACATCTTTGAGTGTAGTTTCTTTAACTTCATTCCATGCATCTCTAATATTTTTAATACCATCTAAAATAGTGAAACCTTTCCAAAAGGTTTTTAATTTATTCTGTTTAGACCTTGGCATTTTTTCATTGTCTATGAAATTTACAGCCTTAATGAAAGTTCTTCTTTGGTAATAAGATTTAAAGGCTGCAATTACACCTTAGTCCATCGGCTGCAGTAATGAAGTTGCGTTTACAGGTATAAAAGCAACATTTATCTCATTGTATATACCATTTAGAGGTGTAGGGTGGGCAGGACATTGTCTAAAACAAGTAAAACAGTAAAAGGAATTTTTTTTTTCCTTGCAGTAAGCCTCAACTGTAGGCTTAAAATTGTCAGTGAACCAATTTATGAAAAGATCGGCAGTCATCCAAGCTTTCGAATTTTATTTATAATAAACAGGGAGGCTGCCTTTTGCATAGTTCTTTAGGGCCCTAGGATTCTCTGAGTGATAAATCATCATAGGTTTTAATTGCAGTCACCAGCTGCATTAGCTCCTAGCAAGAGTGTTAGCCTGTCTTTCGAAGCTTTGAAGCCAGGCATTGACTTCTCTTCTTTAGCAATAAATGTCCTAGATGGCATCATCATCCAAAATAATGCAGTTTCATCCACATTAAAAATCTGTTGCTTGGTATATCCATCACATTCTATTATCTCGGCTAACTCATATTGATAATTTTCTGCAGCTAAATTGTCGGCGCTTGCAGCTTCACCCTGCACTCTTATGTTGTGAAGTTGACCTCTTTCCTTAAACCTATTAAACCAGCCTGTGCTAGCTGCGAATTTATCTTCAGCTGCTTCCTCACCTCTCTCAGCCTTCATAGAATTGAGACTTAGGGGCTTGGACTGAATAACGGCTTGGCTTAGTCACATTGTGACTAGTCTGATCATCAATCCACACCATTAAAAGTTTTTCCATGTTAGCAATAAGGTTATCACGTTTTCTCGTAAATTTAGTGTTCACTGGTGTAGCACTTTTAATTTCCCGCAACACTTTCTCCTTATTGTTCACAACTGTACTAACTGTTTGACGAGCCAAACCAAGCTTATGTGCTATCTCAGTCATAGACATACCATTTTCACTCAGTTTAATCATTGCTAACTTGGCACTTAAAGCAAGAGGCTTATCACTCCTCTTTTTACAACACCTAAGCTTAGACGCCACTGTCAATGAGAGCCAACTAGTTAACGAAAGAGTAAACGAGAGAGAGAGAACAAGATACAGAGTTCAGACAATGTAAAAACACAAACTGAACAGGTAGTGGACGATCACTTGGTCAGGCGAAATAAATACGTATTAATGTGTGTGTACTTTTAGTTCATTCATGTACGTTTGTAAGAATTTGTAAAACTTTTACCTCACAATATTTTTTTTTTATAATAATTACCTCGCAATACAAATACAGTGGACCCCCGCCTTATGATATTAATCCATTCCTGAGAGCTCATTGTAAGCTGAAATTATCGTTAGCCGAATGAAATTTCCCCATAAGAAAAATAGAAATCAAATTAATCCGTTCCTGACACCCCAAAGTATGAAAAAAAAATTTTTACCACATGAAATATTAATTTTAATACAAACTGAAGAAGACATGCTCAATTACTACTCTACTAAGAATACATGACACTTACCTTTATCGAAGATCTGGTGATGATTGATGGGATGGGAGGAGGGGAGTGTGTGGAAGTTATTGTTTATAAGGGGAATCCCCTTCCATTAGGACTTGAGGTAGCAAGTCCTTTTCTGGGGTTACTTCCCTTCTTTTAATGCCACTAGGCCCAGCTTGATAGTCACTGGACCTCTGTCACACAACAAATCTGTCCATAGAGCTCTGTACCTCCCGTTCCTTTAAGACTTTCCTAAAATGAGCCATAACATTGTCGTTGTACAGGTTGGCAACACGGCTTGCAGTAGCTGTGTCAGGGTGATTTTCATCAGTAAAGGTTTGCAGTTCAAACCACTTTGCACACATTTCCTTAATCTCTTTTTTCAATTCCATATTAATTCTCACCCTTTTTACCACAGGGATGGCACTAGAAGCTTTCTTGGGTCCATGGTGACTTATTTTGCAGTTACAAGCACTAAAAACACTGGGATAATGTGAAATGTACCGAATGTATGCGTAGATGCGACCGCACTGGCTGGCTTGTAAACACTGACACTGAGGCCACACATGGGACGCGTCCTGGACAAATCACGTAAGGCGAGTTTATCATGAGGCGAGGCAAAATTTTTGTGTTCAAATTCTTCGTATGGCGGATTTAATGTAAAGCAATGCATTCGTAAGGCGGGGGTCCACTGTGGACCCTCGCCTAACGAACGCATCGCATAACATTAAATCCGCCTAACGAAGCGTTTGAGTGTAAAAATTTTGGCCCGCTTAACGATAAAAAACTCGCCCAACGTGATTCCTCCCAAACCTGTCCGTCCAGCCTGAGCGCCTCAGCTCCCTTGCCGTCATTGTTTACAAGCCAGGGTGGCCGGTTGCATGCATACATTTGATACATTTTGTATTCCATTGTAACTGCTAAATAAGCCACCATGGGCCCAAAGAAAGCTTCTAGTGCCAGCCCTGTGGTAAAAAGGGTGAGAAATACCATCATACCATAGTCAGCTGTTGCTGCACCAGTCTACTGCACCACCGTCAGCTGTTGCTGCACCATTGTCAGCTGTTGCTGCACCATGATCAGCTGTTGCTGAACCACTGTCAGCTGTTGCTGAACCACGGTGAGCTGCTGCTGAACCACGGTGAGCTGCTCCTGCACCACGGTGAGCTGCTCCTGCACCACGGTGAGCTGCTCCTGCACCACGGTGAGCTGCTCCTGCACCACGGTGAGCTGCTGCTGCACCACGGTGAGCTGCTGCTGCACCACGATCAGCTGCTGCTGCACTACGGTCAGCTGCTCCTGCACCACAGTCAGCTGCTGCTGCTGCACCACCATCAGCTGTTTCTGACCAACATGACTCGTCCCGAACCTGTCCATCCAGCACTGCCGTCATTGTTTACAAGCCAGGGTGGCCGGTTGCATGCATACATTCGATACATTTTGTATTATTTCTTTGTTTATAGTGCTTGTAACAGCTAAATAAGCCACCATGGGCCCAAAGAAAGCTTCTAGTGCCAACTCTGTGGTAAAAAGGGTGAGAAATACTATCGTACCACCGTCAGCTGCTGCTGCTGCACCACCGTCAGCTGTTGCTGGACCAGTCAGCTGTTGCTGCACCTTGGTCAGCTGTTGCTGCACCTTGGTCAGCTGTTGCTGCACCTTGGTCAGCTGTTGCTGCACCTTGGTCAGCTGTTGCTGCACCTTGGTCAGCTGTTGCTGCACCACGGTCAGCTGTTGCTGCACCACGGTCAGCTGTTGCTGCACCACGGTCAGCTGTTGCTGCACCACGGTCAGCTGTTGCTGCACCACGGTCAGCTGTTGCTGCACCACGGTCAGCTGTTGCTGCACCACGGTCAGCTGTTGCTGCACCACGGTCAGCTGTTGCTGCACCACGGTCAGCTGTTGCTGCACCACGGTCAGCTGTTGCTGCACCACGGTCAGCTGTTGCTGCACCACGGTCAGCTGTTGCTGCACCACGGCCAGCTGTTGCTGCACCACGGCCAGCTGTTGCTGCACCACGGCCAGCTGTTGCTGCACCACGGCCAGCTGTTGCTGCACCACGGCCAGCTGTTGCTGCACCACGGCCAGCTGTTGCTGCACCACGGCCAGCTGTTGCTGCACCACGGCCAGCTGTTGCTGCACCACGGCCAGCTGTTGCTGCACCACGGCCAGCTGTTGCTGCACCACGGCCAGCTGTTGTTGCACCACGGCCAGCTGTTGCTGCACCACGGCCAGCTGTTGCTGCACCACGGCCAGCTGTTGCTGCTCCACGGCCAGCTGTTGCTGCTCCACGGCCAGCTGTTGCTGCTCCACGGCCAGCTGTTGCTGCTCCACGGCCAGCTGTTGCTGCACCACGGCCAGCTGTTGCTGCACCACGGTCAGCTGCTGCTGCACCACCATCAGCTGTACTACTCAAAGATGTGGAGTGTGTGTTGTTGATGTGGTTTAACGTGAAACAATTTCCGAGAAACGATTAACTTCAGAGGGTTAGCCACCCAGGATGACCCAAGAAAGCCAGTGCATCATTGAGGACTGTCTAACTTATTTCCATTGGGGTCCTTAATCTTGTCCCCCAGGATGCGACCCACAACAGTCAACTAACACCCAGGTGAACAGGAAAAAATGCCTGGAACTAGTGCTCATATTGGTGAATTTAAGGCCAGCAAAGGTTGGTTTGAGAGATTTAAGAATTGTAGTGGTCAGTCGTCACGTGAGGTCACAGACCCTGAGCTGCTTTGGGGATTAGCGTGGATGGTTACAAAGCATGGCTTGCTTCTGCAGTGTTTTAAAAATTGAGGTTGGAGAGTTGAAGGAGGAGGTCTTGCTTCTCCAGGAGGAGATTAGGAGGCTGAAGGTCCACCTCAATGGGTCTGGGAGAGAGTGTGAGGTGGCTGGAGTTGTGGGGAATGAGGCTTCTAGCAGTGAGGTGCAGTCTCTCTCGCTGTGAGGAGGCTGTAGGTGGTGAGGTAGCAACGGCTACCAGCAGTGAGGTGCAGTCCAGCACCTGCTACAAGTGGCGAGTGGTTCCCAGTAATGGGAGGAGAATCAGAATAAGTAAAGTTAAGAGTGAAGATCTGAAGGTAGGAAATCGCTTCTCTGTTCTTCAGGATGAATGTACTTCAGTGGCCAGTGAAGGTAAGGGTACTACTGCCCCTGCTAACAGAGGTAAGCACATTCTTGTGGTTGGTGGTTGGCTTTTTGTAATAGGAATAAGATGAGAGATAGTGTGTGCTTTCCTGGAGCTGGTGTTGGGGACATCGTTAACAGGCTGGATAATATCATGTCAGGTAATGGGAACAAGCCCATTATCTGTCTCAGTGCTGGTGGAAATGATATTGGGAAGGGTAGGAGAGAAGAGCTGCTAGATAAGTACAGGTCAACTATAGATTTCATTAAGTCTAAGGGAGGGGTCCCAATCATATGTAGCATCTTGCCTAGAAGGGGAGTAGGAAATGAATGGTTGTCTAGGGCAATTGGTGTAAATTGCTGGCTAGACAGATACTGCAAGGAACTTGCAATCCCATTTATTGACAACTGGAACAACTTTTATGGCAAACATGATATGTATGCAAGGGATGGGGTACATCTCTCTGGGGCTGGGGTGGTAGCACTTGCAGACTCAATTGAGAAGGCCATTGGTGAAATGCCTATGATTTTAAACTGATAGAAGATAGAGGTATGGGTGTGTGTGGGAAACAAGCAGGTTGCAACACTAGGGTTGGAAACAGTAAATGTATAAAAGGCATTCAGCATGAAGTTACAAATAAAGACAATAGATCAGGCCAGCAAACAAAGGGGGACAGCACAGGGCAGCAAGGGGCCAGCTCCCTTAACCCTTTGAGGGTCGACAGGCCCTCTCCGAAACTCGTTCTCAGGGTCGGCCAAATTTAAAAAAAAAAAAAAATTATTTTCTCTTATGAAAAGATAGAGAATCTTTTCCCGATCATAAAGACACCAAAAGTTTGAAATTTGATAGAAAACTTACGGAATTATGCTCTCGCAAAGTTAGCGGTCTCGGCGATGTTTACGCATCGGCGATTTTGCCCACTTTGAGCCCCATTTTCGGCCAATTTCACTGTACTAGTCGACAAAAAACATGAATATTTCGCTAGAACTCCATTTTTTCTATCGAATGGATGCAAGAAACCACTCATTTATGAAATTCAACTATCCAGTACAGTGGTCAGAATTTAGCAATTTTGCCAATTTCGGAATAGGGTCCAGAATAAACAAGAAAGACATTCCTGGCACTAAAATGACATTTCCTCTAGTCATTAGTCATGTCTCAAGTCCCCTCTTATATTCTTTTGCTTTCCACTTTGAATTTTTATTTTCACAAAAAATATAAGATTTACTGTTATGCAGACTACTGCATTAGTGTAAAAAATGGTATAAATATTATTGGTGCACTTGTGAAAGAATATTAGACTCACCAGTTGACGTGTATTGCACGCTTGACACGATTTGTTTACTTTTGAAGTTTGGTAAAAATCGAACATTTCTGCTACTTTGAGCTCAATTTCAAGGCACCTTTCTTTGTAAAACCAGTCAAAATCATCTCAATTTCTGTAATATGTCTTCCATTCTATAAAATGAGACCAAGAAAACTAGAATACAACAATAAATACCATACGAAAATACACTGCAAAGTCGCTGATTTATTAAAAAAAAATGGTCAAAGTTTTTTTTTTCTCATTATGCACTGTGTGCTGCAGGATTTTTTTTAGACTGTGCACACTGACCACATAGACCCATTCTTTCATATGAAGGCCTACCAGCTTTCTCCCACTAGATTTGAGGCCGCTAGAATTTATGAGTACTAGTACGTCAAAAACCCCTACGCGTAAAACGTACTAGTACGACGAAAACCCTCAAAGGGTTAAGGTTAACTATGCTAATAGCAGGAGTGTAAGAAATAAGATAGATGAGCTAAGATTAATTGCAAGTGCATGAAACATAGATATTATTGCTATAAGAGACCTGGCTCAATCTGAAAGATAGAGAGATGCCCTCTGAATGTCACATACAAGGCTATAAATTATTCCACACTGACAGGGTCAACAGGAAGGGTGGTGGAGTAGCGATGTATGTCAGAGACAATTTAAATTGTTGTGTTAGACAAGTTATAAAATTAGAAGCGTCAGCCACTGAATCTGTTTGGTTACAGCTTCTCGAGGACTGAGAAAAACTAATTTGGGGTGTGATTTACAGGGCCCCAAATCTTGATAGGGAGTGCAGTAAACTTCTATGGGACGAAATTCGTAAGGCATCTACATACGAAAATGTTGTGCTAATGGGAGATTTCAACTATAGACAGATTGACTGGAGCAATTTGACAGGAAATTTAGTCAGGTGACTTTCTTGATACGATCCAGTATTGTTTTTAAAACAGTTTGTGACAGAGCCAACTAGGGGAAATAACCTCCTTGACTTGGTTCTTGCCAGTAGGGAAACACTAATTAATAATCTTGAGGTTAATGATGAGCTTGGGGAAAGTGATCACGAATCACTCAGTTTTAATATATCATGGAATTCCCCTAATAATGGCAATCAAGTCTCTGTCTCTGACTTTCGCTTGGCTGATTTCATTGGACTGAAAAATTACTTAGGTGGGCTGAACTGGAATGACCTGACTAAGGGTCAGGGAGGTGGTGATGGCTGCCGATATGACGCTTTCCAGGGCATAGTTCTAGCTGCTCAGTCAATTTATGTTCCAAATAGGGAAATCAGATCAAACAAAAATGATCCTAAATGGATGAACAATAGATTAAAATATCTGATTGGTCAAAAGAGAGGCATATATAGGCAAATCAAAAGAGGAGAGGGGCAATTAAGAAATCGATATATTCAGTTAAAGAGAGAAATAAAAAAGGGAATTAGAAAAGCAAAAAGAGATTATGAGGTTAAAGTTGCAAGAGAATCGAAGACTAACCCAAAAGGATTCTTTCAGGTATACAGAAGTAAGATCAGGGACAAGATAGGCCCACTCAAAAGTTCCTCGGGTCAGCTCACTGACAATGATAAGGAAATGTGTAGAATTTTTAACACATACTTCCTCACAGTTTTTACACAGGAGGATACCAGCGATATTCCAGAAATGATAAATTATGTAGAACAGGACGATAATAAACTGCACGATTAGGGTCACAAGTGACATGGTCCTTAGGCAAATAGATAAATTAAAACCTAACAAATCCCCAGGCCCTGATGAACTGTATGCAAGGGTTCTAAAGGAATGTAAAGAGGAGCTTAGCAAACCTTTGGCTAATCTTTTCAACATATCACTACAAACTGGCATGGTGCCAGATAAGTGGAAAATGGCAAATGTGATACCTGTTTTCAAAGCAGGTGACAGGTCCTTGGCTTCAAACTATAGACCAATAAGCCTAACCTCCATAGTGGGAAAATTTATGGAATCAATAATTGCCGAGGCAGTTCATAGCCACCTTGAAAAGCATAAATTAATCAACGAATCTCAGCATGGTTTTACAAAGGGGCATTCCTGCCTTATGAATTTATTAACTTTTTTCACTAAGGTATTTGAGGAGGTAGATCATGGTAATGAATATGATATTGTGTATATGGACTTCAGTAAGGCTTTTGACAGGGTCCCACATCAGAGACTATTGAGGAAAATTAAGGCACATGGAATAGGAGGAGAAATTTTTCCTGGATAGAGGCATGGTTGACAAATAGGCAGCAGAGAGTTTACATAAATGGGGAGAAATCAGAGTGGGGAAGCATCACGAGCGGTGTTCAACAGGGGTCAGTGTTGGGCCCCTGCTGTTCACAATCTACATAAACGACATAGATGAGGGCATAAAGAGCGACATCAGCAAGTTTGCCGATGACGCCAAGATAGGCGGTCGAATTCATTCTGACGAGGACATTAGAGCACTCCAGGAAGATTTGAATAGACTGATGCTGTGGTCAGAGAAGTGGCAGATGCAGTTTAATATAGACAAATGCAAAGTTCTAAATGTTGGACAGGACAATAACCATGCCACATATAAACTAAATAATGTAGATCTTAATATTACGGATTGCGAAAAAGATTTAGGAGTTCTGGTTAGCAGTAATCTGAAACCAAGACAACAGTGCATAAGTGTTCACAATAAAGCTAAGAGAATCCTTGGCTTCATATCAAGAAGCATAAATAATAGGAGTCCTCAGGTTGTTCTTCAACTCTATACATCCTTGGTTAGGCCTCATTTAGATTATGCTGCACAGTTTTGGTCACCGTATTACAGAATGGATATAAATGCTCTGGAAAATGTACAAAGGAGGATGACAAAGTTGATCACATGTATCAGAAACCTTCCCTATGAGGATAGACTAAGGGCCCTGAATCTGCACTCTAGAAAGACGTAGAATTAGGGGGGATATGATTGAGGTGTATAAATGGAAGACAGGAATAAATAAAGGGGATGTAAATAGTGTGCTGAAAATATCTAGCCTAGACAGGACTCGCAGCAATGGTTTTAAGTTGGAAAAATTCAGATTCAGGAAGGATATAGGGAAGTGCTGGTTTGGTAGTAGAGTTGTGGATGAGTGGAACAAATTCCCAAGTACAGTTATAGAGGCCAGAATGTTGTGTAGCTTTAAAAATAGGTTGGATAAATACATGAGTGGATGTGGGTGGGTGCGAGTTGGACCTGATAGCTTGTGCTACCAAGTCGGTTGCCGTGTTCCTCCCTTAAGTCAATGTGACCTGACCTGACTAGGTTGGGTGCATTGGCTTAAGCCGGTAGGAGACTCAGACCTGCCTCGCATGGGCCAGTAGGCCTGTTGCAGTGTTCCTTCGTTCTTCCCCCAACAAATGTTCAATTGTGACGAAACAGGCTTGTTCTGGAAGAAAATGCCAAACAGGACCTACATTACTCAGGAGGAAAAGGCACTCCCAGAACACAAGCCTAAGAAAGACAGGCTAACTCTCATGTTTTGTTGTAATGCTAGTGGGGATTCCAAAGTGAAGTCTTTACTGGTGTATCACTCTGAAAATCCCAGTGTTCAAGAAAGTGTCTCATCACTCATCAATACTCTTCAATAAAGGCAAGTGTCATTTTAACATTTATTTATGTAGTTATTGTACATGTCTTATTGTTTTCTTTGTAGGGAAATGCATATTTCATGAAAAATTTTTTTTTAATACTTTTGGCTGTCTGGAACGGATTAATTGGATTTCCATTATTTCTTATGGGGAAAATTAACTCGGCTAACGATAATTTCGGCTAACGATGAGCTCTCAGGAACGGATTAATATCGTTAGGCGAGGGTCCACTGTATTTGACTAGAGAAAACGTAATTCTTCCGACACTACCTACACAGCCGCTTTGTAAACAAATCTCACATTTACATCAATTTTTATTCTGTGAGTGTATGTACACCTACCATCCGACTTACGACCTGCTCGACTTACGACCACTCGACTTATGACCATGTTTTTTATGCCAAATTTCTGGGAAATAAACAACTATTTGTGTTGTACACAGTGTTTATCCTAAACCTTACAGTATAAAATACAGTACTAACAACATAAAAAGTAAAGTAAAACATGAAATACCAAAATAAAACAATAAAATAAAGTCATTACAAAAATGTTTTGTTGATATTCAGTAGTAAAGTTTGACTTACGACCATTTCGACTTACGACCGGTTTCTCGGAACCGAACTCAGTCGTAAGTCGGATGGTAGGTGTATCATGTTTATATGCTATGTAACGTGTTTCTTATATAATTTGGAGGAAAATATCATAGATGGATTACTGAAAATGTCTATATTAATGTAAAACAACACAATTATTGTGCCCAAGAGTAATTATTATTATGTAGTGTTACAGTGGCGTCATGAGTAGAGAGAGACTTAGCGATTTTAATGTGTACCTGCACACCAGCACAGTGTGTAAATATATTTAGGTACAGGTACACACGAGTATAATTATCAGAGTACATATAAAATATGCAATAACTTTAAAACACTTCAAATTTTTGAAAGTTTCCAGACATAATAGATGTGGTCATGGCGAATGTAAACAAACCAGGTCGGGCACACCATATTTGAAAGACCGCTTGCCGTATAGCAAATTTTGGTCATAATTTGACATCACCGTATTAGCGGAACTCCGTAAAGCAGGGCCCTACTGTGTATACTCTAGAATGAATAAAATAAGCTATAATATGGCAAGTGATGGCAACACTGGCAGTGGCAGAAAGCATCCACCGTTTACTCTCCCACTCTAGTATCTTCGCAGTCCATGACCCCACACCTAGCTTGTATTTATCTATGATTAGTGGTGAGGTTGTCATACATTGATTGATCAGGTTGATTGATTGGTTGATCAGACTCTGATCCACCAGGAGGCCTCGTCACAGACCGGGCTGCGGGGGCGTCGACCCCCAGAACTCTCTCCAGGTAAACATGTAACCACAGGTGTGGTCAAGACAGATGTATATATAGGCGAAGACATGATCACTGTGGCCAGTAGTGGTGGCAGCATCCACAGTGGTGGTGGTGGTGGCGGTGGCGGCCAGCTGCTGCCTTCTTCGTTTCTCTAGCTTTTTTTCATAGTTTCTAATCACTTCCTGAGCTTCTTGCTGATTGTACACAAATACTGTCTTATATTTATACAATATAAGACAAAATTATGCATCCCAAGGTCTGCTGCGGTCACTCAGCAGCACAACTCTTCCTTTTGACACTTGGTCGGCACTGAGATAGCCGTGGTTGTAGCAGCTGCACCTACAGCCACACAGAGGGTTACCAATTTCTATTTTGAAGCATTTGGCACAAAAATATGAAAAAAAAAAAAGGAAAACTGTCTAAAAATGACATTACAGGTCCACCATCACAAATCTGGCAATCAGTTATTTGGTGCCTTCAGCTATTCGGCACTAATTTTGGCTAGCATAATTTCAAATTTCCAGGGTCGCCACACCAACCTGCTGGTACTGTTTGGTGGCGCTACTTGCTGCACAAGTCATTCCAATTTCTTTTTCTCCATTTATTGTTTTAACCTGCTCACTTTTAGCCGTAGCCATGGTTCCAATGAATAAAAGAAATGCTTCTCATTATGTAAAGCTCCTACACAGTACATTATCCATTAAAGATAATGTGGCTTTACACAAATAACCCGCACTTGAGAGAGAAGCTTACGACGACGTTTCGGTCCGACTTGGACCATTTACAAAGTCACAGTGTGACTTTGTAAATGGTCCAAGTCAGACCGAAACATCGTCGTAAGCTTCTCTCTTTTATGTGCGGGTTATTTGTGTATCATTCCAGTCACGGTATTGTGCCTTTTTTTTGTTATTTGAGGTGGCTTTAAAGCCACTCTCGGTTGCCATGAGCTCAGTCTCATGAAGCAGGAGAATGTGATTTATTATTAAGCTAATATCAACACTACAGCTTATTTGCCCATCAAAATTGATCTAATATGACATAAGAAACAATATGAATAACATAGAACATGTTAAATACTCCAGAATGAATAATATTTGGCATAACACCGAGCAGTTCGACAGAGTTATGAAGAGGATATGGTAAGAAAAATACCATTTGCCTATCCTTGTCTTGGTGGCTTATATTAGAGAAAACGGAGTATAGCACAGGGCTAACTATGATATACACTCGTACTCCACCATAAACATGAAACAAAAAAGTTATTTTCTCTCTATAGATTATCACACATAGCAGCATATGTGTAGAGAACCTAGGATAACCCCAAAAAAGTCAACGTGGCTTATTTTTAGTACCTGGCTTGGATTAGCCTTACATGATTTTTGGTAAATATTCGATTCCCAGCCAGGGTAGAAACATTAGGCGTGTTTCTTTACACCTGTTGTCTATGTTTACCCATCAGTAAATGGATACCTGGGTGTTAGCCAACTAGTGTGGGTATTATCCTGGGACACTGACCTAATTTTCTTGAAATACTCAGCATAACAAGTGCCTTTCTATACAGTAGTATGTCACTCGTATTGTAGATAGTCTTAATGACCCTCGTGTAGTAGATAGTCTTAATGACCCTCGTGTAGTAGATAGTCTTAATGACCCTCGTGTAGTAGATAGTCTTAATGACCCTCGTGTAGTAGATAGTCTTTTTAGTATGATAATAAGATGTTATCTTCATTATAGAATAATAAGAAAATACAGTATTATAACATTTATATTATAATAATAAGGTAAAAGGACCCCAATGGAAATAAGTCACTCTGACTTTTTTGGGTTATCCTAGGTTCTCTACACATATGCTGCTATGTATGATAATTCTATGTAACTGTGTCTGTGTATACCTGAATAAACTTACTGATGTCAGCTAGGCCTGTATACCTTGTACATGTACGTGTAGTAAATAAAATTATTATTATTATTATTATTATTATTATTATTATATTATTATTATTATTTTCTCAGTTGTTTGTTGGGTTATCTTATTCAAACTTGGGCAATGTATGATGGAAATGAAAGAAAATGAAAGAAATCAGACCATAAATAGCGGAGTTCACTTCTCAGCCATTAGCGGCCGCTTAGCGGTATATTTTTGTATGGTTGTTATGGTTATATTCTCATTTTTTCGGTCTCATTTGATAGAATGAAAGATATATTACAGAAATAGATATGATTTTGATTGCTTTCATGACGAAAAGTACCTTGAAATTGCGCTCACAGCGAAAATGTTCTATTCTTTAGCGAATCTCAAGAGTAAACAAATGACGTCACCGTCCAATACCTGTCCGCCTGCCAGTCCAAATTCCAGTACAGAGTCAAGAATGGATTGACATTATTTATACAATTATTACAATAATGCAGCATTCTGCATAACAGTAAATCTTCTATTTTTTTGTGAATAAAAATTCCAAATGGTAAGCAAGAGTAATATAAGAGGGGCCTGTAGCCGTGACTAGTGAACAGAGAAAATGTTATTTTAGTGCCAGGAATGTCTGCATTGTTTATTCTGGACCCTATTTTGAAATTGGCATCTGTTGAAATTTGTGTGAAATCGACCAAATTGCCTATTTCTGACCACTTTATTGAGTAGTTGAAATAAGTGAATGGGCGATTTCTTGTACTCAGTTGACAGACTAGAAGTAAATAAGTTTATTCAGGTATACACAAATACAGTTACATAGATTATCATACATAGCAGTGTATGTATAGAGAACCTAGGATAACCCAGAAAAGTCAGTGACTTAATTCCAGTACCTGGCTTGGGCTTGCCATATATGATTTTTGGTAAATATTTTTTTTTCTCGGTTGTTTGTTGGGCTATCTCATTTAAACTTGGGCAATGTATGATGGAAAGATGCTTCTTAAGGTACAACAAAAATAAAAATGACAGACGATAAATAAGGGAGTTCACTTCTCAGCCATTAGCCGCCTCTTTGCAGTATATTTTCGTATGGTTTTTATGGTTGTATTCTCATTTTTTGGACTCATTTGATATAATGGATGATATATTACAGAAATAGACATGATTTTGATTGCTTTCGTGATGAAAAGTACCTTGAAATTGAGCTCAAAGTAGCGGAAATGTTCGATTTTTGCCGATGTTCAATGAACTGTGTAAGTCAAGTTGGTTAATTTTATTAAGTGTATTCTAACTTAACCACTATGTAGTTCAGCAAACTCGGTAATCCGGCACACTACAGGTCCCAATGATGCCGGATTTGTGATGGAGGACCTGTATTATTACTATTGTTTTATTATTATTATTATTATTATTATTATTAATAATACATATGTATTATAATTTTTATTATTATTACTTTAGGGTACTGGAGCACAAATCCAATTCCCTTAATCAAGAGCCCATCACCACGTACATATTAATAATAATAATTATAATACAGTGTAATAATAATAATATAATAGTAAGGAGAAACTTCAAAAGGCTGCCAGTAGTTGGCACCACCATCAGCAAAACATTGGTAACCACTACTAGTACACTTTTCACTTGTCTAGACTTTAGTCTATTAGTATTAGGTTAAGTCTGCCCGAAATGCCTCGGCATTATAGTGGCTTTCTTTACTCCAATCATATTATGATATGTAAACACACATTGTAACCTTTGCAAAGAAATAAATATTTTATTTATTTATTTATTTAAGGAACCTCCCTTGAGGGGGAAGTTCTTATGCTGAAATTGGCGTTCCACAGGGATCAGTCTTGGGCCCGTTGTTGTTTATAATGTATATCAGTGATCTTGATGAAGGAATTACTAGTGATATGAGCAAATTCGCCGATGACATGAAGATAGGTAGGATAATTGATTCAAACGTAGATGTTAGGGAACTTCAGGAGGATTTAGACAAACTCTATTCTTGGCCAGAAAAGTGGCAGATGCAGTTCAATGTAGATAAATGCAAGGTTCTGAAGCTCCGGAGTGTCCATAACCCTAGTACTTATAAGTTAAATAATGTAGAACTTAGCCATACAGATTGCGAAAAGGACTTGGGGGTTATGGTAAGCAGCTACCTTAAACCAAGACAGCAATGCCTAAGCATACGTAATAAGGCAAATAGATTACTGGGATTTATATCAAGAAGTGTAAGCAACAGAAATCCAGAGGTCATACTGCAGCTTTATACATCATTAGTAAGGCCTCACCTAGATTATGCAGCTCAATTCTGGTCTCCATATTACAGAATGGACATAAATTCATTAGAAAACATTCAGAGTAGGATGACTAAATTAATACATAGCATTAGAAATCTTCCTTATGAAGAAAGATTGAAGACTCTTAAGTTACATTCACTTGTTAGACGAAGAATGAGGGGAGACCTGATCGAAGTGTATAAGTGGAAGATAGGTATTAATAAAGGGGATATTAACAAGGTCTTGAGGATCTCTCTCCACGAGAGAACCCGCAGTAATGGATTTAACATAAGAACATAAGAATGTAGGAACACTGCAGAAGGCCTACTGGCCCATACGAGGCAGGTCCTTATCAAAACGACATCTACCTAAAGCTACTCAAGAAACAACTCCCGCACCCCCCAACACCAATCAAACCCAGCCCCTCCCACTCATATATTTGTCCAGTCTCTTCTTAAAGCTACCCAAGGTCCTAGCCTCTATCACCCCACTGGGAAGACTGTTCCACGCATCTACAACTCTGTTAGAAAACCAGTACTTACCTATGTCCTTTCTAAATCTAAATTTATCCAACTTAAATCCATTATTCCTGGTTCTTACCTGGTTCGACACCCTCAGTACTTTATTAATGTCTCCCTTATTTATGCCCGTCATCCACTTATACACTTCAATGATATCTCCCCTCATTCTACGCCTCTCCAGAGAGTGGAGATTTAAGGCTTTAAGTCTATCTTCATACGGGAGGTTCCTTACACAGTAAATCATTTTAGTCATTCTTCTCTGTATGTTCTCTAATGAGTCTATGTCCATCCTGTAGTAAGGGGACCAAAACTGAGCAGCATAATCTAAATGAGGCCTCACTAGTGATGTATAGAGCTGTAAAATAACTTTTGGACTTCTGTTACTTATACTTCTTGAGATAAATCCAAGTAATCTGTTGGCCTTGTTGCGCACACTGAGGCACTGCTGTCTTGGCTTTAGATTTCTGCTTACCATGACTCCCAAGTCTTTTTCACATTCTGTATGACCAAGCTCTACTTCACCTAGATTATAGCTTCGAGGGTTATTTTCATTACCAAGGGCAAGTACCTTACACTTATCCACATTAAACTTCATCTGCCATTTCTCAGACCAAGACATTAATATGTTCAAATCGTCCTGGAGTTCATTGATATCCTCCTCAGAGTGAATTATACGGCCTATCTTTGTATCATCAGCAAACTTACTCATGTCACTAGTAATCCCTTCATCAAGGTCATTAATGTAAATAAATTAGATAAGTTTAGATTTAGAAAGGACATAGGAAAGTATTGGTTTGGAAATAGGGTAGTTGATGAGTGGAACAGTCTACCTAGTTGGGTTATTGAGGCTAGGACTTTGGGTAGTTTCAAATTTAGGTTGGATAAGTACATGAGTGGGAGGGGTTGGATTTGAGTGGGACTTGCACATCAGAGCTTATTTCTTGGGAAGCATTGAAAATTGGGTTGGTCAAATGTTTGTTAGTGGGATGAATTGTAAAGGACTTGCCTAGTATGGGCCAACAGGCCTGCTGCAGTGTTCCTCCTTTCTTATGTTCTTATGTTCTTAAATAAATATTTTATTTATTTATTTATTTAAGGAACCTCCCTTGAGGGGGAAGTTCTTATGCTAAAATTTCGTTTGTATCCATAAATGGCAAAAGTTATTAATGAATGCAACTTATGGAATGCAATAAAGATGATTATTACTGATACAACAAACGTTAACACAGGGAAAGAGAATGGAGCTGTTTTCATACTGCAACGAATGTTCTCAGAAGTTGATTAGCAAACCACAATTTATCAGTTGTCAGCATCAAGTTTTGGACAGGATTCTGTTTGGATGAAAATCGTGGTGCTAAAACCAGTTCTCAAAACATTGAGTATCAGTTTGTATCCCAGTTGGTGAAGAATTGTGAGGAACTAAAGGCACAGTTTGTTAATGGAACAGAAGAGATCCTCCATAAATCAAGATGGAGAGAGATGAAGTTTTTGTACCATGTAACATGAGTGTTTAGATTCTTTGAAAAAAAAAAGAGCACTTTGATTAACTTTCAGAAAATTCCAAACATCAGCAATGCGAGGTGGAATTCAAGAGCCATTCTAGCTATTCTTGCATTCATTCTTATACTTAAAAGATGGAAGACTTTGGAGAAGATATGCAGATTCATTTCATACACCTGGACAGATTATTGGTTTATTGATCAGATGTACGATGAAAATGCCTTCAAGAATTTGTCAGAAATATTGAAACCTTGCAAAAAAAAGCACTGAACTTGTTGAAAAATCATGAGGCAGGAGCCGTCCGCACTCAATATACCAAGTAGTAATCAGTGTGCTGAACGTGCAGTCAGAGTTATGCAGGAATTGTATGCTGCTGCAGAAAAAAAAAAAACTGCAACTTTGCTTTATTCTAAGCAATGAGTAGTAATATATGTACAAACATGATAACAATGATGCTGTAAGTTGTTTTATTTGTTATTAATATTACTTGCAATATGCATTCAAGTAACTTGTTTTCATTACTCATTCTTTTCATTTAAGGGTGACATTTTCTAAAAAGATATTGAAATGATAGGTCATTTCTTGCTTTTAGGCAATGTTCATCTGATTAAGGTACAGGAATATTACGTTGTAAAAAAGTATAACCTTTCCACGCTCTCTGCTAATCCCTGAGTACCTTCCCCTCTTTCATACATTTATTGAACAAAAGTACCAACCACTCCAACGCTATATCCCCCTTCCCCTGTTTTTAACACTTCTGTCATACTGTCAGTTCCAGCTGCTTTGCCTCCTTTCATTCTACGTAATGCCTCGCACACCTCCCTCACAGTGGCATCCTGCTTGTCACTCCTAAAATAAAGTGTAGACATTTCTGGCACCAAAACATTTCTTCAGTTCATTAATCATGTCCCTAGCCCCCTCCTATATTACACTTGCCTTTCATTTTGAATTAATTTTCACACAAAAATAGATTCTCTATTTTTTGGATGAAATATAACCAAGAATGATTTGGTCATCGTTTATAGTGTCCCAATAATTTACTTAGACCTATTAAAAGCCCGGTACTCCAAGGCCTGGTGGCTAAAGCTCTCGCTTCACACGGTGAGTTTCCGAGTTCGATTCCTGGCGAGGGTAGAAACATTGAGCGTGTTTACATCGGTTGTCTGTTCCCCATCAGTAAAATGGGTACCTGGGAGTTAGTGACTGATGTAGGTCGCATCCTGGGAGAAAACTGACCTAATTTGCCTGAAATTCTCTGCATAACAAGCAGCTTTCTATGTAGTAGTATGTTACTGATGTCAGCTAGGCTTTGTATACCTTGTACATGTACTTGTAGAAATAGATACATGTATTATTATAAATAGACTAGGGGGTTTGTAGATGCGCCTTGCTTGTGCTCAGAAAATAAAATGAAATCATCTGTTTCAGTAGTATGTTTTCCATTCTATCAAATGATACCAAGAAACTGCCAACAAAACCTTAAAACCCACCTGAGAAAACACCTCAAAGTTGCTCTTTTAAACCATATATACGGTCACTTTTACTTTTAACATCCTGTACCAATTAGTGTAGTATTTTTTTATACTATGCCCATATTACTGTATACTAATGGCTCATTTCAAGGCAGGTGAAATTACTGACCTGGAGAGTGTACAGGGAGCCTTCACGGCACACATAAGTACGTATGATAAAACACCTAAATTACTGGGAACAGTTGAAGTTTCTTGAATTGTACTCCCTGGAATGCAGGCAGGAAATATACATGATAATATACACCTGGAAAATCCTAGAAGGATTAGTACCAAATTTGCACATGAAAATCACTCCTGCGAAAACAAAAAACTCTGCCGGTAGTGCAACATCCCCTAATGAAAAGCAAGGGCTCCATGAGTACACTGAGACAACACAATAAGTGTCAGGGGTCTAAGGTTGTTCAACTACTTCCCAGGATACATAAGGGGAATTATCAATAGATCCCTGGCTATTTTCAAGAATGTGCTGGATAGGCACCTAAAGTAAGTACCTGACCAGCCGGGCTGTGCTTCATACATCAGGTTATGTGCAGCCAGCAGTAACTGCCTGGTTGATCGGGCCCTGATCCCCCATGAGACCTGGTCACACACTAGGCTGCTGGGGCATTGACCCCCCCAAAACCCTCTCCAGGTATACTCCAGTTATACTTTCACCAGTCCCATTCTCTCATATCTAGGTCAAAATTTACCACACAGCTTATCTGAGTGAACTCAGCTCATGACTTAGATCTGCAAGAGGGACCCTGGCCTCAGTAGTGTGGTTCCAAGTGATGGTCACTGAAAGGGTTACAATAGGGCTCAACGTTGGTGAAATCTCTGTTGTATAAAATGTGTTTAGACCTCTAATTTTGTGCCTGTGTAATTCTATATATTTTCCATGTTTTTTTTTTTTTTTTTTAGTTCATCTCACTACCTTCAGGAAAAGATTCTCTGTCATTTCAGATTTTGTTTATTATTTTGAAAAATGTGAACACTGGAGCACTTGATTTTGGGAGTTTGGACAATGAAAGGGTTAATAATAACAACATATAGTAATAAAGCCTGGGTTATGTTTGCAGCCATTGTCTGGTGTATAATTTGTAACATTCATGTAGAGTTTCTCAGTTTACTGAGTAAAGTTGGTTATTATATCATTTTGCATTGTGATCACCTTTTTTTTTTATTCTTGTTACGTCACAAGTTTGTGTAATTTACTCATTATCGAAACCTATGTAGATATTCCTTCCACAACTAGGGGAAGGGACAGCAATCCCCACAACCATCACCAGGTCGACCTCTTTGCAGTAGCTTCTATGTATTTGTAATTGGCTGATTGGGGCTGCAAACACCAGTACCCTATCCCAGTGTTTACTCACAATGAAATACTACGACTTTTTCCTTTCCACATTTTTCTGTAAGCAAGATGTTGAAAATGTTATATATAGCCTCAGTACAAAATACAGGCAAAACATTTTTTTTTTTTTTACATTGTCCTTTCATTTGACACCAGGGTGATGAGAGACGGCCCAATGTGGATATTGGACCTCCTGCCAATAAGATGAGGCGTATGGAATGGGTAAGTAAAAAAAAAAAAAAAAAAAATTGATTCCTGTTTTTTATAATTTGGCAATTTTCTTTTTGGGTTATATTTAACAGCATACCCTTCAATATTTAAGTCTCATTCCATAATTAAAAATCAGTTCATGTGTAAAACTGGGTCACTTGGTGATGTGTTAGGGGGCAAGCAATCCTTACCTTGTTTTTGCTATGTTTTTTATATAAAATAGTAGAATTAACTACATCACACTGCTTAGCTTGCTCCTTAGATTTTATTGTAATATAGTACAGTATTTTCCATGTTTATGTGAATAGTAAGAAATTGGGTGCTTCGTAAATAATAAATTTGCCAAAGAAGCCAGTTATGAGTGATGAACCAATAAAGAAGGCTGAATCTTACATTTCAGTGGTATGGGTATATGAGAAATATGGTGTTAAGAAACTGCCTAATATCTGTAGAACCAAGGACAAACTATGCTCTTAAGTTTGGTGTAGATGGCCATTAACTCTGATTGTTTCGGCTGTATATGTACGTCGTACGAGCCACCATTTCGGATGTATATATACTCGATAATTCTAGCAGCTTCAAATCAAGCAGGAGAAAGCTGGTAGGCCCACATGTGAGAGAATTGGTCTGTGTGGTCAGTGTGCACCGTATAAAAAAATCTTGCAGCACTCGGTGCATAATGAGAGAAAAACTCCGACCGTGTTTATGGATTAAAACGCCGACTTTGAGATGTACATGTATTTTTCTATAGTATTTATGGTTGTATTCTTGTTTTCTTGGTCTCATTTGATAGAATGGAAAACATATTACAGAAATAGGGATGATTTTGATGAGTTCAACGATGAAAACGACCTTGAAATTGAGCTCAAAGTAGCGGGAATGTTCGATTTTTACCAATGTTCAAGAGTAAGCAAATCACACCACACGTCCAATACATGTCAACTGAGGAGTCTAATGTTCTTTCACTAGTGCACTGATATTATTTATACCATTTTTACAATAATGCGGTAGTCTGCATAACAGTAAATCTTCTATTTTTTGTGAATAAAAAATCAAAATAGAAAGCAAGAGTAATGTAAGAGGGGCCTGGAGATGTGACCAATGAACAGAGGATGTGTTATATTAGTGCCAAGAATGTCTGCATTGTTTATTCTGGACCCTAATTTGAAACCGGCATCTTTTTTAATTTGCATGAAATTGGCCAAATTGCCAATTTCTAACCACTTTATTGGGTAGCTCAAATCGGTAAATGGGTGGTTTCTTGTACTCGATTGATAGAAAAAATGGAGTTCTAAAGAAACAGCTTTGAGTTTGGTCAACTGGAACAACAGAATTGGCCAAAAATAGGGCTCAAAATTGGCGAAATCGCCAATGCGTATGTCGCTGAGACCGCTAACTTCACGGGAGCGTAATTCAGTGAGTTTTCGACCATATTTCGTACTTTTGGTGTCATTACCATTGGGAAAAGATTCTCTATCATTTCATAAGAATTTTTTTTTTTCCAAAAATTTTTCAACATAGAATGATAGTTTCAGAAAGGGTCTTGCAACAGTCAAAGGGTTAAGCTGTTAACCCTTTCATTTTGTCCAGACCTATTGTCCAAGAATTTTAAAAAAAAAATTTTCTTATGAAATGGTAGAGAATCTTTTTCTGAAGATAATAAAATGAAAACCAAGGTTGGTAGACAGCAACGACCCAGAGAGGTACTACTGTCCTGTCAAGTGAGTGTAACAAGGAAGCCTGTAATTGTTTTACATGATAGGATTGCTGGTGTCTCCTTTTTTTTTTTTTTTTTTTTTTTTTTTTTTTTCATAAACAATGCAAGGTTTCAGGTATGTCTTCCTACTTCTTACATTTAGGTTACACTACACATGCATGTACAAGCATATATATACACACACCTCTGGATCTTCTAGCTTCTTACTAGTTCTTGTTTATTTCCGCTTACCTCCATAGAGAAATGGAACAGAATTCTTCCTCTGTAAGCCATGCGTTTCGTAAGAGGCGACTAAATTTCCGGGATCAACAGGCTAATAACCTCTTCTCCAGTATACATTACTAATTTTAAAAAGAGGAACTCGTTTTTCTTTTTGGACCACCCTGCCTCGGTGGGATACGGTTGGTTTGTTGCAAGAAAGAAGAATAAAACAAAAAGTACAACGTTTGATTGAAAATTGACGGAAGTTACGCTTTCACGAATATTGCTGTCAGCGATATTTGCGCATCGGCTATTTTGCCCACTTTGAGTCCTATGTTAGGCCAATTACATTGTTCCAGTCTACCAAATTCTTAGCCATTTCACTAGTATGTCTTCCATTTTTATCTGCTGAGGTCAATTAATCGTCCAATCAACTACCCAATAAAGTGATAAGAAATTGGTAATTTGGACAGTTTTACACGAATTTCAAAATAGGGTCCAGTATAAACAGTGCAGGCATTCCTGGCACTAAAATAACATTTCCTTTGTTCATTAGTTTTGTTTCCAGGCTTTACACATGAATTCCATTTTGATTTTCTATTCATACAAAAAATTTTTATTCATACACGGATGATGATTTACTGTTATGGAATATTGTAATACATAATTGTATAAATAATATCAGCACATTCATGAACACACATTAGACCCACCAGTTGACATGTATTGGATGTGTGGTGTGATTTGTTTACTCTTGAACATAGGCAAAAATCTAATACATATTTGTGTTATTTTGAATTCAATTTCCAACTACTTTAAGTTGTGAAACCAGTCAAAATTTTCTTTTTTTGTAATATATCTTCCATTCCATCAAACAAGACCAAGAAACTAAGAACACAACCATAGAAACCACATGAAAATTCACCACAAAGTTGGTTTAAAAACCAACTTTGTGGTGAATTTTTGCACGTTTTTTCTTGTTACGCGATGCACGTTGCAGGATTTTTTTTTTATATTAGGCACACTTGCCACATTGACCCATTCTCTCGTATCTAGGCCCAGATTTACCGCTTACAGCTTATCTGAATGAGCCAAGTTCCTCATGTACTACGGTACGACCAGTGAACTCAGACGTAGTACTATGGCACAGTCAGCGACAGGGTTAACTATTGGACTTCATCCATTAATGCAAAAGACAATTGGATGCTAAGAATATGGGCATTATAACTGATAATACTAGTAGAGTACTATGCCATACTGTAATTTTGTAGTACTATATGGAATTCAAAGTAATTTTACTTTTTCATGAAGTGAGGTGCAAACTGCCGTAATCAGTAGTGGCAACTTAAAGTAACTTTTATTTCGAGCCAGAGGAGCTTTAAAACTCCACCAACATTACATTAAATTTAATAGCATAGGCTGTAAGTTTGTCCTTGCTTCTACAGATATCAGACACTGTTTTATAACACCATATTCCTCACATACTTGTAACACAGATGCCAGATTCATTCTTCTTATTTAGTTTATTTCTGCTTAATGCTGAGAAACACACATTTTTCTCTTGGCACTACCACTTTCTTTAAAAGCCATTGTTAAAAATCACAAAACATACTCTAAATTGAAGAAAAAAATAAAAGTGAATGGCGAGTGTATTCGAGAGTTAACACAGTAAATTGGCGCAGGTGGTATATGGTTTGGAGAAAAGTGAAAACAGGCAGGTCATGTATGTGGCTGCTTTGTCCCATACTGGAGAAACTTTGGAGTTATTGAGCTTGGTCCACTGCTTCAGAAGACAACTTGACATTATTGCCATCTACAGAATCTGGAGTTATGGATGCCTGTCCATTTTGTTCAATATTTCTGTTTGCCCAGTCAGTTTTTTTTATTACAGGTCTTCCTCAACATTTGTGAGCGTTAGGGGATCAAGAGCCTCGTGAATGTTGAAAAATTGCAAATGTGTGGTGCCCCAATATATTGTAGGGAAATATAATACAATACTGCTTCCTTAACCTACTGAACCATGAAAAATTATAAAACACATGAAAACATAATAAAATATTGTATTAGTGATAGCCCTCTGGTAAAGAAGGTGAAAAAGACTATAGAATTCAAGAAAGAACTTGTAGCAGAGTACCAAAGTGGAGGAGGAAAAGAGAGGGGAGAAGAGGAGAATGTGCCTTCCGTGATTCTCCAATATGTACGATACTAAAGCAGCACGAATCAATGAAGGCTATAGCGCCAGCCAGCAGTAAAGTGTAGCATTAACAGTATAGCAAGTAAGTTAAGCGATTAATAGAAAAAGGGCAGCATGAACCTAACTCCTCCAATGTTGTTGGAGTTATATAGGGCAACTGACAACGCCGCTGTCTCTACTGCATCGGTTGCTGCCTTCTCCAATATTATGTAGGGTTTATGATCTCAGTGGCCCATACACACCCAACAACAACGCAACAACACTCGTGACATACATGTACTTAATGACATATATTATTCATTCTAGAGTATATGTCATGTTTCTATGTTATTAATATTGTTTATTATGTCATGTTAGATGAATTGTGATAGATAAATAAGCTGTACAGTTGATATTAGTGTCATATTGAAGGACTATCTTGTCCTGTCTCCAAACAAACACTGCCACCGCCACAATTCCTAACGTATGCAATGACATATTTTAAATATGATTGAGCGGCTGGGAATTCGTGAATGTTCGAAGCCCGGGAAAGTGGAAAGAGCAAATGTTGAGGGAGACCTGTATTTTTTTTTTTTTTTTAAATTGCTGCAATCCATTAAAGGTCTATAAATGGTATGTTTGTATGAGACTAAAATCCTATCATTAGGTTTTATTAGTGTACACAGTATAGTACTTTTTTTTTTTAACGTGTCAGGTGTTCCCCACCGAGGCAGGGTGACCCAAAAAAGAAAGAGAAAATAAACTTTCATCATCATTCAACGCTTTCACTATCACTCATACATAATTGCTGTCTTTGCAGAGGCACTCAGATACGACAGTTTAGATGTCCCTCCAAACTGCCAATATCCCAAACCCCTCCTTTAAAGTGCAGGCTTTGTATTTCCCATTTCCAGGACTTGAGTCTGGCTAACCGGTTTCATAAAATCCCTTCATAAAATATTACCCTGCTTACACTCAAATAGCTTGTCAAATCCCAAAAACTATTCGTCTTCATTCACTCCTAGCTAACACATTCATGCACGCTTGTTGGAAGTCCAAGCCCCCCGCCCCCAAAACCACCTCTCTCTCCAACCTTTTTTGAGTACAACCCCTACCCTGCCTTCCTTCCCCTGCAGATTTATACGCTTTCCAAGTCATTCTGCTTTGTTCCATTTTCTCGAAATGACCAAACCACCTCGACCCTTCTTCAGCCCTCTTAACGAATACTTTTAGTAACTCTACAACTCGTCCTAATTGCCCCTTGACATGACATCTCCACTGCCTCCAGCCACCTCCATGCTGCAGCATTTACTGCCCATGCTTCTCACCCATATAAGTGTTGTAAATTGTATATTCTTGTACATTCCTTTCTTTGTCTCCATGGATAACGTTCTTTGTCTCCACAGATACCTCAATGCACCATTCACCTTTATTCCTTCTTCATTTCTATGGTTAACCTCATCCTTCATAAACCCATCCACTGACAAGTCAACTCCCAAGTATCTAAAAACATTCACTCCTTCCATACTCCCTGTCTCCAATATGATATCCAGTTTTTCTTTATCTAAATTGTTTGATACCCTCATCACCTTACTCTTACAGCAGGGCCCCGCTTTACAGTGTTCCTCTAATATGGACATTTCAAAACTCGCTATACGGCTCCCCGACTTTCTAATACAGTCACCGTGCCCCACCCGGCTTGTTTACATTCTCTGTGAGCATGACTCCATGATATTTGGAAACTTCCCAAAATTTCAGGTGTTTTAAAGCTGTTTCATATTTTATATACAGTAGGGCCCCGCTTTACGATGTTCCTTCAATATGGCAACTTCAAATTATACCCCACCCGGTTTGTTTACATTCTCTGTTAGCACCTCTCTCTTATGTCTGGAAACTTTCCAAAATTTCAAGTGCTTTAAAGTTACTGCATATTTTATATGTACTCTGATAATTATACTTGTGTACCTGTACCTAAATATACTTACACACTGTGCTGCTATGCAGGTGCACATTAAAATCACAGTCTTTCTACTCTTGACACCACATTGATGATAATCTCTTGGGTTCATGAAATGTCGTATATTACATTAATAGTATAGACATTTCCATTAATCCATCTGATTTTTTTTTTTTAAATTCTATAATAAATGTGCTACGTAATGTAAACATGATAACACCCCACAGTAGAGTAAATTAACATAAATGCGAAGTGTGGTAGCCAGGCGACTTGTGGGAGTGGCGGCAAGAATAACGTTTTCTCTACTGGGGGTAACTAGAAAATTATTCCTTTCGTATGCCTTCACTTAGAGCATCATTTCTTCTAAAAATGGTGTTACATGAGAATGGGAGTGTTCTTTATTCTGCTGTATCAATGTGGAGACAACTTGTACACAATGTAGTGTTTGTACAGTAGGGATCCAGTTATACAGCAGATTAGGTTCCAGGCTACTGCCGTAAAGCGGAACTCGCTGTAAAGTGAAACATCCTTTTTTTCCACTTATAAATTCATAAAAATGCTAGATAACAGGTTTACACTAACATGTATTAAGTTAGCAATAGAACTAGGCATTAAAAAAAAAAAAAAGTAAAATACACACACAGTACACTTGTTACTGACCTTAAAATATTAATATGAATGTGTGAAAGGTGAATGGTAGTGTAGTGTAAAAGTTTTTCCATGTCAGCAATAAGTCACTTTGACTTTTTTTTTTTTTTGGCTTTATCTTAGGTTCTCTACACATATGCTGCTATATGTAACTCTGTTTGATGGCTCTCTCAGCCATTGACATTCCTTGTTAGTATGTTTATTCAGGTACACACAAATAGTTACATAGATTATCATACATAGTATATGTGTAGAGAACCTAGGATAACCCAAAAAAGTCAGTTCCCTAAGTTTAATCATTTCTGATTTGGCACTTAAAGTAAGAGGATGAGGCTTATGACTTTTCTTTTTATGACAACTAAGCTTAGACACCATTGTCAGCGAGAGCCAGCTCGTTAACAAAATAGTAAACGGGAGAGAATGAGATACACAACCTGAATGGGTGGTGGGCGATCAGTCAGGTGAAATACACGTGTATTAATGTGTGTCCAATTTTAGTTCATTCGCTTACGTTTGTAAGAGTTTGTGAACGTTTACCTCACAAATTTATTTTTATTATACAGTCCCCATCCCTTTATCCGAAATTCTGAAGTTCGAAAAGTTCCAAAAACTGAAGTTTTTTCATGGAGCGTGGAGCGTCGGTCATCTCTACATAACTCCAACGCCACAAGTTGTCTAAAGAATGTAAGAAAGGAGTAACAGTGCAGCAGGCCTGTTGGCCCATACTTGGCAGGTCCTTCACAATCCATTCCACTAACAGAATATTTGCCCAACTCAGTTTTGAATGCTGCCCAAGCAATAAGCTTTGATAATTCTTTTTACTCGTGTGCAAGTCCCACTCACATTCAACCCCTCTCACTCATAAGAACATAAGAAAGGAGGAACACTGCAAAAAACAGGCCTATACTAGGCAGGTCCTTCACAAATCTGACTCGCTAACGGAATAAACTCTACCCAAACAATAAGCTTTGACAATTCTATTGCTTGGGTAGAGTTTATTCTGTTAGTGGGATGGATTGTGAAGGACCTGCCTAGTATGGGCCAACAGGCCTGCTGCAGTGTTCCTCCTTTCTTATGTTCTTATAACCTAGGAACTGTTCCACTCATGAGCATAACATAAGAAAGGGGGAACACAGCAGTAAGCTTGTTGGCCTATACTTGGTAGGTCCTTCACAAATCCAACCCACTGCCACATATAACAACCTGTTATATGTGGCATTTTGCCAAGGAGAGTGTTGGAAATGAATGGTTGTCCAGAGCAATTGGTATTAATTGTTGGCTGGACAAGCACTGGAAGGATAACGTAGTACTGTACCATACATTGACAACTGGGACCACTTCTACGATAGAAATGACATGTATGCCAGGGATGGGGTTCACTTATCTACGGAAGGTGTGAGTTTTCTTGCTAGCTCAGTTGAAGGTGTGGTTAGGACTAACCCTTTCAGGGTCGGCAGGTCCTCTCCTGAACTCGTTCTCAGGGTCGGAAATTTTTTGAAAAAAAAAAAAAAAAAAAATTCTTATGAAATGATAGAGAATCTTTTCCCGATCGTAATGACGCCAAAAGTATAAAATTTGATGGAAAACTTATGGAATTATGCTCTTGCAAAGTTAGCAGTCTCGACGTTGTTTATGCATCGGCGATTCCACCCACTTTGAGCCCTGTTTTCGGCCACTTCCCATGTTCATCAAAGAAATCATAACTATTTCACTAGAACTCCATTTTTTCTATTGAATGAATACAAGAAATCACCCATTTACCGATTTCAACTATCCAATGAAGTGGTCAGATAATGGCAATTTTGCCAATTTCACACAAATTTCAAAAGATGCCAATTTCCAAATAGGGTCCAGAATAAAAAACAGACATTCCTGGCACTAAAATAACATTTCCTCTGTTCATTAGTCACATCCCCAGGCCTCTGTTACATTTCTTTTGCTTTCCTCTTTGAATTTTTATTCTCATAAAAAATAGATTATTTACTGTTATGCAGACTACTGCATTAGTGTAGAAATTGTGTAGAAATGGTATAAATAATATCAGTGCACTTGTGAAAGAATATTAGACTCACCAGTTGACGTGTATTGGACGCATGGCATGGTTTGTTTACTTTTGAACTTGGCAAAAATTGAACATTTCTGCTACTTTCAGCTCAATTTCAAGATACTTTTCTTTGCAAAACCAATGAAAATCATTTCAATTTCCATAATATGTCTTCCAATCTATAAAATGAGACTAGGAAAACTAGAAAAAGAGAGAGGTTAAGAGAGTGGTGAAGCAATGTAAAAAGAGAGCAAATGAGAGAGTGGGTGAGATGTTATCAACAAATTTTGTTGAAAATAAGAAAAAGTTTTGGAGTGAGATTAACAAGTTAAGAAAGCCTAGAGAACAAATGGATTTGTCAGTTAAAAATAGGAGAGGAGAGTTATTAAATGGAGAGTTAGAGGTATTGGGAAGATGGAGGGAATATTTTGAGGAATTGTTAAATGTTGATGAAGATAGGGAAGCTGTGATTTCGTGTATAGGGCAAGGAGGAACAACATCCTGTAGGAGTGAGGAAGAGCCAGTTGTGAGTGTGGGGGAAGTTCGTGAGGCAGTAGGTAAAATGAAAGGGGGTAAGGCAGCCGGGATTGATGGGATAAAGATAGAAATGTTAAAAGCAGGTGGGGGATATAGTTTTGGAGTGGTTGGTGCAATTATTTAATAAATGTATGGAAGAGGGTAAGGTACCTAGGGATTGGCAGAGAGCATGCATAGTTCCTTTGTATAAAGGCAAAGGGGATAAAAGAGAGTGCAAAAATTATAGGGGGATAAGTCTGTTGAGTATACCTGGCAAAGTGTATGGTAGAGTTATTATTGAAAGAATTAAGAGTAAGACGGAGAATAGGATAGCAGATGAACAAGGAGGCTTTAGGAAAGGTAGGGGGTGTGTGGACCAGGTGTTTACAGTGATACATATAAGTGAACAGTATTTAGATAAGGCTAAAGAGGTCTTTGTGGCATTTATGGATTTGGAAAAGGCGTATGACAGGGTGGATAGGGGGGCAATGTGGCAGATGTTGCAGGTGTATGGTGTAGGAGGTAGGTTACTGAAAGCAGTGAAGAGTTTTTACGAGGATAGTGAGGCTCAAGTTAGAGTATGTAGGAAAGAGGGAAATTATTTCCCAGTAAAAGTAGGCCTTAGACAAGGATGTGTGATGTCACCGTGGTTGTTTAATATATTTATAGATGGGGTTGTAAGAGAAGTAAATGCGAGGGTCTTGGCAAGAGGCGTGGAGTTAAAAGATAAAGAATCACACATAAAGTGGTGAGTTGTCACAGTTGCTCTTTGCTGATGACACTGTGCTCTTGGGAGATTCTGAAGAGAAGTTGCAGAGATTGGTGGATGAATTTGGTAGGGTGTGCAAAAGAAGAAAATTGAAATTGAATACAGGAAAGAGTAAGGTTATGAGGATAACAAAAAGATTAGGTGATGAAAGATTGGATATCAGATTGGAGGGAGAGAGTATGGAGGAGGTGAATGTATTCAGATATTTGGGAGTGGACGTGTCAGCGGATGGGTCTATGAAAGATGAGGTGAATCATAGAATTGATGAGGGGAAAAGGGTGAGTGGTGCACTTAGGAGTCTGTGGAGACAAAGAACTTTGTCCTTGGAGGCAAAGAGGGGAATGTCTGAGAGTATAGTTTTACCAACGCTCTTATATGGGTGTGAAGCATGGGTGATGAATGTTGCAGCGAGGAGAAGGCTGGAGGCAGTGGAGATGTCATGTCTGAGAGCAATGTGTGGTGTGAATATAATGCAGAGAATTCGTAGTTTGGAAGTTAGGAGGAGGTGCGGGATTACCAAAACTTGTCCAGAGGGCTGAGGAAGGGTTGTTGAGGTGGTTCGGACATGTGGAGAGAATGGAGCGAAACAGAATAACTTCAAGAGTGTATCAGTCTGTAGTGGAAGGAAGGCGGGGTAGGGGTCGGCCTAGGAAAGGTTGGAGGGAGGGGGTAAAGGAGGTTTTGTCTGCGAGGGGCTTGGACTTCCGGCAGGCATGCGTGTGCGTGTTTGATAGGAGTGAATGGAGACAAATGGTTTTTAATACTTGACGTGCTGTTGGAGTGTGAGCAAAGTAACATTTATGAAGGGGTTCAGGGAAACTGGCAGGCCGGACTTGAGTCCTGGAGATGGGAAGTACAGTGCCTGCACTCTGAAGGAGGGGTGTTAATGTTGCAGTTTAAAAACTGTAGTGTAAAGCTCCCTTCTGGCAAGACAGTGATGGAGTGAATGATGGTGAAAGTTTTTCTTTTTCGGGCTACCCTGCCTTGGTGGGAATCGGCCAGTGTGATAATAAAAATTTTTTTTTTGTCAGGCTATACTCAAGAAGACATTAATGAGATTCCAGAAATTAACAGTTATTCAGTTCTTGAAGAATTCAAATTAACGAATATTACTGTCACGAGGGACATGGTTATTAAACAGATAGATAAATTGAAATAAGTCCCCGGGACCCGATGAGTTGTTTTCCAGGGTACTTAACCCCTTGACTGTCGCAACCCCCAATCCTGAGGTGTCTCCTGGTGTCGCAAAATTTAAAAAAAAAAAAATTCTTATGAAATGATAGAGAATTTTTTCCCGATTGTAAAGCCATCAAAAAAACAAAATTTGATGGAAAACTGACGGAATTACTCTCTCGTGAAGTTAGCGACCTCGGCTATATTTACAAATCGGCGATTTCGCTCACTTTGTGCCCTATTTTCAGCTAATTCCATTGTTCCAATCGACCAAACTCATAGCTATTTCTTTAGAACTCCATTTTTTCTATCGATTGAGTACAAGAAACTGTCCATTTACCGATTTTAACTACCCAATAACCTGGTCAGAAATTTACAATTTGGCCAATTTCACGAAAATTAAAAAATATGACAATTTCAAAATAAGGTCTAGAATGAACAATGCAGACATTCCTGGCTCTAAAATAACGTTTTCTTTGTTCATCAGTCACATCTCCAGGCCCCTCTGATATTACTCTTGCTTTCTATTTTGAATTTTTATTCAAACAAAAAATAGAAGATTTACTGTTATGCAGACTACTGCAATATTGTAATAATTGTACAAATAATGTCAACCTATTCATGACTGCATATTAGAATGGCTAGTTGGACATTTATTGGACAATGACATCATTTGGTTTACTTTTGAACGTCGGCAAAAATTAAACATTTCTCCTACTTGGAGCTCCATTTCCAGGTTCTTTTTATAGTAAAATCAATGAAAATCATCTCTTTTTCTATAATATGTTTTCCATTCTATCAAATGAGACCAAGAAAATGAGAATACATGCATAAATACTTTACGAAAATAGACCACAAAGTCGGCATTTTAATTAAAAAAAAAGGTCGGAGTTTTTTTTTCTCATTATGCACTGCGTGCTGCAGGATTTTTTTTATATGGTGCACACTGACCACACAGACCCATTCTCTTACATGTGGGCTTACCAGCTTTCTCCTGCTTGATTTGAAGCTGCTAGAATTTGAGTATACGTCAAACACGGTACCTCGTAAGACGTATATATATGACCGAAACAATTGAAGAGTTAAAGAATGCAAGATGGAACTTAGTCAGCCATTAACAAGCGTGTTTAGTGCATCCATCTTAACTGGTGTTGTGCTAGAGATGTGGAAGATAGCTAATGTAGTTCCTGTATTCAAATCAGGGGATAGGTCCTTTACATCAATTACTGTCCAATCAGCCTGGGTATAGTAGGCAAATTGTAAAGTAAAAGGACACAAGTGCAACTAATGTGACATTTTTATTGTGGCAACATTTTGCTCTCCAGGAGCTTGTCAAGCTTGTGTCCTCTTACTTTACATATTGTCGGTAATCCTACCAACATTATTACAGTAGGCAAATTATTAGAATCGATTATAGCTGATATTATAAGAAGTCATCTTGAAGAGCATAATTTGATTGACTCTCAGCATGGGTTCACGATAATCGTTCCTGCCTGACAATTTTACTGACGTTCTTCAATAAAACACTTGAGCTTGAGACAGTAGACAGTAATGAAGAATATGATATTGTTTATTTGGATTTCAGTAAAGCCTTTGATAGTGCCTCAAAAGAAACTCTTAAGAAAGGTGGCAGCTCATGGCATATGAGGAAAAGTTCTAGCATGGATATAGGCATGGCTTACCAATAGAAAGCAGAGTTTTTCCATTAATGGGGTCAAATCTGAGTGGGGGTTAGTCACTAGTGGCATTCCACAAAGATCAGTTTTGGGCCCTCTTTTGTTTGTAATTTGCATCAATGACCTCGATGAAGGAATTACAAGTGACATGAGCAAATTTGCTGATACAAAAATAGGATGTATGATTCATTCTGAGGAAGATACCAATGAACTCCAGGAGTTGGACAAATTAATATCTTGGTCTGAAGAATGGCAGATGAAGTTCAGTGTGGATAAGCGTAAGGTACTAGTCCTTGGTAATGAAAATAACCCTTGAAGTTATAAACTAGGTGAAGTAGAGCTTGATCATACAGTATGTGAAAAAGACTAAGGAGTCGTGGTAAGCAGAAATCTAAAGCCAAGACGGCAGTGCCTAAGTGTGCGGAATAAGGCTAACAGATTACTGCAATTTATTTCAAGAAGTGTAAGTAATAGAAGTCCAAAAGTTATTTTACAGCTCTATACATCACTAGTGAGGCCTCATTTGGATTATGCCGTTCAGTTTTGGTCTCGTTACTACAGGATGGATATAAACTCATTGGAAAACATGAGACCAGGAAAACTAGAATACGACCATAAATACCATACAAAAATACAGTGTAAAGTCGCTGTTTTAATCCAAAAACACGGTCAGTTTTTTTTTCCTCATTATGCACTGTGTGCTGCAGAATTTTTTTTATATTGTGCAGATAAACCCATTCTTTCATATGTAGGCCTACCAGCTTTCTCTTGCTAGATTTGAAGGCGCTAGAATTTAGGTGTTCTAGTACGTCAGTAACCCTGGTGCGCAAGCCGTACTAGTATGTCGAAAACCCTGAAAGGTCTAAATGCCACTTACCTTTATTGTGGAGTTGATGAGTGATGAGCCAGGAGCAGGGGAGATTCAGGTGTTCTATTGTTTGGCAGGGGAATCCCCTTCCATAAATACTTCAGGTACCATGTCTGTTGCTGGGGTTACCTCCCTTCTTGGTTTTTTAATGCCACTAGGACCAGCTTGAGTCACTGGACCCCTGTTGGACAAAATACCTGTCCAGAGAGCTCATTTTCTCACATCCCCTTAGGATTTCCCTAAAATGGGACACAAGAGTATCATTGTACATGTTGCCAATACGGCTTGCAACAGGTGTGACAGGATAAAATTCATCCATAAATGCTTGCACCTTTGTAAACATTGTACACATTTCCTTAATCCTTGACGAAGGCAACTTCCTCCTGCTCTGAAGCACATTCCTGAGCTGTGATCTGTTGCTTTTGCAGCTCTGCAGTAGTTAGTTCTTCGTTGTCGTTCTGCACCAACTCTTCCACATCCTCGCCACAAACCTCCAACCCCATGGACTTCCCCAATGACACAATAGATTCCACAGCTGGCATTGGCTCATGAGGGTTAGCCCCAAACCCTTCAAAATCCCTCTCTTGTACACATTGTGGCCACAATTTTTTCCAAGCAGAGTTCAAAGTCCTGCAAGTCACTTCCTCCCAAGCCTTACCTTTAAGGTTTATGCAACTGAGGATACTGAAGTGATCTTTCCAAAGCTCTTTTAGTCAGTTCAGTGTCTGAGGTCACTTCAAAGCACTTTTGAAACGTAGCTTTTGTGTAGAGTTTTTTGAAGTTTGAAATGACCTGCTGGTCCATGGGCTGGAGGAGAGGAGTGGTATTAGGAGGCAAAACCTTCACTTTGATTAAGCTCAACTTCCCCGCAATTTGCTCTTGCAAGTCGTGAGGATGAGCAGGAGCATTGTCCATTACCAGGAGGCACTTGACTGACAATTTATTTTCCAGGAGGTAATTTTTCAGTGGGGCCAGACACACCATAAAACCAGTCCAGTGGTTGGGCCCGCTCAGGCTGCATGGACACGTTTGGGACAAAAGCCTTTATACGAGTTTTTCAGTGTTGTTAGTCAATATTTTGGCACCAAAGAGAGCAGTTAGTCAATTTTTGGCATTAGTCAATGCCACCGTTGGTTGAGGGTCCACTATATTACCCTGCTTGCACTCCAACAACTCGTTAAGCCCCAAAAACCATTCGTCTCCATTCACTCCTATCAAACTCGCTCACACATGCCTGTTGCATATCCAAGCCCCTTGCACACAAAACCTCTTATACCCCCACCCTCCATCCTTTCCTAGGATTATCCCTACCTCTCCTCCCCTCCACTACCGATTTATACACCCTTCAAGCCATCCTTTTTTGCTCCAACCCCTCTAAATGACCAAGCCACCTCAACCCTTCCTCAGCCCTCTGAATAATTTAGTAACTCTACTCCACTTTCTAATTTCCACACTACAAATTCTCTTGATCATTCTGTGTCAAGTGGACCAAGGCTCCCCACCTCACTATCATAGATTTTGATGAAACTTGGTGTGCTAGATCCAACATGTCCTAAACTAACTTTGTTTTAGATCTGTCAATGAAATGGTTGCCAAGATGGAACTCTGTTTGACACCATGCTGTGACAGTATACCGTAACTATGAAATTTTGGCAATTTCGAATCAAAATAATTTCACTGTTTCTACCAAAATAAATGAAACTTTGCTGTCTTATGCAACTTCTTACACTTAATCCAGTGGAACTAATATGGTTTTACATATTTTGAAATTGACATACTGATTAAACCTCAAAGTGGTCCAAAAATATTAATGCATCCGAAAATATCAGTTTAGCCTTCTCTTGCTCATGTAATAATAAAGATATCCCAGTGAAATTTCATTTAATGTTTTGTGACAACCTTCTTTACAAATACAGTGTTTCAACTTGGGAAAATGTTTAGTTCCTTTTAAATTAAAATTTTTGCATTTTGTCAGGAAAGTAGAAAATAAGGTATTTTCAATGACCTTTTGCAAAAGTTATATTGAAATATTTTCAAACTGCACTCATTAGAAAGAGCATGTTTTAAACCATCTAAAAAGTTGCTTTAGTTTTTCATCGTGCCCATAAAATGTCCAAGAAATAAGGGACAAAGTTCAACAGATTTCTATATGCTTATGTCATATCGTATTACATGCTGATAAATGAAGTTTTTATAACACACGTCATTATTCATCTTCTGAAAGATTTTGCCCCTCTAGGTACATTAATTATAGACACAATTTGATAGCAAATTTCTAATGTGGAAACTGTGGAATCTGGCATTAACTGTGGTCCCACAACACATCATTGGAAGAGAAAAAAAAGTCATGTCACGCCTTATTTTATTGCAAGAAAGTTGGATTTACATTGGTACAAGACTTATCCACAGACGACGAACCACTGCTTATTTGACGTTCGGGAGTAAATCTTGTGGACTGTAACCAAATTTGACTGCATCATACCTGGGGTATACCTGGAGAGGATTTCTGGGGTCAGCACCCCAGTGGCCTGGTCTGAGATCAGGCCTCGTGATGGATCAGGGTCTGATCAACCAGGCCGTTACTGCTGGCTGCATGTAAACCAACATATGAACCACATCCCGGCTGATCAGGTACTGACTTTAGGTGCCTGTCCAGTGCCATCTTGAAGCAGTGTACAGGAAGGCCCCGCTTTACGGCGTTTCACTTTACGGCGTTCCGCTAATACGGACATTTCAAATTATGACCAAAACTCGCTATACGGCTCCCCCACCTGACTTTCTAATACGGTCACAGTGCCCCACCCTGTTTGTTTACATTCTCCATGAGCTCAGTAAGCACTAAGTCTCTCCATTTTGTCTGGAAACTCCAAAATTTCAAATGTTTTTAAAAGTTATTTCATATTTTATATATACTCTGATAATTATACTTATGTATACCTGTACCTAAATAAACTTACATACTGTGCTGGCATGCAGGTACACATTAAAATTGGTAAGTGTCTTATGTCTCCAGACGTCATATTAGTAATGATAATAATAATCATCGAGTCATTTAAATGTCGTATATTACGTTAATATACACATTTTCATTAATCCATCCATGATATTTTTTTTCAAAATTATATAATAAACACGATGCATAACATATAAATAAGATAAATACACCCCACAGTAGAATAAATAAACATAAATGTGAGATGTGGTAGCAGACGACTTGCACAAGTGACGCCATATTAGAAATGATAATAATAATAACAATACTCACCGAGTCTCATTAAATGTCGTATATTACGTTAATATACACATTTTCATTAATCCATCCATGATATTTTTTTTCAAAATTATATAATAAACACGATACATAACATAAAAAGATGATAAATACACCCCACAATAGAATAAATAAACATAAATATAAGATGTGGGAGCCACATAAATTGTACAAGTGACGGCAAGAATAACATTTTCTCTAATCTAACATAAGAGAAAATGTGTTACTGGGGGTAACTGTAGAAAATTATTCCTTTCGTATGTATGTAAGTAAGTTTATTCAGGTATACACAAATACAGTTACATAGATTATCATACATAACAACATACGTGTAGAGAACCTAGGATAACCCAAAAAAGTCAGTGTGACTTATTTCCATTGCCTTCACTCAGAGCTTCATTTCTTCTCAAAATGATGTTACATGAGAATGGGAGTGTTCTTCTTTATTAATTCTACCGTATCAATGTAGAGACAACCTGTACACAATGTAACTTGTACACAAACCAGACGTGTACACTTCGTTTGTTTACAAAACTTACGTTCGCCTGGTTTGTTTACATAACTGCGCCTGTCCCCTCTCATGTACTCATTCTTTCTCTCTCTCATTTATTCGTTTTATCTCATTTACTTACTCCTGACCCTACATTAAGACTACAAATATTTTAAGGTAAGTAATGAGTGAACTGTATATACATTTTATCGCTCTGGGATGCTTAAATATCATAGAATAGTATGTGTGGGTGGGGTGGCCTGGTATGGTAGCCTGGCTATTACCATACATACCACACTTGATTTCTTACAATAAATACTACTTGTCTCACCCTAGATTAAGACTATAAATATTTTAAGGTAAGTAATGAGTGCACTATGTGTGTATTGTACTTTTTTATTGTTTTTTGATGCCTGGTTCTATTGCTAACTTAATATATGTTAGTGTAAACTTGTTATCTAGTGTTTGTATGCATTTATAAGTGGAAAAAAAGGGTGTTCCACTTTACGGCGGTTTCCGCTTTACGACGGTAGCCTGGAACCTAACCTGCCGTATAAGTGGGGCCCTCCTGTATGTACCTTGAAAAATATGAAACAATGCAAAAGACTTGCTGCAATCCTTTCGGGAAGCAAAATCATCATACCAAAACAGGACTTTTGAGTGTCGATGTTGAAATGGCGGACAAATTGAATTGTTTGACCAAGAGCAAAAACAAGCCAGATCAGAAAATTTGTTCTAAATGTAAAGCTGATGCTCGAATAGTGCAGACTTCATTTGCCTCATCTTCATCTTCGGATGATTTTGATAAGAACAAATTGTTAATCTCGCTCCAAGTTTTGGAGTGCGATTAATAAGTTAAGGAATCCTAGGGAACGAATGAATTTGATAATTAAAAAAAGGAGAGGAAAGTTATTAGAGGGAGAGTTAGGTATCGAGAAGATGGAGGGAATATTTTGGGAAATTGTTAAATGTTAATGAAGATAACGAAGCTGTGATTTCGTGTATAGGGCAAGGAGGAATAACATCTTGTAGGAGTGAGGAAGAGCCAGTTGTGAGTGTGGGGAAGTTCAAAGGACAGTGGGTAGAATGAAAAGGGTAAGGCAACTGAGATTGATGGGATAAAGACAGAAATGTTAAAAGCAGGTGGGGATAGTTTTGGAGTGGTTGATGCTTTTATTTAATAAATGTATGGAAAAGGGTAAGGTACCTAGGGATTGGCAGAGAGCATGCATGGTTCCTTTGTATAAAGGCAAAGGGGACAAAAGAGTGCAAAAATTATAAGGGAATAAGTCAGCAGTTAAGTATACCTGGTAAAGTGTGTGGTAGAGGTACTAATGAAAGAATTAAGAGTAAGACAGAGAGTAGGATGAACAAGGAGGCTTTAGGAAGGGTAAGGGGTGTGTAGACCAAGTCTTTACAGTGAAATGCATAAGTGAACAGTATTTAGATAAGGGTAAAGAGGTTTTCGTGGCATTTATGTATTTGGAAAAAGGCGTATGACAGGGTGGATGGGGGAAATGTGGCAGATGTTGCAGATGTATGGAATAGGAGGTAGGTTATTAAAAGCAGTGAAAAGTTTTTACGAGGATAGTGAGGCTCAAGTTAGAGTATGTAGGAGAGAGGGAGACTATTTCCCATTAAAAGTAGTCCTTAAATAAGGATGTGCGATGTCACCATGGTTGTTCAATTTAATTAAAGGTGGGGTTGTAAGAGAAGTGAATGCTCGGGTGTTGGCAAGAGGTATTTGGTTAAAAGATAAAGAATCTTAACACAAAGTGGGAGTTGTCACAGTTGGTTTTTGCTGATAACACTGTGCTTTTGGAAAATTCAGAAGAGAATTTGCAAAGGTTGTTGGACGAGTTTGGTAGGGTATGTAAAAGAAGAAAATTAAAAGTGAATACAGGAAAGAGTAAGGTGATGAGGATAAAATTAGGCAATGAAAGATTGGATATCAGATTGGAAGGGGCGAGTATAGGGGAGGTAAATGTATTCAGATATTTAGGAGTGGACATATCAGCAAATGGGTCTGTGAAAGATGAGGTGAATCGTAAAATTGACAAGGGGGAAAAAGGTGAGTGGTGCACTGAGGAGTCTGTGGAGTCAGAGGAAAATGTATGAGAATATAGTTAAACCAATGCTCTGTGGGTGCAAAGCATGGGTGGTGTTTATTACATCAAGGAGAAGGTTGGAGGCAGTGGAGACGTCATGTCTGAGGGCAATGTGTGATATGAATATAATGCAGAAAATTCGTAGTTTGGAAATTAGGAGGTGTGGGATTACCAAAAGTATTATCCAGAGGGATGAGGAGGGGTTGTTGAGGTGGTTCAGACATTTAGAGAGAATGGAACAAAATAGAATGACATGGCTGGAACAAGTGTAGAAGCCTTCAAGAGGAAACAGGACAAGTATCTTCACCAGGTGCCAGATCAACCAGGCTGTGATGGATATGTGGGGCAGCGGGCCTCCAGCAGCAACAGCCTGGTTGACCAGGCAAGCACCAGACGAGCCTGGCCCGTGGCTGGGCTCAGAGAGTAGATAGTCGCAAAACTCGATAAAGGCATATCAGAGGTATATATCGAGAGAATGTAAATCTGTAGTGGAGGGAATGCGAGGTAGAGGTTGGCCTAGGAGAGGTTGGAGGGAGGGGGTAAAGGAGGTTTTGTGTGCAGTTTTGTAACTGTAGTACAAGTGTGCTTCTGGCAAGACTGTGATGAAGTGAATGATGGTGAAAGTTTTTCTTTTTTGGGCCACCTTACCATGGTGGGAAATGGTCAATGTGTTAATAATAATGAAAAGAAGTCTACTATAATTAATAAAAGCTTGTCTGCCATGGGTGCATCACCCTTGAAATTTTTGAAAGTGAGCAGTAGAGAAAAAGTGGGTTATACGAAACTTAAAATCGAACGAGTGCAAATTGTGATAATGCACATGATCACTGCCGCTGCCTTACTTGATGTTCAGAATGTTGGACCGTCTAGTGAGATGATAGAATGCATCTTATGTGAAGATTTCATTTCTCTGATTGAAGAAATGAAGAAAATTGAATATGTATCCGACAGATCAAGAAAAGTTCAAATATTGACTTGGGCTTTAAAAAGTTGGTTGGTCTGTTCAACCCACAGCCGTGGAGTTTGGAGCTTCAGAGCGTATGGTGAAGGTGGTCAGAAAAATCAAGAAAGAACAAGGTATGTATTTTGACTTTGCCAGAACCAAAAGTTGGGAAGCAGTTGTCAAAAGAGGTGGTCAGTAGAGTATAAGAATGAAGAAATCAAGTACAGTGAAACCTCGGTTTTTGTGATTAATCCGTTCAAAAAAAGTCTGACAAAAAGCGAATCATACAAAAACCGAAGCAATAGTTCCCATTAGAAATAAGGTAAATCCAATTAATCTTACTCCAGAAACCCAAAAATATTAACAAAAAAATACATTTTATAGAGAATAACTATAGTTTTACATACAGAAAACAATGAGAAATAAATATAAGTGACTAATGAAATGGAAAAATGAAAATTTAACGTAACTTTTACCTTTATTGAAGACACTTGTTGGCGTATGGAAGACGGTGAGGAGGGGAGAGAGAGGAAGAGAGATTGTTTGGAAGGGTAATCCCCAGCCATAAGGCATTCAGGTATCAAGGTTCTATCCAGGGCTACTTTTCTCCTATGTCTTTTACTGGCACTAGGACCAGCTTGAGTCACTGGACCTGTCGCATAAAAAAAAAAAACTGTCCAAAGAGGTCTGTTTGTGGCTTCTCTTTAAGATTTGCCTAAAATGGGACAAGGCATTGTCATTGAACATGTTGCAGACATGGCTTGTGACAGCTTGGTTAAGGTGATATTTCTCCACAAAGCTTTGCAACTCATTCCACTTTGCACACTTGTCCTTAATCACTGAAGAAGGCACATTCTCCCCTCTCTCTTCCTCCTCTGAAGCATTTTCCTCAGCTGTGGCCTGTTGCTGTTCCAGTTGAAGGTCTTGCAGCTCTTCCCTGTGGTCATCCACCAACTCTTCCTCATCCTGGCCACTCACATCCAACCCCATGGACTTCCCCAAAGACTCGATAGATTCCATAACAGGCGTAGGGTCGTCAGGGTCAGCCTCAAACCCTTCAGAATGCTTCTCGAGGACACATTCTGGCCACAATTTTCTCCAAGCAAAGTTCATTGTCCTGGAAGTCACTCCCTGCCAAGCCTTATCTATAGGACTTACGCAATTGAAGATATTGTAGTGATTTCTCCAGAACTCTCTTAGGGTCAATTCAGTATTCGAAGTCACTTCAAAGCACCTTTGAAACAGTGCTTTGGTGTAGAGTTTTTTGAAGTTTGAAAGACCTGCTGGTCCATGGGCTTGATGAGAGGAGTGGTATTAGGGGGCAAGAACTTCACTGTGATGAAACTAAACTCCTCCAACAATTGGTCTTCCAAGCTTGGAGGAGGAGCAGGAGCATTGTCCATTACCAAGAGACACTTGAGCATTTTCAACTGTACAAAAACCAAGTGGATGTATGAAAACTGGGTCAAATGATTGACGAAAAAAGTCGTCGAAAACTGAATTGTATGAAAACTGAATTGTACGAAAACTAGGGCATACGAAAATCGAGGTTGGACTGTAGCTAGAACTTTGGCTTGGGAACCAGCTGAAGATACCCACTGTAGGGTTGGGAAACTAGACTAAGCAGCCCCATTATTAGCTTGAGAACCAAACAGATACCCCAGCAAGGCTTTGGAACCTCAACAAAGAAACCAAGACTGCAGGCTTGGGAACCTCAACAAAGAAACCAAGACTGCAGGCTTGGGAACCTCAACAAAGAAACCCACCCCATGGCTGAGATTGTATGGCTATCGGGCATGACCTCTATGGTGATGGGGTTTTTGGTTCAAATTGATTGAACCAGTAGTGGAAATGCCACCGTGGACCAACACTTCTATGCTTCTCATGCTTCATACTTGATACTTCTCATATTTCTGTGCTTTTCTCATAGTGCTGAAAAAATGATCACATGACACATCCAGCCTTAAAAGTTAACCATACTGAGGATTTTCTCAGAGCATCGAAGCTACAGTAACCAATTGAATTTTGACCCTTATTTTTTGGGCATTATAGAGGCACGATGAAAAACTGAAGCAACTTTTTTAGATGGTTTAACCATTTGGGGGTCGCCAGGCCCTCTGAGATTTGTTCTCAGGGTTGCCAAAATTTAAAAAAAAAAAAAAAAAATTTTTTTATGAAAAGATAGAAAATATTTTCCCGGTCATAATGACACCAAAAGTATGAAATTTGATGGAAAACTTAAGGAATTATTCTCTCGCGAAGTTAGCGGTCTTGACGATGTTTACGCGTCGGTGATTTTGCCCACTTTGAGCCCTATTTTCGGCCAATTCCAGTTTACTAGTCGACAAAAACCATAACTATTTTGCTAGAACTCCATTTTTTCTATCGAATGAGTACAAGAAACCACCCATTTATGGATTTCAACTGTCGAATGAAGTGGTCAGAATTTAGCAATTTTGCCAATTTCACACAAATTTCAAAAGATGCCAATTTCCGAATAGGGTCCAGAATAAACGAGAAAGACATTCCTGGCACTAAAATGACAAGTTCTCTGTTCGTTAGTCATATCCCCAGGCCCCTCTTATATTTTTTTGGCTTTCCACTTAGAATTTTTATTCTTTCAAAAAATAGAAGATTTACTGTTACGCACAGACTACTGCATTAGTGTAGAAATGGTATAAATAATATCAGCGCACTTGTGAAAGAATATTAGACTCACCAGTTGACGTGTATTGGACACTTGGCATGATTTGTTTACTTTTGAACTTTGGTAAAAATCGAACATTTCTGCTACTTTGAGCTCAATTTCAAGGTACTTTTCATTGCAAAGCCAGTCAAAATCATCTCAATTTCTGTAATATGTCTTCCATTCTATAAAACGAGACCAAGAAAACTAGAATACAACAATAAATACCACACGAAAATACAGTGCAAATTCGCTGTTTTAATCCAAAAACACGGTCAAAGTTTTTTTTTTTCTCATTACGCAGTGTGTGCTGCAGGATTTTTTTTTTATACTGCGCACACTGACCACATAGACCCATTCTTTCATATGTAGGCCTACCAGCTTTCTCTCACTAGATTTGAGGGCGCTAGAATTTAGGCGTACTAGTACGTCAAAAACCCTGGGGCGTAAGCCGTACTAGTACGGCCGAAACCCCCAAAGGGTTAAAACATGCTTTTTCTAATGAATGCAATTTGAAAATGCTTCAAGATAACTCTTATTTGCAAAAGCATATTGAAAATGCCCTGTTTTCTACTTTTTAAAAAAAAAAGTGAAAATTTAATTATCAAAAAGAAGCACTAAACTCTCCAGGGTGAAAATTTAAATTTAAAAGGAATGAAACATTCTCCTAAGTTGAGAGTATATTTGTAAACAAGGTTGTCACAAAACGGTAAACAAAATTTCACAGGGATTATCTTTATTATTACATGAACCAGAGAAGGCTAAACGTTATTTGACATTTTTTGAATATTGATATTTTTGCCCCACTTTGAGGTTCAATCAACATATCAATTTAAAAAAAAAATTTAAATCTATATTACTAACATTGGATTTAGCATAAGAAGTTGTGTAAGACAGCAAAGTTTCATTTATTTTGGTAAAAAGATCGAGAAATTATTTTGATTTAAAACTGCTGAAATTTCGTAGGGTCGTGACATGGTGGCAAACAAAGGTTCTTTCTCAGCAACCATTTCATTGATGGATCTAAAACTTAACCAAACTTAGTTTGAGACATGTAAGATTCAGCACAGCAAATTTCATCAATATTCATGATGGTGAGGTGGGGCAGTTTTCTAAAATCAGACCACTTTACATGGAATGACCTGCATAATATTTTACACCACACATTGCCCTTAGACACAGCATCTCCACTACCTCCAGCCTCCTCCTTTCTGTGTTATTCACAACCCATGCTTCACAAACATATAAGTGTTGGTACCACTATACTCTTGTATATTCCTTTCTTTGCCTCTATGGATAACGTTTTTTTTTCTCCACAGATACCTCAAAGCACCATCCATAGTATAATTTATTTTTTTTTTAAATATTTTGATCTTAAGGCTATGTACAAGGAATACTTGTAACATTACAATAGTTTTATAGAAATAAGTCACATTAATTGACTTTACTAAGTTATAATATATATACAGTAGACCATTATATTACAGGGTAGTCATGTTCCTGAAAATGCCGTGTTGGGTAAATCTGTTAGATAAACAGAAGAACTTATGGTTAAAATAGGGTTATGTTTCTGGGAGCCCCAAAAGAGCCAAACTCCTTTTTAGACCTCCAGATCTTACAGATATGAAAGTGAACATGTAATTATAGTTCATTGTCGTGATGTATTATGTTTTTACTGCTCAAGACTACAGATGCAACAGAAATAATAGTATTTCGTACCTTAAATTGTAGGTGCTGGTGTTTGTTGATTGTGAAGAGTGTGGAGAGTTATGCTGTGGCCCTACTGGGCTGAGGTGGATGGTAGAGGTACTGGTACTGAAGTCAATGATTGTTCTGAAGTATGCATAAATTCTGTAATGGATTTCTGGGCTATTTTACCCTGCAGTACATTATACAACTGATGGTAAGGCATCAGCTGCTCTAAACACTGTTTCAGAGCACAGCTTCTAGATTTGTCAGGGTCCTCTTCAGAGAAAAAGGTCTAACTTTGTCAGTCACTCGTGTCGGTCAAATAAGTCAGTCAAGTCAGTCAATCAGTTATCACACAAACTTGTATATTTACCTCATTCTTTTTAATTGTACAAACTGATGCTTCATGAAGGCCATAGGTTCTCTATTGTATAATATCTCTGTTGTCTTTGTAACTCTAAAACTTAAACGCTTACATCTTTTCTTGCCGCTTTCAACAACACTCGTATGCCTACTTGGTGCCATGATTGCTTGGCAGATAAAAGATATGGCAATTAGAAGATCAAAACACAATTCACAAACACAGCTAGTTCTTAAGAGTCTGGAACACATTCGTACAGCATTATGATGTCAACGAGATAGTCAGTTGATCAGATGAAAATGCTGGCCCACAGATGGCTCCAACTTCATCCTGTTCCCTACTTGTATGTTTCATAACAATAAAAATGCTTTCAAATGAGCTGATGCAGGTAACAGCTCTTAGCTTGTCAATAAAGTTAGGAATCCTTAACCTGCAAATAGCTTGTCAATAAAGCTAGGGATCCTTAACCTAACATTGTCAAACCCTGTGTAAAAAAAAAAAAAAAAAAAAAAGACTGGTACTTGACAAACATGAACAAAGGCTGAAATGGAGGTGGTGGGAGTGTCAGGGGTGGCAGGGGATGGTGGTAGGTCTTCACCTGCTGACACAATGGTCTGACCCACAGCAAGGCAGCAGCTTGAGCTGGGGAAATTTTTTCCCCTCTCAAAAACAGAACCGTATTAAGTTAATTTTACGAAGTGTTGTAAAAAATTGTGCCGCAGTTCTTTAGTAGTGCAATAACCAAAACATGACAAATAAATCCATGTAATATAAAGGTCTACTGTATATTGTATAACTGTTTATTCTATTTTTTACTATTTTGATGTAAATAGTACTTATAATATTAGTTATTTCAGAGTGTAATACTCCTCAAAACTTATTACAATTACTTATAATAATAAATTTTTTTCTTCATCCAACCAGCCAGATCCCACCGAGGCAGGGTGACCTAATGTAATGTATACAGGAGAAGGGGTTACTAGCTCCTTGCTTCTGGCATTTTTGTTGCCTCTTATGACACGCATGGCTTACGGAGGAAGAATTCTGTTCCACTTCCCATTGGAGATGATAATACTTATTATATTACAATTATTTCAGAGTGTAACACTCCTCAAAACATGGAAATAATTCACATTGACTTTTCTTGGTTTATCCTGGGTTAAATATACTTCATATGTTTTGTGGCTGAATTCCTCTGTTAGTATCAGGAAATTGTAATAACTTTGGAATGAATAAGTCATCATTGTGCAACTTGCACAACCTGTTTGTTGGTAGGGAAGCTGGTGGTGGAACAACAGCTTCTGGTTTATTGTTTAACTTTGCTAGTTAAGTATAGCAGTACACTCAGTCATCACTTGTGTAGTTAACCATAATACAATGTGTGAACACTGCTGGCCTTAAATCTTTTCAAATGTATAAACAGTTGGAAGACCTAAAGAGTTGTACTCGCCTAATTGTACTCGCCTAATTGTATTCACCTAATTGTGGTTGCAGGGGTCGAGACTCAGCTCCTGGCCCCGCCTCTTCACTGACCGCTACTAGGTCCTCTCTCTCCCTGCTCCACGAGCTTTATCATACCTTGTCTTAAAATTATGTATAGTTCCTGCCTCCACTACATCGCTTGCCAAACTATTCCACTTCCTAATTACTCTGTGACTGGAGAAATACTTCCTAACATCCCTTTGACTCATCTGAGTCTTCAGCTTCCAATTGTGACCCCCTTGTTTCTGTGTCCCATCTCTGGAACATCCTGTCTGTCCACCTTGTCTATTCCATGCAGTATTTTGTATGTCGTTATCATGTCTTCCCTGACCCTCCTGTCTTCCAGTGTTGTCAGACCGATTTCACCTTTGCACTTCTCTAATTTCTTGACGTGTTTGACCAGGTGCGGGTTCCAAACTGGTGCTGCGTACTCTAGTATGGGCCTGACGTACACAGTGTATAAAGTCTTGAACAATTCCTTACTGAGGTACCGGAACGCTATTCTCAGGTTTGCCAAGCGCCCATATGCCGCAGCAGTTATCTGGTTAATATGTGCTTCTGGTGATGTTCTCGGTATTATACTCACTCTTGTCTTTCTCCTTGAGTGAAGTTTGCAGCCTTTGGCCTCCTAGCCTATACTCTGTCTGCAGTCTTCTTTGCCCTCCTCCGATCTTCATGACTTTGCATTTGGCGGGGTTAAATTCTAGGAGCCAGTTTCTGGACCAAGCATCCGGCCTGTCCAGGTCTCTTTGTAGACCTGTCTGGTCCGCGTCTGATTTAATTCTTCTCGTTAACTTCACGTCATCTGCAAACAGGGACACTTCTGAATCTATCCCTTCCATCATGTCGTTAACATGTACCAAAAATATATTGTAGATGGAACATTTGTGGGTACAAAAAATTGTGTACTAATACGTTGGACACAGTTCAAGGGTTAAAGTAGGTTACCTTCATCTAAATAGACTGGCAAGTATTGCAGAGTATGCTTTTGTTAGTTCTAAAGTAATTAGTCATGGGCCTTGTTATTTTTCAGTAAATTTTGCAATTAGTTTTAACTGTATCTTTCAATCATTAATCTGTGTCCAACCTACTGGTATGCATGATTTTTCATACCAGCAAATCTGCCACTTGCCAATATTTTTGACCTCAGCACAACTCTTTGGGTCTTATATCTGTTCATACATTTAAAAAACATCTATGCCTGCAGGTTCCACATAATATGTCAGTTAACTACACAAGTGATGACTGTGTCTGACATACTAGTACACCTGAGTAGCAAAAGTAAACTATGAACTAGAAGCTGTTGTTCCACCACCAGCTTCCCTACCAACAAACAGTGTGTGCAAGTTGCACAAAGATGACTTACTCATTCCAAATTTATTACAATTTTATGATTCTAACAGTAAATTCAGCTATAAAGCACACTAAGTATATTTAACCCAAGATAACCTAGTAAAGTCAGACAATGTGACTAATTTCTGTTTTGAGAAGTATTACACCGAAACAATTCTAATATTATAAGTATTTATTGTACATAGCCTTGAAAAGAACATAATAGTAAAAAAAAAAAAAAAAAAAAAAAAAATAAGTACCGTATATTCCAAGTGGGGCAATGTTTGGGCTAAGCATTTCCATATGTTTGAAGTGCTAAAATACCTTTAAACACACAACACATTAACCCTTAAACGGTCCAAACAGATCGACGTTCAGATTCATAGTGCTCCAACAGTAGATCTACTTTTTTTTACATATTTTCAAATATAACAAAAAAAAAAATGTAGATAAAAGTTTTTTTACACATTTTCAAATGTAAAACAAAAAAGATCTACATTTTTTTACATACTTTCAGATGTTGAAAAAACGTATATATACGTTTGGACTATTTAAGGGTTAAAAACTAATTAAAAAAATTAAAAAAGCAGAAAAACAATCATATCTTGGTGTCAAAAAATTGTAAAATGCAAATATTGCTGGAGCTTTTATTCTTCTGTTGCCAATAAGTGATCATTTTTTTGCCAACTTCAACACACCATAAAATTGTAAGTTATCAGATTAATTACACATTCTAGTCTTATTTGATTCAGGAATATAACACCAGAATAAGTACTCTAGGCAGTAGACAATATGTACAAGAAGTACAGTAAAAAAAAAAAGTACCAGGGATGATTACTTGAGATGAATTACAGCACTTCATATTAAGACTTTGTGGTGAACACTTGTTGAATTTGGAGGTTATTTGAAAGAAAAGAAATAGGATTGCATTTTTTGTTAACGTTAAACGACAGTAACACATCAGTTCTTCTGAAGTAGGTAATCCCCTGTAACTCCATTGCCTTGTGAACCTTACTAAGGAATGAGTTGTAATTCAAAACTGGTGTGACTAATGTGTGCTGTGTGCCACCTTCCAACCATTGAGAAATACAACATTAGTCTTTATTCTGTTTGTCTCCTAATATTGTATATTATTTGTAAATCTAAACTGTTGTAATGCAGTTATTTAACGGGTACTGCCTGTATTGTTTGTTACCAGCAAACTTATATAGAATGTTGATTTTGTTTGGTTTTGGAAATGTTTGTCAATAAGGAAAAATAAAGTATACTTTTAGGTACATATTGTTCATTATATAAACTCAGACTTCAATGCTATTATGTTCAAGTGGTGGAAAAATCATTAAGAGATAATAAAATTTGATGTTATCTCCCATATAACAGCATGGTAAACTTTCAGTGGTGAATTGATTATTTATACTCCACAATATTAAAGATCTACTTGTCTGTTACATATTAGACTTTTCTAATACAAATTTAATACTATAGCTTTTACTTTGTTTAACTCTTGTCAATTATCACATTCTTTGCATTTCTTAATTAACCCTTAAACTGTCCAAGCAGATCTATGTTCACATGCATAGTGCTCCAAAAGTAGATCTACGTTTTTTACATATTTTCAAATATGACAAAAAAAAAATGTAGATCAAAGTTTTTTTTAAATGTTTTCAAATGTAAAAAAGAAAAGATCTACTTTTTTTTACATACTTTCAAATGTTGAAAAAACGTAGATCTACTTTTGGACAGTTTAAGGGTTAAATTGAAGTTTAGCTGAAGTATACAATGTTCAAATGGGAATTCTCATGGATTTACATTAAATTGTCATGGATTTACATTAAATTCTCATGGATTTGCATTAAATTCTCATGGATGTACATTAAAAATATATAAATTGTTTTAGGTGTTCTGTGAAATGTATACAGTACAGGGTAATAATGACCATAAGTTTTGTGTTTACCGTACAATAGTGTTGGTTTCCTTACTTGCCAATAGTTGCTTTTCTTTCACTGAAGTGCATTAAGCTGGTGCTGTTATATGGACTTCTGCTTATAAATGCAAATCTTTTAATGTTGAGTATTAACTTTGTATGTTAGAAGTTCTTGTCATAACATTTTCTTGTTAATTTCACCACAGTTGACTTGAGAGATTGACTAAGGTCATTGAGAGGTAGTTTGAAAAGTTTGTTCCCTCAGAGGCTGTTATATTCTTTTTGCTGTCATATATATTTGATGCTCCTCATATCTAGACAGCACCCAGCTTGATAATGGATTACAACTTCAGCAAGATTACTGCATAAAGTTGAAGCATAGGATTATATTTAAAGAAAGAAGTACTCTTCAAGACATGGTTAACATAATATACTGGCAGTGTTTAAGTGTATTTGCAATGCATGAATTTTGGGTCAATTAAAACATTGGGGTGATGTCTAGTATTGCATATCACTTCATGATAACTGTTGTATGTATGAATCTTTTACAAAAGGGGAAGATTTCTTGACTGTCTTCTAATTGTAACCATTTCTTTGGATTAATCGACTTTCTTGATAATTCTATGAACATTTAGCAGCATGATTAAATTCTTAATCATATATTTCATTGTATGGTTCTAGATGATCCAGGAAACTTTGTTTTTGATGAGCCCCTTGGCTTCTGTTACTGTTGTAACTTTTCTCAGGCCCCTCAGTCTGGACTTGTTGCCCAAATGGGCAAAGAAATATGCCTCTAGTTACCCTGGGAAAACCTTCCCTTGGTGAGGCTTCTCATTTTTAAAAATATATGGTGACTGAGTGGAGAGTATCTCCCACAGGATGGGGGTCAGGGTAACCGCCAAGGGCGGACTCTTTCCTCTCCAGTGCGTCCGTCACCTGTACCTGTACGCAAGTTTCCACAACGAGACCACCAGTACAACCCTCGTCGGTCCTGGGACAACGAGTCTCCTCTCCGTGGTAGGGGTGGTCATTCTTATGGCTCAGCTGGACGTCACATAATGACTGATAACCAGTTCAGAAAAACATCAAAGATCAAGAGGGGTAGACCTAGGCCTGATACCAAGGATATTAAAGCTTCTGCAAAAGACCAGAAAGAGAAGAATGAGGCTACACCAGCAGCAACAACCGAGGCAGCCAGTGGCCAGAAGGGAAACAAGCCTGAAGGTGATGGGTCCTCAGCTTCAACTCTATCTAAACAGAGGTAAGATTCATGTACAGTCTGCTGGTGAAATTTGCTAGTGATATCACTGCTAAAGAAGACATTCTTGACTGAGGCTGGTTTATAGACTGGCCTCTGCAGTTGGTTTGTTTTATGGAAGTAATTACTCCCCAAAAGCATTTTCAAGGGTTATATTGGAGTGGTGGTGTCAACACACCATCTCTCATCCTTATAGTATATTGTCACATCACATCTTATTATTTGCTTGAAGATATTCACAAATTTACTTGTTTGCTTGCACTGCCATGAGCTTGTGTGGTTGAATTAGTAAATATCTTGCTTATTGACGAGTTCGAGGTAATTTTCTGCTCTCTTTTTGAGGAAAAGTTTGGATATTTTTGCTTTAGTCAGTTTCATGTGTGCTAGAATTCCCACATTATTGCACACATTTGCACTTCAAGCAGTAGCTTATAACTCTTCTTGGAGGTTAACTAGAGTTGTACTGGGATGAAAATTTGAGAGTAGAGAGGTAAAGAGTTCTTTCTAGAATGTATGTGGTAGAAAGATGCATTCACTGTATGATTATTTGTATATATGTGCAAGCATGCACATTACTTTTTCTTTAAGTTAGTATGTTTATTAAATGTGGCTTTGTTATTTAACATTTATAATTCTTCAATTTGTATCCTTTTCCAGCATATTTTGGTAGTCTCAAAACTCAAAATGGCATAACAAAAATTTAGGTTAAGTGGTTTTGAACTGGTAAAAGTTTGGTGGAATGATAAGGTAAAGTTTAGCATATGAGAGGTTTTTACAAAGCAGAAGGGATATAAGCAGGGTGGAGTATACAGAGAGAAAAAGAGGTTAAGAGAGTAGTGAGGAAGTGTAAAATGAGAGCAAATGAGTCGTTAGGTTTTGTCAGCAAATTTTGCTGAGAAGACAAAATTGTTTTGTATAGAGTTTAATAGGTTGAGGAAAACTTGGAAATGAATGGATATGACATTTGAAAATGGAAGAGGGGAGTTGGAGGTATTGGGAAGATGGTGGGAATATTTTGAAGAGCTGTTAAGTGTTGATGAAGGAAGGGAGGCAGTGATTTCATGCCTTGGCCAGGAAGATATAAAATTCTTGAGGAGTGAGAGCATTGTTGGTTTGTGAGGCAGTGGGTAAGCTGAAAGGGGGTAAAACAGCTGTGATTGATGGAATCAAGACAGAAATGTTAAAAGCAGTTTGGAATATAGTTATGGAGAGGTTAGTAATTTTGTTCAGTAAATGTATGAAAGAGGGGAAGGTACCTAGGGATTGGCAGAGGGCAGTTTTACAAAAGTAAAAATTATAGGAGAATAAGCCTGTTAAGTATACCAGGTAAAATGTATGGTGGAGTTATCTCTAAAGAATTAAGGGTAAAATGGAGAGCAGGATTGCAGATGAGCAAGGAGGCTTTAGGAAGGGTAGGGGATGGGTAGACAAGGTGTTAACATTGAAGCTTATAAGTGAACAGTATTTAGATAAATAAAAGGAAGTTTGTGTTGCATTCATAGATTTGGAAAAGGCATTTGATAGGATGGATAGGGGAGCAGTGTGGTACATGTTTCAAATGTATGGAATATGTGGTAGGTTACTGAAAGCAATTAAGTTTTTGAGGACAATTAGGCTCACAGTAGGGTATATAAGATAGGGATTTTCTTGTAGTGGTAGGCCTTGAACACAGATGTGTCTCATCAGCAAAAAGCAATTGTGACAGCTCCCACTTGCGTTAAATTCTTTGCATTTTATTCCCACTCCTCTCCCCAACACACTGGCATTCGCTTCTTTTGCACCCCATCTATAAATGTTAAAAGCCATGTTGACATCACACAACTGTCTAAGGCCTACTTTTACTGGAAAATCTCTCCTACATACCCTAAACTGAGCCTCACTTTCCTAATTAAATCTCTAAACAGCATTTGGTAATCTTCCACCTGTTCCATACAGTTGCAGCATCTGCCACATTGCTCATCTATCCACCATATCATATAAATTTTATATATCCATAAATGCAATAAAAACTTCTTTATTGAAAAATTGATCACTTTTATGGTTCAATGTAAACACTTGGTCTTCATATCCCCTACCCTTTCTAAAGACTCCTTGTTCATGACTCTACCATACAAAAGTACCAACCACTCCAAAAACTATATCTCTACCTACTTTTAACATTTCTGTCTTGGTCCCAGCTGCTTTACCTTTTTCGATATTTACCCACTCTCTCACTCCTCCCCCTACTCTCACAGCTAGCTCTTGCTCGCTCCTAAAAGAAGTTATACCTCCCTGGCCAATGCCTTCAACTTCCCTCTTCTGTTTTTAACTGTCAAATCATTTGTTCCCTAGTCTTTCTCACCCTTTTAATCTCACTCCAAAGCATTTTTTTTTTCTTAGATACACCCTCACTCTCATTTACTCTTACACTCCATCACTCTTAGTTCCTCTATTCTCCACCCTCCTTATATCACTTATGCTTTGTAAAAACCTCACGTATGCTAACTTTTTCTCCCTTTCCACACACTACCTTGTTCCACCAATCGCTTCTCTTCCTTCCTGTACTCGCCCTCCTATATCCACAAACTTCTGCTGCATACACAAACACTTTCTCATTACCTATACAGTGGACCCCCGGTTTACGATATTATTTCATTCCAGAAGTATGTTCAGGTGCCAGTACTGAATGAATTTGTTCCCATAAGGAATATTGTGAATTAGATTAGTCCATTACAGACCCCCAAACATACACGTACAAACGCACTTACATAAATACACTTACATAATTGGTCGCATTGGGAGGTGATTGTAAAGCGGGGGTCCACTGTACTCTCATTAGCCCATCTTTCTCCCAGTAGTTGCTTATATATTAACATAACTACATCCTCTTTTAGTTTATAAACTGTCACTTCTCACATGCTGTTACCATTCTCCTTATACCCCATCTACCTTTTACTCTCACTGTAGCTAAAACTAAATAATGTTTTGATATATCTGTTGCCTGCTATAAATATACACATCCTGAAGTCTACCTATTAACCTTTTATCCACCAATATATAGTCCAATAAACTATTGTCATGGCGCCACATAGCATATTTTCTTTACTTATCCTCTTTTTCTTAACCCTTTGACTGTTTCGGTTGTATATATATATCTTAGGAGCCAACGTGTTTAACGTATATATATACTCAAAAATTCTAGCGGCTTCAAATCAAGTGGGAGAAAGCTGGTAGGCCCACATGTGAGAGAATGGGTCTGTGTGGTCACTGTGCACAGTATAAAAAAATCTTGCAGCAAGCATGCATAATGAGAAAAAACTGTCTTTAGGTTAAAACGCCGACTTTGAGGTGTATTTTCGTATAATTTTATGGTTATATTCTTGTTTTTGTAGTCACATTTGATAGAATGGAAAACATATAAAAAAAGATATGATTTTGATTGGTTTTACTATGAAAAGGACCTTGAAATGGAGCTCAAAGTAGGGGAAATGTTTGATTTTTGCCAATGTTCAAGAGTAAACAAGTGAAATCATTGTCCAATAAATGTCCAACTAGCCATGCTAATATGCAGTCATGAATGGGTTGACATTATACAATTATTACAATATTGAAGTAGTTTGCATAACAGAGGGGCCTGGAGACATGACTGATGAACAGAGAAAATGTTATTTTAGAGTGAGGAATGTCTGCATTGTTCTTTCTTGAAATTGGCATTTTTTTTAATTTGCATGAAATTGGCCAAATTGCCAATTTCTGACCACTTTATTGGGTAGTTGAAATCGGTAAATGGGCCATTTCTTGTGCTCAGTCGATAGAACAAATGGAGTTCTAAAGAAATAGCTATGAGTTTGGTCAACGGGAACAATGAAATTAGCCAATAATAGGGCTCAGTTGGGCAAAATCACCGATTCGTAAATATCACAGAGGTCGCTAACTTTGCGAGAGCATAATTCCATAAATTTTCCATCAAATTTCGTGCTTTTGGTGTCATTACCATCAGCAAAAGATTCTCTTATTTCATAAAAGAAAATTTTTTTTGTTTCCCAAATATTTTTCAACACCAGGAGACACTTCAGGATTTTGGGTTGCGACAGTCAAAGGGTTAAAATCTGTTACCTATTAACAGACATCTTTCTATACGAAGTTCATTTTTTTTTTAGCAAGTTGGCCATCTCCAACTGAGGCAGGGTGACCCAAAAAGAAAAAAAATCCCCAAAAAGAAAATACTTCCATCATCATTCAACACTTTCACCTCACTCACACATAATCACTGTTTTTGAAGAGGTGCTCAGAATACAACAGTTTAGAAGTATATACGTATAAAAATGCACAACATATCCCTCCAAACTGCCAATATCCCAAACCCCTCCTTTAAAGTGCAGACATTGTACTTCCCATTTCCAGGACTCAAGTCCGGCTATATAAAAATAACCGGTTTCCCTGAATCCCTTCACTAAATATTACCCTGCTCACACTCCAACAGCTCGTCAGGTCCCAAATACCATTCGTCTCCATTCACTCCTATCTAACACGCTCATGCACGCTTACTGGAAGTCCAAGCCCCTCGCCCACAAAACCTCCTTTACCCTCTCCCTCCAACCTCTTCGAGGATGACCCCTACCCCGCCTTCCTCCCCCTTCAGATTTATACGCTCTCCAGGTATTCTACTTGGATCCATTCTCTCTAAATGACCAAACCACCTCAAAAACCCCTCTTCAGCCCTCTTACTAACACTTCTATTAACTCTACACGTTCTCCTAATTTCCACACTCCTAATTTTCTGCATAATATTTACACTATACACATTGCCATTAGACAGGACATCTCCACTGCCTCCAACCATCTCCTCGCTGCAGCATTTACAATCCAAGCTTCACACCCATATAAGAGTGTTGGTACTACTATACTTTCATACATTCCCTTCTTTGCCTCCATAGATAAATTTTTTTTTTTTTTTGCTCCCCACACACTTCAATGCACCACTCGCCTTTTTTTCGTTCATCAATTCTATGATTAACCTCATCCTTCATAAATCCATCCGCTGACATGTCAACTCCCAAATATCTGAAAACATTCACTTATTCCATACTCCTCCTCCCCAATTTGATATCCAATTTTTCTTTATCCAAATCATTTGATACCCTCGTCACCTTACTCTTTTTCTGTGTTCACTTTCAACTTTCTACCTTTACACACACTCATTCATTCATAGGCCTCCATTATTATTTACCCCTGACACCCCAAACTTACCTACTATACTCTCTGCCACAATTTCTCCCACTTCAGCATTTAGGCCCCTATGAAGTTTTTCTTTTTACATTTTGTAATTTATACAGTAATAGTTACTAACCCATTGCACCCAGCATATTTTGATCTCATCGTATGACACGCATGGCTTACAGGGGAAGGAATGACGACGTAAATTGAGTGGTAAGGAAGCAAACATTAGTATAAGAGAGGTGTTTACAAAGTAGAAGTGATATTAGAAAAATGCAGTATATGGAGAGTAAAAGGAAGGTGAAGAGATTGGTGAGAGTGTAAAAAGAGAGGAAATGAGCATAGGTGAAGTTGTCAACAAATCTTGCTGAGAATAGGAAAGTTTTAGAGTAAGATAAATAGGTTGCGATAACCTATGAACACATGAAATTGACAGTTAAAAATAGAGGAAAGGAATTAGTAGATGGGGAGTTGGAGGTATTGGGCAGATGGTGGGAATATTTTAAGGAACTGTTAAATGTCAATGAAAAAAGGGAGGCAGTAATTTCATGCATTAGTCAGGGAGACGCATCATCCTTTAGGAGTGAGGAAGTGCCTTATGAGATGTTGGTGGTGTGTGTGGCAGTAGGTAAAATGAAAGGGGGTAAAGCAGCTGAGATTGTTGGGATCATGACAGAAATGGTAAAAGCAGATTGGGATATAGTTTTGGAGTGGTTGGTGCTTTTGTTCAATAAATGTATGAAAGAGAGGAGGGTACCAAGGGACTGGCAGAGAGCATGTATTGAATATACGAAATAAAATGTACGGTTGGGTTATTTTTTTAAAAAATTAAGGGTACGACAGCAGGATTGCAGATGAACAAGGCTTTAGAAAGGGCAGGGGATGTGTAGATCATGTTAACACTGAAGCATGTAAGTGAATAGTATTTAGATAAAGGTAGGGAAGTGTTTGGCGCTTTCATGGATTTAGAAAAGGCATTTGATAGGGTGAATAGAGGAGCAATATGGCAATGTTGCAAGTGGAATAGGTGGTAGGTTGCTGAATGCTCTTAAGAGCTGTAAGGATAGTGAGGCCCAGGTTAGAGTATGTAGGAGAGGGGGGTTTACTTTCCAGTAAAAGTGGGCCTTAGACAGGGATACATGATGTCACCATGGTTGTTTAGCATTTTTATTGATGGGTCTGTAAAACAAGTGAATGCTAGGGTGTTGGAGAGAAGTTTGGGACTAAAATATGCAGAATCTAATACAAAAGGGGAGTTGTCATTGTTACTTTTGCTGATGACACAGCTTCAGGGAGATTTGGAAGAAAAGTTGCAAAAGTTAATGGGTGAATTTGGGAGTGAGTGTAAAGGAAGTTCAAAGTCAGCATAGGAAAGAACTAACTGATGAGGGTAATAAATGAGTTAGGTAATGATAGATTGGATATTAGATTGGAAGGAGTATGGAGGAAGGTAATGTGTTCTTATATTTGGGAGGATGAAGGAAAAAGGTAGTTGGTGCTTTGAGGCATCTGTGGAGACAAAGAACATTATCTATGTAGGCAAAGAGGGGAATGTAATAAGAGTACAATGGTACCAAAACATTTGTTTGGGTGTGAGGCACGAGTTGTGAATGTTGCAGCAAAAAAGAGGCAATGTGTGGTATTAATATTATATTATTTTATTTCAGGTTGGTACAATGTTTATACAGAGATAAGGGATAAAGAGATAAAGGGAGGCGGTAATTTCATGCACTGGCCAGGGAGGTATACCATCTTTTAGGAGTGAAGAAAAGCAGAATGTAAGTGTGGTGGAGGTACGTGAGGCATTACGTAGAATGAAAGGGGGTAAAGCAGCTGGAACTGATGGGATCATGACAGAAATGTTAAAAGCAGGGGGGGATATAGTGTTGGAGTGGTTGGTACTTTTGTTTAATAAATGTATGAAAGAGGGTAAGGTACCTAGGGATTGGCAGAGAGCATGTATAGTCCCTTTATATAAAGGGAAAGGGGTCAAAAGAGATTGTAAAAATTATAGAGGAATAAGTTTATTGAGTATACCAGGAAAAATATACGGTAGTTATAATTGAAAGAATTAGAGGTAAGACAGAATGTAGAATTGCGGATGAGCAAGGAGGCTTCAGAGTGGGTAGAGGATGTGTAGATCAAGTGTTTACATTGAAGCATATATGTGAACAGTATTTAGATAAAGGTAGGGAAGTTTTTATTGCATTTATGGATTTAGAAAAGGCATATGATAGAGTGGATAGAGGAGCAATGTGGCAGATGTTGCAAGTTTATGGAATAGGTGGTAAGTTACTAAATGCTGTAAAGAGCTTTTATGAGGATAGTGAGGCTCAGGTTAGGGTGTGTAGAAGAGAGGGAGAATACTTCCCGGTAAAAGTAGGTCTTAGACAGGGATGTGTAATGTCACCATAGTTGTTTAATATATTTATAGATGGGGTTGTAAAAGAAGTAAATGCTAGGGTGTTCGGGAGAGGGGTGGGATTAATTATGGGGAATCAAATTCAAAATGGGAATTGACACAGTTACTTTTTGCTGATGATACTGTGCTTATGGGAGATTCTAAAGAAAAATTGCAAAGGTTAGTGGATGAGTTTGAGAATGTGTGTAAAGGTAGAAAGTTGAAAGTGAACATAGAAAAGAGTAAGGTGATGAGGGTATCAAATGATTTAGATAAAGAAAAAATGGATATCAAATTGGGGAGGAGGAGTATGGAAGAAGTGAATGTTTTCAGATACTTGGGAGTTGACGTGTCGGCGGATGGATTTATGAAGGATGAGGTTAATCATAGAATTGATGAGGGAAAAAAGGTGAGTGGTGCGTTGAGGTATATGTGGAGTCAAAAAACGTTATCTATGGAGGCAAAGAAGGGAATGTATGAAAGTATAGTAGTACCAACACTCTTATATGGATGTGAAGCTTGGGTGGTAAATGCAGCAGCGAGGAGACGGTTGGAGGCAGTGGAGATGTCCTCTCTAAGGGCAATGTGTGGTGTAAATATTATGCAGAAAATTCAGAGTGTGGAAATTAGGAGAAGGTGTGGAGTTAATAAAAGCATTAGTCAGAGGGCAGAAGAGGGGTTGTTGAGGTGGTTTGGTCATTTAGAGAGAATGGATCAAAGTAGAATGACATGGAAAGCATATAAATCTATAGGGGAAGGAAAGAGGGGTGGGGTCGTCCTCGAAAGGGTTGGAAAGAGGGGGTAAAGGAGGTTTTGTGGGCGAGGGGCTTGGACTTCCAGCAAGCGTGCATGAGCGTGTTAGATAGGAGTGAATGGAGACGAATGATACTTGGGACCTGACGATCTGTTGGAGTGTGAGCAGGGTAATATTTAGTGAAGGGATTCAGGGAAACCGGTTATTTTCATATAGTCAGACTTGAGTCCTGGAAATGGGAAGTACAATGCCTGCACTTTAAAGGAGGGGTTTGGGATATTGGCAGTTTGGAGGGATATGTTGTGTATCTTTATACGTATATGCTTCTAAACTGTTGTATTCTGAGCACCTCTGCAAAAGCAGTGATAATGTGTGAGTGTGGTGAAAGTGTTGAATGATGATGAAAGTATTTTCTTTTTGGGGATTTTCTTTCTTTTTTGGGTCACCCTGCCTCGGTGGGAGACGACCGACTTGAGAAAAAAAAAAAAAAAAAAAAAAGTGACGTTTAGTTGTTCATGCAGAAAGCTCACTTATGCAGAGTATTTTGGACAAACTTAAGACTAAAATGGCAATAACTAAATTGCTTATATATAAGGACATTAACGGTTCATGAACAATTAACTTAGGAATTACAAATTGAACAAACAAGCAGTCGATTACAGCGGAATCTCGGTATACGACCAGCTCCCTACTCGAACAAATCTCAGCACTCGACCAAACAAATACGAACTGCCAGAACTTCGCTGTAAACTCTTTCATGTTTGCATTTTTTTTTTTTTGTATTACAGTGGACCCTCGTTTTTCTTAATCCGTTCCAGAACGTGTGACTATTTCCGAAATTGATGATTTTCGAAACCATTTTCCCCATAAGAAATAATGTAAATACAATTACTCCATTCCAGACACCCAGAAGTATTAACCCTTTCAGGGTCCGTCCCGTAGATCTACGGCTGGTCGGTGAGTGTCCAAACCGTAGATCTACGCCAAAATTCTAGCGCCGTCAAATTTAGCGCGAAAGCGCTCATAGGCCTACATATGAGAGAATGGGTCTGCGCCGTGGGTGTGCACCGTAAACAAAAAATCTAGGCGCCTGCATAGCATTGTGGGAACGCCGGCTCAGTCACCCTTGTTCACCATGCCTCGTCGCAAGTCAGCTCTCGATCCCCGGAAAATTGGGACTCTCCTCTTCCTGTCTGATAGTTCTGACACTGATGGAAGTGGAAATGAAGACGAATTCTACAGCTTTGATAAGTTAGTGACCGAAAATAATGACCAGGATATCGATAATAGTGCAGAAAACCCCGACGATCCTCGACCTTCTACCTCTGGTGTGGGCACTCGTGACTCACGGTCGGGTGTTCCTAAACGTAAGAGAAAACTAATATTTTCCTGTGGCCTGGCCTCTGACTTCAGTAATGATGATGATTCTGACGTGGATTGTGATTTTATTGCGCTCGACGATCATTCGAGTAGTGATAGTGAGGAAACATATTCACCAGTGAAGCGTCGGTATGTTCGCCGCCGCATGCGCTCGGGTAGTGTACCCTATGCTGTGCCCAGGGGACGGAGTACATCCCGGAGTACATCCCGGAGTACATCCCGTGGCCCTACACCCGTTTTAGGTAGTGATAGTGAGGATGATGTGGCTACACTTGGCATGGATGGGCCACAGACATCAGTGGATGGTGTTAGTGGGGCTGGTGATGGTAGTGGCACCGCCATGCGTGACTCGCTGTGCCACGCGGGGACCCACGCTGCTGACTCGTCAGTTCAAGGACAAAGCGGAGCGTCACCCACCAGCCCGCCACAACCACCCGTACAACCAGCCTATGATGTCCAGTATCCACCAGCAAACCGTATCTGGGATTGGCAGCAAAATCCCAATTTTGTTCCCAGCCCTCACCACTTTGATGACTCTCAAAGTGGAATTCTACCTACCTGTCCCCTTGGAACCACAGCCTATGAACTGGAATTCTTTGAATTATTCTTTGACCAGCCATTGATGGAAATTATTGTCAGGGAAAGTAATAAGTATTTTCAGTACACCATGGCAAATACGATCTTATCACCACAGTCAAGACTACACAGGTGGAAAGAGACGACTGTTGCAGAAATGTATTTGCTTTTTGCAACAATAATGCTTATGCCTCACGTCTATAAGCATAATATAAAAGCATACTGGTCCACAGATCGGCTAATTTGTACCCCATCCTTCAGTGAAATAATACCAGTGAACAGGTTTATCTTACTGTTACGTATGTTGCACTTCTCTGACAAAACCAGGCCTGACAGAAGTGACAGGTTATACAAGATTAGAAATGTTTTCATGTATCTCAAACAAAAGTTCAGGATATACTTTTATCCATTCAAGAATCTTGTAATTGACGAGTCTTTGATTTTGTTCAAAGGTAGACTGTCATTCAAGCAGTATATACCGAGCAAGAGGAACCGCTTTGGTATAAAATTGTTTGTACTCTGTGATTGTGACAGTGGCCTGGTGTTGGATATTGTTGTATACACTGGTAGTAAAACATTGAAAGATACCAAGATGTTATTGGGTATATCAGGTGACGTAGTGAGAAACATGATGGCACCTTATCTTGGTAAGGGCCATACATTATATACCGATAACTGGTACACAAGCCCATTACTCAGTGATTTCATGCGAGTGAACAAGACAGATGTGTGTGGCACAGTGCGTTCTAATCGTAAACATATGCCCAGGCTCAACACAGGTGTTCGTGGTGATGACGTGCAGGTGTTTACTGGCAATGACATCATGGCATTACGGTGGCAAGACAAACGAGATGTCACATTGTTGACAACCATTCACCGTAATGAAATGCAAGACAGTGGCAAAGTTGATCTAGTGACTAATGAACGTATTAGAAAACCAGTGACAGTGATTCATTATACACAAAACATGCGCTTGGTTGACAAGTGTGACATGCAGATTGGTTTTGTTGACTGTGTTTGTAAGAGTTACAAGTGGTACATGAAACTTTTCTTCCATCTCATGGACATTTCAATGCTCAATGCATATAATATGTACCAAATAAAGACTGGTAACAGACCACCGTATGGTGAATTTTGTTTGTCTGTTGTCAGACAACTCATAATGAAGTACCAGGTAACAACACCTGCAATACAACATGGTCCTCGAATTCATCACAATATACCCAAGCGTTTGAGGAGAGAAGGTGATCATTTCATAATACAGCTTCCTTCAACTCAAAAGAAATTTGCTCAGAAGAGATGCATTGTCTGTGCACAAACAAAACGACGGCAACAAAGACGCAAAGACACTCTGTTTATGTGTGAGGAATGTAAGGTGCCTCTGTGCATGGTGCCTTGTTTCAAGGAGTTTCACAAGCTCCAGCAGTTCTAAAACCATGTCCAGTGATTGTAAATATGTAAATATATGATAGAACATTAGTATTATACAATATTTGTGCATGTTTATTGTAATAAACAACAGTAGTAAACAATAATATGATAATAACTTTAGTGCGGTTATTGTGTTCAATACAGTGAGTATATATATATCAATTATATACAGTATTGGTCTCTCAGGCCCCAAATGTTAGTAGGAATAGAAAAAAATTGGAAAAGAAAAGAAAAAACAACTAAAACAACAAAATAATATAATACGCGTATGTGGAATTCGTCGATGTTGCCGCCACCACATCATTTTCTACAAACTTCTTGGCACTGTATCTCGGTAAGTACTGATCAGATTCTATTTTTTTTTGTTTTATTACCTTCACAAAAATATGCTCTTTAATTCTGTAAGAAAAAATAATTTTTTTTTTTTTCAAAATTTCTTGGACACTGGTGTGTGACTTCAGATTTTGGCCTTGGACCCTGAAAGGGTTAAAACAAAAATTTTTTTTACCTGAAATAAAGATGTAGTACATAAACAATACAATGGGACATGATGAATGAAACATTAACAGCATAACACTTAGCTCTATTGGCGATTTTTCTTAGTGTGTGCAATATTCTGGGCTGCGATCTATTGCTGTTCCAGCTGAAGGTCTTGCAGCTCCTCAGTGGTTAGCTCTTTGTTGTGGTCCTCCACCAACTCTTCCACATCCTCCAAACTTGCATCCAACCCCATGGAACTCCCCAATGCCACAATAGATTCCACAACTGCCATAGGCTCGTCATGGTCAGCTCCAAACCCTTCAAAATCCCTCCTGTGGACACAATCTGGCCACAATTTTCTCCAAGCAGAGTTCAAAGTCCTGGTAGTCACTCCCTCCCAAGCCTTACCTACAAGGCTTAGACAATGAAGGATACTGAAGTGATCTTTCCAAAACACACTTAGGGTCAAGTGAGTGTCTGAAGTCACACTAAAGCACCTTTGAAACATTGCTTTGGTGTAGTTTTTTTTAAAGTTTGAAATGATCTGCTGGTCCATGGACTGGAGGAGAGGAGTGGTATTAGGGGGCAAGAACTTTACTGTGATGAACCCATACTCCAGAATTAGGTCATCCAAGTTTGGAGGATGAGCAGGTGCATTGTCCATTGGCAAGAGGCACTTAAGATCAAATTTATTTTCCAGGTGGTAATTCTTCACACTGGGGGCCAAACACTTCATTGAACCACTCAATGAAAATTTCCCTCATGACCCATGCCTTATTAGCTTTCCAAAACACTCAAAATACTCTTCGTAACATTGTTTTTCTTGAACGCTCTGGGATTTTCAGAATGGTACACTAGTAACGGCTTCACTTTAAAATCCCCACTAGCATTTGCACAGAACATGAGTGTTAGCCTGTCTTTCATAGGCTTGTGTCCTGGCAGTCCCTTTTCCTCCTAAGTAATGTAGGTCCTCTTCAGCATTTTCTTCCAAAAGAGGCCTGTTTTGTCACAAAAGAACACTTGTTGTGGTTTTAATTGTTCAGTCTTGAATTCACTTACGAATTTTGTAGCTGTAATTATGTCTGAACTGGCAGCCTCGCCATGCCTTATCACACTGTGTATGCCACTACGGTTCTAAAATCTCTCAAACCAGCCTTTGCTGGCCTTAAATTCACAAATATCAGTACTCATTGCAGGCAATTTCTTTACGAGATCGTCATGCAACTGCCTAGCCTTTTCACAAATAAGTGACGTCATAATACTGTCTCCTGCTAATTGTTTCTCGTTGATCCACACCAACAATAACTTCTCATCATCTTTGAGTACTGCCGATCTCATTTTTGTCAGCATATTTACTCCCTTTGCAACAACAGCTTCCTTGATTTCCTTTTTCTTGGCCATGATGGAAGCTATGGTTGTATGGGGTTTCTTATACATCCTGGCCAGTTCGGCCACACATACACCACTTTTATATTGTTCAATGATGTTTTTCTTGAATTCAATCGTATTTCTCACCTTCTTTACCAAAGGCATGGCACTAGGAGCTTTCTTTGGAGCCATGGTGGCTTATTTAGCAGTTGCAAACACTAAAACAAATGGAATATTATGAATTATTTCGTATGAAGAAGTGAGGGGACCGTCACTCACTGGTAAACAATGGCACACTGGCTGGGAACGGAGTGTGAGGCGGCTCGGGGCCATGAGTATGTGTCCTGGACGAACGACTATTTGCAATTTCCAAAAATTACGACTTTCGAGCCTTGCAAAATACGAGGGACCACTGTATTTGTTTAAATAAGTCACCATGGGGCCTATTTATTTATTTATTTATTTAAAAATTTGAGCACACATACAGAGGTACAAAAAATACAGATAAGAGCAGCATGCCAAAGCCACTTATACTATGCATAGCATTACGGGCTGGCTTAAAATTAACTTAAGATTAACTACGCAATGATGAAATCAGTGATAAAACTTTAATGTAAACAGATTACTATAAAGCACAAGTGAGTATTACAAAGACAGGTCATATGGTTGTATGCCTTGTTGTACATTCAGTAGAATGGAGTATTCTGTTAGGTAGTGTATTTAAAAAATAATAAAGTTAGATTGGGTTTTAGGTTTAACATTTATGTGATATAATTGTGAGAAATATTTAAGATATACAATTTATAAGGTTCAGTTATTCAGTATTTATTTGGTTTTTGGTGAGTAAGTGATCTTTGAGAAGAGACTTGAATTTATAAACAGGTAGTGTTTCTTTTATATTTACAGGTAATGAATTCCAGATTTTAGGGCCTTTTATGTACATTGAGTTTTTGCATAGTGTGAGATGGACACGAGGAACATCAAAGAGTGATCTGTGCCTTGTGTTATGGTCATGTGTTCTGTTGAGGTTGGCAAGGAGATGTTTGAGGGGAGGGTTAATATCAGAGTTAAGTGTTCTATGTATGTAATAGGTGCAGTAATAAGTATGGATGTTTTGTATGGTGAGTAGGTTTAGTGTATTGAATATTGGTGGAGTGTGCTGCCTATAGTGAGAATTTGTTATCATTCTAACTGCAGCCTTTTGTTGGGTAATTAGTGGTCTGAGATGGTTACTTGTTGTTGAGCCCCATGCACAAATTCCATAGGTGAGATAGGGGTAAATAAGAGAGTGATATAGGGCCAGGAGGGCTGACTGTGGAGCATAGTACCGTATCTTCGATAGTATGCCTACAGTCTTGGAAATTTTCTTAGAAATTTGTTGTATATGTGTTTGAAATTTGAGTCTATTATCAAGGTGGATTCCTAAGAATTTTCCCTCTGTTAGCTTTGTGATAGGTGATCCGTTTATCATTATGTTAAGAGGGACATCTGTAGCTCTGTTACCAAACTGAATGAAGTAGGTTTTGTCAATGTTTAGTGTAAGTTTGTTAGTCCTCATCCAGGTAGATATTTTCTGTAATTCGGTATTTACAGTATTGGCTAGCGTGACTGGGCTCGGGTGGGAGAAGACGTATGTAGTGTCATCTGCAAATAGTGTGGGTTTGAGTAATTGCGAAGCATTTGGTAGGTCATTTATGTATAGGAGAAAGAGAAGAGGGCCAAGGACACTTCCCTGTGGGACACCAACTGTAATTGGTTGTGCAGAAGAGTTTGCCCCATTTGCATACACATATTGGCTTCTGTTGCTGAGGTATGACTTGAGGTAGTTGAGGGAGTGCCCTCTTATACCATAGTGTGACAATTTTACGTGGAGCAAGTCATGGTTAACTGTATCAAAAGCTTTACGTAAGTCAATGAAGATCCCCAGTGGGACTTCTTTTTTCTCTATTGCAGTGTATATATGTTCTAGCATGTGTATAATAGCATCATTAGTATTTTTATTAGGCCTGAATCCAAATTGGCAGGGGTTGAGTATGTTTTGGGAGATAAGGTAGGAGTAGATTCGTTTATGAATTAATTTTTCAAAGATTTTTGAGAGAGGGTGTAAGTTGGATATTGGCCTATAGTTATTCAACTCTGTTTGGTCTCCTCCTTTGTGGATCGGGGTGACCCTTGCTATTTTGAGTACTGTAGGGAAGGTGGAGGATTCAATGGATTTGTTAAAGAGTGTTGCAATGATTGGTGATAGCACTTGTGACACTTTTTTGTATATAAAGGGTGGTAAGGTATTTAAATCTCCTGCCTTGTTTTTTAGTGTGTTGATAATAAGGGAGACTTCGTATGGGTTAGTCGGAGCTAGGAACAGTGTGTTCGGGTAGTTGCCGGTGAGGTAGTCATTTGGTGGGGTATCTGAGCTTGGGATTTTATTGGCAAGGTTTTGTCCTATAGTGGAGAAGAAGTCATTGAGTCTGTTTGCTGTTTCTGTTGGTGGGAGTTGGGGTTCATCTGATTTTGCTAATTTTATTTCGCTATTTCGTGATATCTTTTTTTATCCTAGAATTTCTGATAGGGTTTTCCAGGTCTTTTTTATATCACCTCGTAAGTTGGATAATCTGTTCTCATAATACAATTTTTTTGCCCTTCTTATCAGGCTGGTTAGGATTGACGAGTAACGTTTTGTTTGGTCTCTGGTTATGTGACCCATTCTGTACTGTTTTTCATATTGGTGTTTTGTATTTATGGATTTGAGAATGCTGGGTGTTAGCCAGGGACTGTTCAGTCTCTTAGCTGTCATCTGTTTAGTTTTTTTAGGGCAGTGCTTGTTATAGAGGTATTGGGTCTTTTTTAGAAAATTATTAATACATTCGTCAATATCTGTATAGATTTCTAGCTCAGTGTGCCAGTCAATGTTTGCTACTGCTGTTGTGAAGTTATTAATGGCCTATGAAGATGAGTGATAACAGCCAACGAAACAGAAAATTGATTGGGAAGAACTTGTTCAATACTCAGCAGAGCAGCATTCAAGCAGCCTTCTGGAATGAATTAAGGTCGCATACTGAGGTTCCATTGTATTAATTAAGGTTGGATTATGATTACATATAATGAATAAGAATACGTATACAGTTTTTCACATGTTTGTGGTTGAGAGAATTGTTTATCATAATACATTTATTAGCATTTTGTATCATATTACACATCAGGATTCCAGATAATGAGAATAAAAATATATATTTTTTCATATTCTAGGTAGTAGGTTGGTAGACAGCAACCGCCCAGGGAGGTACTACCGTCCTGCCAAGTGAGTGTAAAACGAAAGCCTGTAATTGTTTTACATGATGGTAGGATTGCTGGTGTCTCTTTTCTGTCTCATGAACATGCAAGATTTCAGGTATGTCTTGCTACTTCTACTTACATTTAGGTCACAATACACATACATGTACAAGCACATATATACACTCCCCTCTGGGTTTTCTTCTATTTTCTTTCTAGTTCTTATTCTTGTTGATTTCCTCTTATCTCCATGGTGAAGTGGAACAGAATTGTTCCTCCGTAAGCCATGTGTGTTGTAAGAGGCGACTAAAATGCCGGGAGCAAGGGGCTAGTAACCCCTTCTCCTGTATAAATTACTAAATTTGAAAAGAGAAACTTTTGTTTTTCTTTTTGGGCCACCCTGCCTCGGTGGGATACGGCCGGTTTGTTGAAAAAAAAAAAATCATGTTTGGTTGAGAGAATTGTTTAGCATATTAACACATTATTTTAACATTTAGTTGTTAGGATATTTTAGGGAAAGGATTTTTTTTTTTCAATTGCTTTGAAGATGCTGGCAGATAGAGGCTCTGGAAATTTCTGGCAGGGAGTTTTCACAAATATTAAGCCAGACACAGTGTATGTCAGAGATTTTTGCGTCTTGTATTTTTTCTATGGGTTCTGTTGCAGCTATCAAGGAAGTGTTTCACGTCAGGGTTAATATTATAATTTATTGTTCTATAAATGTAGACCCCTCAAGGAAGGTTCCTTGATGTTGGTGAGGGGCTCTTGATTTAGGGAATTGGATCTGTGCTCCAGTTCCCCGAATTAAGCCTGAATGCCTTCCACATCCCCCCCAGGCGCTGTATAATCCTCCGGGTTTAGCGCTTCCCCTTGATTATAATAATAATAATAATATAAATGTAGAATGAACAGTAGTAAGAATGAATGTTTTGTATGGTAAGTGGGTTTAGGTCTTTGAAGAGCAGGGGGAGTGTGTTGTTTGGTAGTAGATTGAGTGATCATTCATTCTGTGTCCTTTTGTTGAGTTGTTATTAACTAGAGGGGATTTGTTGTTGTGGATCCCTAGGCACAAATAGTGTAGATAAGGCAGGGATAGATTAGTGTGTAGTATACTGAAAATAGTGCTGTTTGAGGTACATAACATATCTTGGAGAGGATGCCAACTGTTTTGGACACTTTTTGTAATGTTGTGGATGTTAAATTTCAAGTTGCTGTCAAAGAACAGACCCAGAAATTTTCCTTCATTATGTTTAGTGATGGGAGCATTGCTAATCATAATTTTGTGTGTGTGTGTGTGTGTGTGTGTGTGTGTGTGTGTGTGTGTACACAGTGGACCCCCCCGGATTTCGTAGTCGTCGGATTTCATAATTTTTGAAAATAGTCGTGTTTTTTCGTCAAAATATTGGCTTGGTAATCGTCATTGAACTTGGTAATTGTCATTCATCCAGAACTTGTCCGTGCGGCCCGAGCAGCCAGACACACCATTTACAGGCAGTGTGTCATTGTTTACCAGCCAGTGAGGATGATCCCACGTATTCATACAATACATTTCGTACTATTCCATTCTTTTTAGTGCTTGTAACTGCTAAATAAGCCACCTTGGGGCCAAAGAAAGCTTCTAGTGCCATCCCTTTGGTAAAGAAGGTGAGAAACACTATAGAATTCAAGAAAGACATCATTGCAAAATATGAAAGTGGAGTGCGTGTCACTGAGTTGGCCAGATTGTATAACAAACTCTGTACAACCATCGCTTCTTTCGTGGCCAAGAGAAAGGAAATCAAGGAAGCTGCTGTTGTGAAAGGTTCAAATATGCTTACAAAACAGAGATCGCAAATACTGGAAGATGTGGAGAGACTGTTGTTGGTGCGGATCAACAGGAAACAATTATCAGGAGATAGTATTATGCAGCCAATAAAGAAAATTCCTGGAACTAGTGCTGATATTGGTAAATTTAAGACCAGCAAAGGCTGGTTTGAGAGATTTAAGAAGCATAGTGACATACACAGTGTGGTGAGGTATGGTGAGGCTGCCAGTTCTGAAAAAATGCAGCTAAAAAATATGTCCTGGAATTGAAGGGGTACATAGAGGCTGAACAATTCAAACCCCAACAAGTGTTCAATTGTGACAAAACAGGCCTGTTTTGGAAGAAAATGCCAAAGAGGACCTACATTACACAGGAGGAAAAGGCACTCCCATGACACAAGCCTATGCAAGACAGGCTAACTCATGTTCTGTAGTAATGCTAGTGGGAGATTTCAAAGTGAAGCCTATACTGGTGTATCACTATGAAAATCCCAGTGTGTTCAAGAAAAAGAGTTGCCAAGAGTAAATTGTGTGTGATGTGGAAGGCAAACGGTAAAACATGGGTCACGAGGGACATTTTCCTTAATTGGTTCAATGAAGTGTTTGACCCCAGTGTGAAGAAATGCCTCCTGGAAAATGGAACTCAAGTGCCTCCTGGTAATGGACAGTGCTCCTCTTCATCCTCCAGACTTGGAAGAGCAAATGGTGCAGGAATCTTGTTTCATCAAAGTGAAGTTCTTGCCCCCTAATGCCACTCCTCTCCTCCAGCCCATAGTCCAGCAGATCATTTCAAATTTCAAAAAACTGTACACCAAAGGAGTGTTTCAAAAATGCTTTGAAGTGACCTCAGACACTGAATTGACCCTAAGAAAGTTCTGGAAAGATCACTTCAGTATCCTCCATTGCATAAACCTTATAGGTAAGGCTTTGGAGGGAGTGACTTCCAGGACTTCGAACTCTGCTTGGAGAAAATTGTGGCCACAGTGTGTACAAGAGAGGGATTTTGAAGAGTTTAGGGCTGACCCTGAGGAGCCTATGCCAGTTGTGGGAAGTATTGTGGCCTAGGGGAATTCCATGGGGTTGGATTTGAGTTTGGAGGATGTGGAAGAGTTGGTGGAGGACCACGATGAGGAGCTAACCACTACAGAGCTGCAAGAGCTTCATCTGCATCAGCAAGAGACCACAGCTCAGGAAATTGCTTCAGAGGAGGAGGAAGAGAGATGGAGGAATGTGCCCTCTTCAAAGATTAAGGAGATTTGTGCAATATGGACAAAGGTGCAGACATTTATGGATGAACTTCACCCTGACAAAACTGTTGCAGGCTGTGTTGGCTACATGTAGAGTGACAGTGTTGTGTCCCATTTTCGGGAAGATTCAAAGAAATGCCAGATACGGACACCTCTGGAACACTTTTTTTGAGCGACTGGTCCAATGACTCTCAAGCTGGTCCTAGTGGCATTAAAAACCAAAGAACAGAAGTAACCCTGGAAAAGGACTTGGTTCCTGAAGTCCTTATGGATTGGGGATTCCCCTTCCGAACAATACTACACCTCCATCCTCTCATTTCCTCCCTTCTCATCACTCATCAATAAGTTTTCAATAAAGATAAGTGTCATTTTAGTATTGTTTTATTCTGCATGTCTCATTGTTTTCTGTATAGGGAAATGTTTATTTCCTGTAAAAAAAAAAATTTTTAATACTTTTGGGTGTCTGGAACAGATTAATTAGATTTCCGTTATTTCTTATGGGGAAAATTAATTCGGAAATAGTCAGATTCGGGTTTAGTCACTCTCTGGAATGGATTAATTACGAAAACCGTCTGTTCACTGTGTGCGCGTGCGTGTGTGTGCCCATTTGTGTGTGCGTGCATGTGCACGCGTGTGTGCGCGCGTGCGCACATGCATGCAGAGCATTAAACTACAATATAAACTCTTCGCTGAAACTTCTCCTTGATAACTAGAACAGAACCCACAATAACACAAAGCACAAAGCCCTTGTGTCCGTCTCGCACTATGCGAAAATGCAATGCATATAAGGGCACGAAAATCTGGAATTCTTTACCAGTATCAGCAAAATGTCTCCTGCCTGCAAAAAAAATATAGGGCTTTACTTGCTAAATCCTCTAACTAGTTTAGAGCAACTCTTTCAGGGGGGTACTACCGTCCTGCCAAGTGAGTGAAACTAAAACCTGTACAGGTCCTCCATCACAAATCCGGCATCATTGGGACCTGTAGTGTGCCGGATTACAGAGTGGTTAGGTTAGAATACACTTAATAAAATTAACCAACTTGACTTGTACAGTTCATTAAACATCGGCAAAAATCGAACATTTCCGCTACTTTGAGCTCAATTTCAATTTACTTTTCGTCATGAAAGCAATCAAAATCATGTCTATTTCTGTAATATATCTTCCCTCCTATCAAATGAGTCCAAAAAAATTGAGAATACAACCATAAAAACCATACGAAAATATGTATACTGCAAAGAGGCAGCTAATGACTGAGAACTGAACTTCCTTATTTATCGTCCGTCATTTTTATTTTTGTTGTACAGTGGTCCCTCGTTTTTCGTAGTTCTCGGCAATCGTAAATTTCGCCAATCATAGGGGTATTTTTGTATAAACATGGACTCAATTTTCATAGGTTGACTCGCGAATAGTAGTTCGTCCAGGACGCGTACGCACGGTGTGAGCCGGGGAGGCCTCCCTACCCAGCCAGTCTGGCATTGTTTACCAGTGAGTGAAGGTCCCCTCAAGTGCTCCTACGAAATATTTCATAATATTCCACTCATTTTAGTGCTTGCAAGTACTAAATAAGCTACCATGGCTCCAAAGAAAGCCCCTAGTGCCAAGCCTGTGGTAAAGAAGGTGAGAAATATGTACAGTAACAAAGTCTTGGGCCATTTTAGGGAAGTGTTAAAGAGATGGCAGAAACAGAGCTCTCTCCACAGTACTTTGCGAGACAGGACTAGAGTGACTCTCAAGGTGGTCCTAGTGGCATTAAGAAACAGAGAAGAGAAGCAACCCCAGAGAAGCAATTGGTACCTGAGGTGTTGCTGGAAGGGGATTCCCCTTCCAAACTGTAAACAATCCAATCTCTCTCCTCCTCCAGTCTCCCATACACTAAGAAGAATCTCCAATAAAGGCAAGTGTTATGCTGTTAATGTTTCATTCATCATTTCCCATTGTATTGTTTATGTACTACATGTATATTTCATGTAAAAAATTTTTTTGTTTTAATACTTCTGGGTGTCAGGAACGGATTAATTGTATTTACATTATTTCTTATGGGGAAAATTGATTCGTAAATCGTAAATTTCGTTTATAGTAGCTTCTCCAGGAACGGATTAATTACGAAAAACGAGGGACCACTGTACGTTAAGAAGCACCTTTCCATCATACATTGCCCAAGTTTCAATGAGATAGCCCAACAAACAACCGAGAAAAAAAAATATTTACCAAAAATCATATATGGCAATGCCAAGCCAGGTACTGGAAATAAGTCACTTTGTCTGGCTTTTCTGGGTTATCCTAGGTTCTCTATACATACACTGCTATGTATGATAATCTATGTAACTGTATTTGTGTATACCTGAATTATTATTATTTATTTATTAACACACTGGCCGATTCCCACCAAGGCAGGGTGGCCTGAAAAAGAAAAACTTTCACCATCATTCACTCCATCACTGTCTTGCCAGAAGGGTGCTTTACACTACAGTTTTTAAATTGCAACATTAACACCCCTCCTTCAGAGTGCAGGCACTGTACAAAAAAACCTTTCCTAGGCCGACCCCTACCCCGCCTTCCTTCCACTACAGACTGATACACTCTTGAAGTCACTCTGTTTCGCTCCATTCTCTCTACATGTCCGAACCACCTCAACAACCCTTCCTCAGCCCTCTGGACAACAGTTTTTTGGTAATCCCGCACCTCCTCCTAACTTCCAAACTACGAATTCTCTGCATTATATTCACACCACACATTGCCCTCAGACATGACATCTCCACTGCCTCCAGCCTTCTCCTCGCTGCAACATTCATCACCCATGCTTCACACCCATATAAGAGCATTGGTAAAACTGTACTCTCATACATTCCCCTCTTTGCCTCCAAGGACAAAGTTCTTTGTCTCCACAGACTCCTAAGTGCACCGCTCACCCTTTTCCCCTCATTTAATTCTGTGATTCACCTCATCTTTCATAGACCCATCCGCTGACACGTCCACTCCCAAATATCTGAATACATTCACCTCCTCCATACTCTCTCCCCCCAATCTGATATCCAATCTTTCATCACCTAATCTTTTTGTTATCCTCATAACCTTAATCTTTCCTGTATTCACTTTTAATTTTTTTCTTTTGCATACCCTACCAAATTCATCCACCAACCTCTGCAACTTCTCTTCAGAATCTCCCAAGAGCACAGTGTCATCAGCAAAGAGCAACTGTGACAACTCCCACTTTGTGTGATTCTTTATCTTTTAACTCCATGCCTCTTGCCAAGACCCTCGCATTTACTTCTCTTACAACCCCATCTATAAATAGTATATTATACAACCACGGTGACATCACACATCCTTGTCTGAGGCCTACTTTTACTGGGAAGTAATCTCCCTCTTTCCTACGTACTCTAACTTGAGCCTCACTATCCTCGTAAAAACTCTTCACTGCTTTCAGTAACCTACCTCCTACACCTTACACCTGCAACATCTGCCACATTGCCCCCCTATCCACCCTGTCATACGCCTTTTCCAAATCCATAAATGCCACAAAAACCTCTTTAGTCTTGTCTAAATACTGTTCACTTATATGTTTCACTGTAAACACCTGGTCCACACACCCCCTACCTTTCCTGAAGCCTCCTTGTTCATCTGCTATCCTATTTTCCGTCTTACTCTTAATTCTTTCAATAATAACTCTACTATACACTTTACCAGGTATACTCAACGGACTTATCCCCCTATAATTTTTGCATTCTCTTTTGTCCCCTTTGCCTTTATACAAAGGAACTATGCATGCTCTCTGCCAATCCCTAGGTACCTTACCCTCTTCTATACATTTATTAAATAATTGCACCAACCACTCCAAAACTACATCCCCACCTGCTTTTAACATTTCTATCTTTATCTCGTCAATCCCTGCTGCCTTACCCCCTTTCATTTTACCTACTGCCTCACGAACTTCGCTCACAACTGGCTCTTCCTCACTCCTACAAGATGTTATTCCTCCTTGCCCTATACATGAAATCACAGCTTCCCTATCTTCAACAACATTTAACAATTCCTCAAAAATATTCCCTCCATCTTCCCAATACCTCTAACTCTACATTTAATAACTCTCCTCTCCTATTTTTAACTGACAGATCCATTTGTTCTCTAGGCTTCCTTAACTTGTTAGTCTCACTCCAAAACTTTTTCTTGTTATCAACAAATTTTGTTGAAAATATCTCACCCACTCCCATTTGCTCTCTTTTTACATTGCTTCACCACTCTCTTAACCTCTCTTTTTTTCTCCATATACTCTTCCCTCCTTGCATCACTTCTTTGTAAAAACTTCTTACATGCTAACTTTTTCTCCCTTACTACTCTCTTTACATCATCATTCCACCAATCGCTCCTCTTCCCTCCTGCACCCACTTTCCTGTAACCACAAACTTCTGCTGAACACTCTAACACTACATTTTTAAACCTACCCCATACCTCTTCGACCCCATTGCCTATGCTCTCATTAGCCCATCTATCCTCCAATAGCTGTTTATATCTTACCCTAACTGCCTCCTCTTTTAGTTTATAAACCTTCACCTCTCTCTTCCCTGATGCTTCTATTCTCCTTGTATCCCATCTACCTTTTACTCTCAGTGTAGCTACAACTAGAAAGTGATCTGATATATCTGTGGCCCCTCTATAAACATGTACATCCTGAAGTCTACTCAACAGTCTTTTATCTACCAATACATAATCCAACAAACTACTGTCATTTCGCCCTACATCATATCTTGTATACTTATTTATCCTCTTTTTCTTAAAATATGTATTACCTATAAACCCCTTTCTATACAAAGTTCAATCAAAGGGCTCCCATTATCATTTACACCTGGCACCCCAAACTTACCTACCACACCCTCTCTAAAAGTTCTCCTACTTTAGCATTCAGGTCCCCTACCACAATTACTCTCTCACTTGGTTCAAAGGCTCCTATACATTCACTTAACATCTCCCAAAATCCCTCTCTCTCCTCTGCATTCCTCTCTTCTCCAGGTGCATACACGCTTATTATGACCCATTTCTCGCATCCAACCTTTACTTTAATCCACATAATTCTTGAATTTACACATTCATATTCTCTTTTCTCCTTCCATAACTGATCATTTAACATTACTGCTACCCCTTCCTTTGCTCTAACTCTCTCAGATACTCCAGATTTAATCCCATTTATTTCCCCCCACTGAAACTCTCCTACCCCCTTCAGCTTTGTTTCGCTTAGGGCCAGGACATCCAACTTCTTTTCATTCATAACATCAGCAATCATCTGTTTCTTGTCATCCGCACTACGTCCACGCACATTTAAGCATCCCAGTTTTATAAAGTTTTTCTTCTCTTTTTTAGTAAATGTCTACAGGAGAAGGGGTTACTAACCCATTGCTCCCGGCATTTTAGTCGCCTCATACGACACGCATGGCTTACGGAGGAAAGATTCTTTTCCACTTCCCCATGGACAATAGAAGAAATAAAGAAGAACAAGAGCTATTTAGAAAAAGGAGAAAAACCTAGATGTATGTATATATATATGCATGTGCGTGTCTGTGAAGTGTGACCAAAGTGTAAGTAGGAGTAGCAAGATATCCCTGTTATCTAGCGTGTTTATGAGACAGAAAAAGAAACCAGCAATCCTACCATCATGCAAAACAGTTATAGGTTTTTGTTTCACAGTCATCTGGCAGGACGGTAGTACTTCCCTGGGTGGTTGCTGTCTACCAACCTACTACCTACATAAAAATTATATAAATTAAAATAAAAACGAGATAAAAAAAAGGTATATCGGCAACATCTCTGCAAGCGGCAGGACTCCATGTTGCTCTCAGGTGAGCATCCAGCACCAGCTTCGCAGCTTTATATCTCGGCAATTACTGACCCTAATTTTTTTTTGTCCTATTACACTCAAAAAGTTGCCCTCTTTAAAAAATTTTTTTTCGAAATATTTAGAGCGCTTGCAGTGAAAACGTAGATCTGCTTTTGGACAATTTAAAGGTTAAGTAGCATTTAAGTATAGGTTGACCACTGCTATTCTGGCATCATCAGGACCTGTAGGATACTGGAATAGTGATATTGCTGGATTACAGAGTGGTTAGGTTAGAATGCGATATTTACGCATTGGCGATTTCACCCTCTTTTCGCCCTATTTTTGGCCCATTGCATTGTTCCAATATACAAAACTCGTAGCTATTTCGCTAGTATTCATTTTATTCTGTTGATTGAGTACAAGAAACTGACCATTTACTTATTTCACCTACCAATGAAGTAGTCAAAAATCGGTAATTTTCCAATTTCACACAAATTTTCAGAGGTGCCAATTTCAAAATAGGATCCAGAATTAACAATTCAGACATTCCTGGCACTAAAATAACATTTTCTCTGTTCATTAGTCACGTCTCCAGGCCCCTCTTATATTACGCTTGCTTTCCATTTTGAATTTTTTTCACACAAAAAGTAGATTAACTGTTATGCAGACTACTGCATTATTGTACTAATTGTATAAATAATGTCAACCAATTTGTGATTGCATATTAGACCAGCCGGTTGGATGCGTTTTTGTTTACTTTTGAACATTGGCAAAAATTGAACATTTCCACTACATTGAGCTCAATTTCAAGGTACCCTCCATCATGAAACCAATCAAAATCATATCTCTTTCTGTAGTATATCTTCCATTCTGTCAATTGAGACCAAAAAAAATGAGAATACAACCATAGAAACCATACGAAAATACATGTACACTGCAAAGCCAGTTTTTCACGATAAATGTGGTCTATGTGTTTACTCATTATGCACTGCGTGCTGCAGGAATTTTTTTCTATAGTGCACACTTACCATGCAGACCTATTCTCTCGTATATATGCCCAAATTTACCCATCACAGCTTATGTGAGTGAGGTGAGCTCATGGCGACCGACAGTGCCTTCAGAGCCACCTCATCTTTTATGGACAATGTATTGTGTATGTGCTACACGACAAGAAGCATTTCTTTTATTTGTTGGAACCATGGCTAGGGCTAAAAGTGAGCAGGTTATAACAATAAATGGAGAAAAAGAAATTTTGAATGACTTGTGCAGCAAGTAGCACCACCAAACAGTAGCGGCAGGTTAGTGTGGTGACCCCGGAAATTTGAAATTATGCTAGCCGAAATTCGTGCCAGATTACTGATGGAACCGGGTTACTGATTGCAGGATTAGTGATGGCCGACCTGTATTAGGATTAGTCTGCCCGATATGATCCGGCATGATAGTGGCTTTCTTTATACGTACTTGACTATTTATAAAATGTGATCACACGTTGTAACCTTTGTAAAAAAAAAAAAAAAAAAAAAAAAAAAAGCCTTTGACTTTGAATAAAATAATCAAGGTACATTTCTTGATAATATTGACCAAACAGTCTTCTTAATATTATGCAGACAAACAAGAATTCTAGGAGAAAAAATCTAAAGAGAGTATTAATATTACTAAAGCTGATCACTGTTACACATATCAGGTTTCCTATATGATTTTTAATGGTAAACTATGGCAAATCATTAAAAGTGACAAGTTGAATTTTTTTTACAGTTATTAACCCTTTCAGGGTTGGCAGGCCCTCTCCTAAACTTGTTCTCAGGGTTGGAAATTTTTCAAAAAAAAAAAAAAAAAAATTCTTGTGAAATGGTAGAGAATCTCTTCTCAATCATAAGGCCACCAGAAGTAAGAAATTTGATGGAAAACTTACGGAATTATGCTATCGTGAAGTCAGTGGTCTCGACGATGTTTACGCATCGGTGATTTTGCCCACTTTGAGCCCTATTTTCGTCCAATTCCAATGTACCAGTCGACAAAAATCATAACTATTTTGCTAGAAATCCATTTTTTTCTATCGAATGAGTACAGGAAACCACCTATTTACCGATTTCAACTATCCAATAAAGTGGTCAGAAATTGGCAATTTTGCCAATTTCACACATTTCGAAAGATGCCAATTTCCAAATAGGGTCCAGAATAAATAAGACACACATTCCTGGCACTAAAATAACTTTTCCTCTGTTCATTAGTCACGTCCTCAGGCCTGTGTTACATTTCTTTTGCTTACCACTTTGAATTTTTATTCTCACAAAAAACAGAAGATTTACTGTTAATGCAGTCTACTGCATTAGTGTAGAAATTGTGTAGAGATGGTATAAATAATATCAGCGCATTTGTGAGAGAATATTAGACTCGCCAGTTGATGTGTATTGGATGCTTGGCTTGATTTGTTTACTTTTGAACTTTGGCAAAAATCGAACATTTCTGCTACATTGAGCTTAATTTAAAGGTCCTTTTCTTTGTGAAACCAATCAACATCATCTCAATTTCTGTAATATGTCTTCTATTCTATAAAATGAGACCAGGAAAACTAGAATGCAACCATAAATAGCATACGAAAATACACTGCAAAGTTGCTGTTTTAAACCAAAAACACGGTCGGAGTTTTTTTTTCTGATTATGCACTGTGCGCTGCAGGATTTTTTTTTATACTTCGCACATTGACCACATAGACCCATTCTTTCATATGTAGGCCTACCAGCTTTCTCTCGCTGGATTTGAAGGCGGTAGAATTTATGCATACTAGTACGACACCAACCCTGGCATGCAAGCCGTACTAGCATGGCACCAACCTTGAAAGGGTTAAGCTTTAGCTTCTAGTTCTGTGTGTGTGTGTGTGTGTGTGTGTGTGTGTGTGTGTGTGTGTGTGTGTGTGTGTGTGTGTGTGTGTGTGTGTGTGTGTGTGTGTGTGTGTGTGTGTGTATGTGTATGTATGTATATGGATGTGAAGCTTGGGTGGTAAATGCAGCAGCGAGGAGACGGTTGGAGGCAGTGGAGATGTCCTGTCTAAGGGCAATGTGTGGTGTAAATATTATGCAGAAAATTCGGAGTGTGGAAATTAGGAGAAGGTGTGGAGTTAATAAAAGCATTAGTCAGAGGGCAGAAGAGGGGTTGTTGAGGTGGTTTGGTCATTTAGAGAGAATGGATCAAAGTAGAATGACATGGAAAGCATATAAATCTATAGGGGAAGGAAAGAGGGGTAGGGGTCGTCCTCGAAAGGGTTGGAAAGAGGGGGTAAAGGAGGTTTTGTGGGTGAGGGGCTTGGACTTCCAGCAAGCGTGCATGAGCGTGTTAGATAGGAGTGAATGGAGACGAATGATACTTGGGACCTGACGATCTGTTGGAGTGTGAGCAGGGTAATATTTAGTGAAGGGATTCAGGGAAACCGGTTATTTTCATATAGTCGGACTTGAGTCCTGGAAATGGGAAGTACAATGCCTGCACTTTAAAGGAGGGGTTTGGGATATTGGCAGTTTGGAGGGATATGTTGTGTATCTCTATACGTATATGCTTCTAAACTGTTATATTCTGAGCACCTCTGCAAAAGCAGTGATAGTGTGTGAGTGTGGTGAAAGTGTTGAATGATGATGAAAGTATTTTCTTTTTGGGGATTTTCTTTCTTTTTTTTTGGGTCACCCTGCCTCGGTGGGAGACGACCGACTTGTTGAAAAAAAAAAAAAAAATAAATATATATATATATATATATAAATAAAGTTTTATTATACATTTCTTCTGTGGTAAAGTATGGCAGGCTATTAGCAGTGAAGAGTTTAATATATTTTTCTTTTTTATTCAGCTCATGTTTCAAGTTCTGTATAAATAAAGATTCCGACAATCTAAGGTTAAGTGAGTTAGAGCATTTATTCAAAGTTTTAAAATCGCTTGAATATAATGGGTGATTTAAGGCAAATTTCAAAGTGAAATAGGCAAGCAAAAGGAAGACCAGTTCTGCGAGACAGAACTGGTCTGTTCTTTGTGGTATATTGGTATTTTTTTTTATGAAACTTCCAAATCAGAATGTGTGAGTATAAAAGTGTCTTGAACAACTGATCTTTTGACTCGCCCATCTCACTCTAGCACCATTGAGCAGAATAGTGGTTGTTTGGGAGTTTGGTTGAGAATAGGATATTTATAGTAGTTTATGCATTAACGGAAGCTGGCCACAGTTTTCTGGTGTTGCAGATATTCGATTGAGCTCAGGATCAATTGTGTTTCCATATATCAAAAGTTAACTAATTGTAAGTTGAAACATTTATAACCATTTATGTTGCAAACTTGTCATAATGTGATGTTCTTTATGGTCAGTGGACTGTTAATTTAGTGTAGCTCCCAGTAGTTGGGGAAAAAAAAAATCGGTACATGGTCTGTGGCAGTGCAGTTGTAATAGCAAAACTAAAGAGGTTTGGATTATTGCAATTTTTGGTAGTTTCAGTGATTATTTTTGCTTGAATTTATAAGCAACTACTTTTTTATTTAATGCTCACTCGTATTAAGTGATTTCTTAGTTTCCTCTACAGCAAATAAATTGTCAAAATTCTCCTTTTACATTTTCTTTTCATTATAGAGTTAATGCTGCATTTTTTGTTTTAAGAAAATAGTTGATTTATATATCGGCTGCTTCACAATAATTCAGATTGGTTTTGATATATTATTGAGCTTGAGTAGCAAAAAACTATTTCCACTTGATGTTGGTTTAGATAATGTGCGTGTGACTTAGACATTATTCTCGTTTTGTTTATAGTGAAGTTTAGTTTAGTAATTATTTCTGTACCAATGTAGTTCTTGCATCCTTCATGTGAAGGAAGCTTGATCCTTTTCAAAATTAATAAATCGTGAAGCCTTTACTATTCAGATTGTATTTTCCTGGTTTCAATTTTTTTTCTTGTTTTACCATTCATTGCTTAGATTTTGCTTTCTGTTTGTGCTTAGCATGTGATATTCTTAGTAATTCAGTTTTAACAATGCTACCTTACTGTACAAGCTCAAAATTAATGAAGAAATTTTTCATAATTTATCTTTTAGGTGTATAGCATTTCCACTGTCAAATGATAATTGTGTAGCATTCACCAGTGTGAATACGATGCATGTGTGTAAGTATGTAACAGAATGATACATTTGAAAATCTCATTCTGTAAATTGTTTTAAACCCCTTATTGTAGAATACTTTTAGTAATTTTGAGGCTATAAGAAATGATTTCTCCATGGGGAAGCGAAACAGAATTCTTCCTTTGTAAGTCATGCACGTCATAGTGGTGACTAAAATGCCAGGAGCAAAGGGCTAGTAACCCCTTCTCCTGTACATGTTACTAAATTTAAAAGGAGAAACTTGTTTTTCATTTTGGGTCATCCTGCCTCAGTGGGATACTGCCAGTTTGTTGAAAGACGAAGAAGAATTGATTATGAATTTCTTAATTGTTTTGCAGTGGAGCTAAAGATGACAAAGATACAGAAACAAGTGATGACAAAGAAAATGCAGAGGAAATGGATACTGCTGAGAATGATGAAGAAAAGGAACTGAAAACCAAGAAGGTACATTTCATTATGGTTTGCTTAAGAGTTTTAATATTTTGTTTTATACCTAGCCAAATGTTTTCAAATAATCTTACATTTGCATGTTCAGATTCTCTTATTATAAGCATGCCTTGTCTACCCTGTCAATTCCTCTGAGTATTTTGTATATGTTATCTCTCCATTTCTTCTGTCTTCTAGTGTTAGATTAAATTTCATTAGAATCTCCTCATAGTTTGTACCTCTTTGCTTTGGAACAAGCCTCATTACATCTGCTCCTTATTTAGTTGTTTAATGTGCTTTTACAGGTGTGGATTCTATTCTTGTTCTGTATACTCTTTAAGATGGGCCTGGCATATGTTGCATAATGGGCCCATAAGAACCACAATTCCTAGATGGGCATTAGGTTCATAGGTTATTCATTTGATAGGAGCATCTAGGAATTCCAGGTTTTTCTCTTTGAGGTCTGCCCTCTGTTCTGCAGGTCTACACTCAATGTCCAGTCATCTTGCCCCCTTCCTCAGTCTTTATAACCTTCTGTTTGCTAGGGTTGAATTCACTCAACCACTTACCTGCACAGTCTTGCAGTTTGTTCAAATCTATTTGGAGTCTTTAACATTCACCTATTTATTCTTTAGCTCTAATTCAGCAAACAGGAATACATCTAAGTCAATTCTATCGGGAATGTACTGGTTGTAATACTGATCCTTGTAGAACCATCCTAGTTACTCTCTCATTCTGACATCTTTGCCTTGAGAGTCACTCTGTTTGCTTCCCCATGTATTTTTTGATCCACCAGAGTACGTACATTATTATTTAATGGCTGCCCTTTCAGGTTTTACCCGAGCCATCTCTGTACCCATGGTGGTTATTATTTTCGAAACCATTTCTGTGTGTTCTACCACACTCCTGATAATCTTCTCAATTATTTTGCAAGGTTAGCATGTCAGAGAAACTAGTCTAGAGTTCATATCTTTCTAATTTCATCAACATTGAGACTTACATTTTCCGTCTTCCAGATCTCTGGCAACTGTCCTTTATCTTTACCTTTGATATACCTTTGAAGAGCTTCGAGAGTTTAACTACTCTTGGAGCCCGGCCATGGGCCAGGCTCGTCTGGTGCTTGCCTGATTAACCAGGCTGTTGCTGCTGGAGGCCTGCTGCCCCACATCCAACACAGCCTAGTTGATCTGGTGAAGATACTTGTCCAGTTTCTTCTTGAAAGCTTCTACACTTGTTCCAGCCATGTTTTCATATCTTCTGGTAAGATGTTGAATAGTCTGGGACACCAGATGTTGATAGTGTTCCCTTATTGTCCTCACTGCACCCCTGCTCCTCACTGGGTTTATTTTACACTCCCTCTCATATCTCTCACTCCAGTATGTTATGGCAGTGTGCAGATTTGAGACCAGGCCCTCAAGTACTTTCCAGGTATATATTGTGTATCTCTCTCTCCTCCGCTCCAAGGAGTACATGTTCAAGACTTGAAGGCGTTCCCAGTAATTTAGGTGCTTTACTGGCTCACTGTGAGCCGTAAACGATCTATTCGTTTCAGCCCTGATATTTCTCCTGCTCTGAATGAGGCCATGAGCACTGAGCAGTACTCTAAATGAGGGAGCACTAGCTATTTGAAGAATGTCACCATTGGCATTATTACCCTTGTTTTCAAAGTTCTCAATACCCACCCAGTCATCTTCCTGGCTATTATGATCTTTTTTTTTTTTTTTCCAACAAGTCGGCTATCTCCCACCGAAGCAAGGTGACCCAAAAAGAAAGAAAATTCCCAAAAAGAAAATACGTAGTCATTCAACACTTTCACCTCACTCATACACAATCACTGTTTTTGCAGGGGTGCCCAGAACACAACACTTCAGAAGCATATATGCATGAAGGTATACAACATCTCTCCAAACTGCCAATATCCCAAACCCCTCCTTTGAAGTGCAGGCATTGTACTTCCCATTTCCAGTACTCAAGTCTGACTATATAAAAATAACCGGATTACCTGAATCCCTTTTCCTGGTATACTCGGTAAACTTGTTCCCCTATAATTTTTACAATCTCTTTTGTCCCCCTTCCCTTTATATAGAGGAAATATACATGCTCTCTGCCAATCCCTAGGTACGTTCCCCTCTTTCGTCCATTTATTAAACAAAAATACCAACCACTCCAACACTACATCATCCCCCCGCTTTTAATATTTCTTTCATGATCCCGCCAGTTCCAGCTGCTTTACCCCCTTTTATTCTACGTAATGCCTCGCACACTTCCCCCAGACTCGCATCCTGCTCGTCTTCACTCCTGAAAGATGTTACACCTCCCTGGCCAGTGCATGAAATTACTGCCTCCCTTTCTTCATCAGCATTTAAAAGTTCCTCAAAATATTCCCGCCATCTACCCAATACCTCCAGCTTCCCATCTTCTAACTCCCTACTCTGTGTTTTAACTGACACATTCATTCGTTCCCTAGGCTTTCTTAGCCCCTTGACTGTCGCAACCCCAAATCCTGAGGTGTCTCCTGGTGTTGCAAAAAAAAAAAAAAAAGAAAACACACACACACACACACACACACACACAAAAAATTCTTATGAAATCATAGAGAATATTTTCCCGATTGTAATGACACCAAAAGAACAAAATTTGATGGGAAACTGATGGAATTACGCTCTCGCGAAGTTAGCGACCTCGGCAATCTTTATGAATCGGCGATTTCGCCCACTTTGAGCCCTATTTTCGGCTAATTCCATTGTTCCAGTCGACTAAACTCGTAGCTATTTCTTTAGAACTCCATTTTTTTTCTATCGATTGAGTACAAGAAACTGCCCATTTACCGATTTCAACTACCCAATAACATTGTCAGAAATTTGTAATTTGGCCAGTTTCACGAAAATTAAAAAAAATGACAGTTTCAAAATAGGGGTCAGAATGAACAATGCTGACATTCTTGGCTCAAAAATAACATTTTCTTTGTTCATCAGTCATGTCTCCAGGCCCCTCTGATATTACTCTTGCTTTCTATTTTGAATTTTTATTTAAACAAAAAGTAGAAGATTTACTGTTATGCAGACTACTGCAATATTGTAATAATTATATAAATAATGTCAACCCAATCATGAGTGCATATTAGAATGGCTAGTTGGACATTTATTGGAAAATGACATCATTTGTTTTCTTTTGAACATCGGCAAAAATCAAACATTTCCCCTATTTTGAGCTCCATTTCAAGGTTCTTTTCATAGTAAAACCAATCAAAATCACCTCTATTTCTATAATATGTTTCCCATTCTATCAAATGAGACCAAGAAAACGAGAATACAACCATAAATACTATACAAAAATAGACCACAAATTCAGCATTTTAATTAAAAAAAGCACTGAGTTTTTTTTCTCATTATGCACTGCGTGCTACAGGATTTTTTTTATAAGGTGCACACTGACGACACAGACCCATTCTCTCACATGTGGGCCTACCAGCTTTCTCCTGCTTGATTTGAAGCCGCTAGAATTTATGAGTATACGCCAAACACGATGGCTTGTAAGATATATATATACGACCAAAACAGTCAAAGGGTTAACTTGTTTATCTCGCTCCAAAATTTTTTCTTATTTTCCTCAAATTTTCTTGACACTGCCTCTCCCACTCTGTCATCTGCTCTCATTTTACACACTCTTACCCCACTCTTCACCTTTCTTATACTCTCCATATACTCTGCTCTTATAACACTTCTTTGTAAAAACCTTTCATAAGCTGCCTTTTTCTCTTTTATCACACCCTTTGCTTCATCATTCCACCAATCACTCCTCTTTCCTCCAGCACCCACCCTCCTATAGCCACGAACTTCTGCCCCACATTCTAATGCTGCATTTTTAAAACTATTCCAACCCCCCCTCCCCCCCCCCCACTACTCATACTTGCACCAGCCCACCTTTCTGCCAATAGTTGCTTATATCTCACCCTAACTTCCTCCTCCCTTAGTTTATACACTTTCACCTTTCTCTTACTTGCTGGTGCCATTTTTCCTTTTGTCCCATCTGCCTCTTTCTCTAACTGTAGCTACAACTAAATAATGATCCGATATATCAGTTGCCCCTTTATAAACATGTACATCCTGAAGCCTACCCATTAACCTTTCATCCACCAATACATAATCTAACAATCTACTTTCATTATGTGCTATATCATACCTTGTATACTTATTATCCTCTTTTTCATAAAATATGTTACTTATTACCAAACCTCTTTCTGTACATAGCTCAGTTAAAAGCTTCCCATTTTCATTTACCCCTGGCATCTCAAATTTACCTGCTACTACCTCCGCAACATTTTTACCCACTTTAGCACTGAGATCCCCAACCACAAGTACTCTGCTTTAGCACTGAGATCCCCAACCACAAGTACTCTTTACTTTAGCACTGAGATCCCCAACCACAAGTACTCTTTCACTTCATCTTATGTTCCTTAAAAGAAAGGTCAGCTGAGATAATATTCCCAGGTCTTTTACATGTTTCTTTCGTTCTGTTTGGTGACCCTATTGAGTTTTGTATATAGTTTTCCTTTTGAGTTCTTCATTCTTTCCATACCTAAGCAGCTAGAACTTATCACCATTGAACGTGATGTTCTCCACTGCCCACTGGAAAACAGTGCTTATGTCTTCCTGTAATGTTTTAGTGTCCTCTGCTGTAGTGACTTCATGCTTTTTTTTAGTGTCATCTGCAAATGATGATACAAAAATGTGACGGGTGTTATTATCTGTATCTGCTATGAGGATGAGAAACAGCAGTGGTGCCAGGACAGTGCTTTTAGGCACTGAGCTTTTGACCTTGCTGATGCTGGAACTTGCTCTGTTTTCTACTACTTTGTGTTGTGTGTGTTAGGAACCCGAAAATCCTTCTGCCTACCTTCCCCGTAATGCCCATGGCCCTCAATTTGTGCGCTGTCGCTCCATGATCGCATTTCTCAAATGCCTTTGCAAAATCTGCGTAAACCACATCTGCATTTTGGTCATCTTCCAATGCCTCTGTAATTCTGTCATAATGGTTCAGCAGCTGTGACAGGTCTGATCGTCCTGCTCTAAAACCATGCTGGTTCAGGTTACGCTGGTTGTACTGGTCCATGAAATTTGTAGTCTGCCGTCTCATCGCTCATTGAAGATTTTTTTGTGAGAAGTTAGGGCTACTGGTCTGTAATTTTTAGCTAGTGCTCTACTACCTCCCTTATGCAAAGGAGCTATGTCTGCACTCTTTAAGACCTCCGGTATTTCACCTAGGTCTAAGCTCTTCCTCCAGAGAATACTGAGGGCTAGTGGTACTTTGCACTTCTTTATAAATAGATCATTCCATGAATCTGGTCTAGGTGCTGAGGGAGTGGGCATGTTGTCCATTTCTTTTTTGAAATCTATGGGATTTGTACTAATGTCGGTTAGTTGGTCTGTGCTGTCTTCTGCTGGAGTGAAAAATATATCTGCATATTCTACCTTGCTGTCATTTAGTGGGTTGCTGATACTGACTCGTACTGTTCTTTTAGGATTTCACTCATTTCCTGTTCGTCAGTATACAAATCTCCTCTCAATAATGGTCCAATTCTACAAGTAGTTTTTAGCATGGATTTTGCATAGGAATAGAAATATTTTAGGTTTCTTGGAATATCCTATATGGCCCTTTGTTCCCTTTGTACTTCTTCTGTTAGGTATGACATGCTAAGTGTTTGCTCAAATTCAGTGATCTCTCGGCTAAGCCTGTCTTTCCTCTGTTGCAGTATATTCATGGTTTTAAGGAATTCAGTAACCTGTTTTCTTTTTTTGTACCATCTCCTATGCTCTATATCTGATCTGGGTTTCCTCAGTGGTACATGCTTCATACATACCTTGCATGCTTCTGTATTCCGCTTCTCTAGACACTGGTGGGGATTTAGGGCACTTATGTCTAATTCCCAGGTTATGTCTGATAGCTCTTGGTTTATTTTTTCTAGTCAGTTCTATGGTTATTAAAATTAAACTTACTGAACATACCATCTCCAACATTAGTCATGCAGGTCCCTAACCCTGAGTTTATACTCATTTGTACTTCTGTGATGTTGTGATCAGAGTATGTTGTTTTTGTACCTGTTACGTATTTGATTAGCTTCTCGTTGTTGTGAATATCAAATCCAGGGTGTTTTCATTTCTAGTGGGATCAGTTATCTGTTGGTTCAATGAGTACTTTTCACAAAGCATCATTAGTTCCCTGGTATGTGCTTGTTGAGCCAGGGTGCTTCCCGGAGATATTTCTGGTATAACATTGCATTGCGCTATTTTACATGTGGGAGATTAAAATCTCCAAGGATTAAAATATTTGGTGTGAGATTTTCTAGCCTATCCAGATAGCTATCGATCTTCCTTAACTGATCTGTGAATTCCTCAGCAGTTGCTGATGGTGGTTTGTATATGGGATAATTACCAGATTCCTATTTTCACCTTTGAGGCCTAGGATTCCTACTACATCATTTGAAGAGTTGGGCCCAGACTTCTGTGCAACAGAAAGTATCTCTTACATAGCCCTACTCATCCTTGTGACCTATTAATTCTATCACATCGCTGCATGTTATAGTTTTCTGTTCCTATCTCTCCATCCAAAACATCCTTAGTGTGTTTCTGTAACTGCCCCAAACATGGTAGTTGCTTTAATAGGAGCCCACTGACGTAACTAACTTTGTCATTTTTATTTGATTTCAGGCCCTGAATGTTTGCAAATATGAAGCAGGAATTGCCATTTGAGATGTTTCATTTTGCTTTGTGTTTAGTATCACTGGTGATGTACTACCTGGTATGGCCCCTGGAGTACATACCCTTAGTTTCTACAGTACTGACTTTGCCTGATTGTTTATGTGGCCCTGTTGGGCTGATGCCTGGTTTGGTATGTCCCATTTTGCTGCCCATCTGTGTCCCCTGGAAAGAGGGTAGGGCTGGAGGAAGAGGGGAACCCTGGGAGGTGGGGATCTGTGGAAAGAGGGTAGGTGTGGGTGCACGTGGGGGAAATACCCTTCCCTCTGGTTGGGGGTGGTCGGAGGAGAGAGGTTTGGGGTGGGTGTGGGGATGGCCTTCACAATGGGTGCGAGGGGATCGGTGGTAAGAGGTTAACCCTTTGAGGGCCCGTCCCATAGATCTACGGCATTGAAGTCAGGGTCCAAGCTGTAGATCTGTACGTCATGAGCTCAGCTCACTCAGATAAGCTGTGAGCGGTAAATTTGGGCCTAGATATGAGAGAATACATCTATGTGGTAAGTGTGCACCACACAAAGCAAATCCTGGAGCACGCAGTGCATAATGAGGGGAAAAACTGCGACCGTAATTTTGGATTGAAACTGATTTTGCAGTGTCTTTTTGTATGTTTTTACAGTTATGTTCATGATTTCTTGGTTTCATTTGATAGAGTGGAGGATATATTACAGAAATAGAAATGATTTTTATTAGTTTTAGTAATGAAAATGGCTTGAAACTGAGCTCAAAGTAGCGGAAATGTTTAATTTTTGCTGATGTTCAAGAGTAAACAAATGACATCACACGTCTAATACTACACAGCTGGTGGACCCTGTATGCGTTCACAAATGTGCTGTTATTATTTATACAATTATCACAACATTGCATAACAGTAAATCTTCCATTTTTTGGTGTGAATAAAAAATCAAAATGGAATTCTTTTGTAAAGCTTGAAAACATAATTAATGAACAGAGGAAATGTTAGTTTGGTGCCAGGAATGCCTGCATTGATTACCCTGGACCCTATTTTGAAATTGGAATATTTTGAACTGTGTTATATTGGCCAAATTAGCAACTTCTGATCACTTTATTGGATAGTTGAAACAGTTGACTGGGTGATTTCTTGTGCTCAATTGATAAAATGGAAGTAATACTAGCAAAATAGCTGAGAATTTGGTCAGCTGGAATAATGTGAATGGGAGTCAAAGTTGGCAAAATTGCCGATGCATAAATATCGCTGACGCATCAAAATTTGCAAGAGTGTAATTTCGTCAAGTTTCCATCAAATTTTGTACTTTTTGTTTTATTACTTTGAGAAAAAGATTCTCTACCATTTCGTAAGATTTTTTTTATTTATTTTTTTTTTTTTAATTCTTGGACCCTTGCTGTCACTCTGAGATTTGGCCTCTGGGCCCTCAAAGGGTTAAGGGAGGGACATTTCACATGGTAAGGGCATTTGACTTCTCGTCTATGCCCCTTATCACTTGTTTTATTAATTATGCTACAATTTAATACTCATCTGGTTGTTTATTTCCACTTCTCTATCCACTTCTGGCAATAATTAGCTAGTGCCACTTATACTTTGTTCCTATATAATCATGCCATATATTGTACACTATGCACTGGGGATTAATGAAGATTACTCTTAGCCTCAATTTCAGTTCACTATATCGCTGCCCATTCATATCCTCATCCCTCGTTATAGTACTTG
>NC_091293.1:22350382-22387882 GCF_038502225.1 Cherax quadricarinatus | reverse complement strand
TAATAACCCGCACGAGGGAGAGAAGCTTATGGCGACGTTTCAGTCCAACAAGCACCATTTACAAAGCCACACTAACACAAAAGAGTGAGGGAGCCAGTATATATAGACGAGGGGGAACAAGAACTGTGCAAAGAGAGGGAGAAAAAGTATAGTAGTAGTGGTAGTAGAAAGTAGGGAGAGTAGATTTAGTGGCACAAGAGATAGAAAGAGGAGAGAAGGGTGAATGGAGGCAATAGTAGTGGTAGTAAAAGTGGGGTAAGTCTAAGGACAAGAAAAAGAAACACTGCAGGAGAGCTAAGAAGCCACAAAGTGTGGAACCAAAACACGGTAAAAAACTGAAGAACGGAAAACACTTTGAACAGAGGAAAAAGAAAGAAAAAGGGGAAAAAATAGGAAAGAGGGGGTATGGAGAGGAGAGAAAAGGATCAGGTCAAGTCACAGGTGTTCTGAAGTTTGGTGCATTTGACTGTGTAATGAGAAAGGAAGGCATCTACAGAGACAAAGCCAGGATCATGATTCATACTATGAAAGTTGTGTATGAGGGATGCTAGAAGTAAGGTAGACAGTTTTAGCAGAGGACCAGTCAATAGTATGACCGTGATCTCTTAACATGACAGAAAAGAGCAATACTGATGTCAGCAAGTCTAGCACTTTTGTGTTCTTCAAGTCTGTCAGAAAGAGAGCAGTCAATTTCTCCAAAGTATTGAAAAGGACAAGAGGAACAGGAAATAGACACCTGGGGCATCTATAGCATGAGGAGAGGTATGATCTGTATTTCTCCAAAGGGTGTTAATTTGGCTAAAAGTGAGTTTGATGTCTAAAGAACAGAGAGTTACTGATTGATATTAGAAAGACTGAAATACAGTGGACCCTCAACTAACGGCACTCTTTGGCGTCAAAAAATTGGTTCTACCAATGGTGAAAAACTCGTCTAAAGGCTTTCGTCCCGAACGTGTCCATGCGGCCTGAGCAGGCTCAGCCACTATAAGACTCCATGTACAGCCAGTTTGCCAGTGTTTACAAGTTGATTCAATCGATTCCACGTGTACCTGCGATATATTTTGTATTCATTGTTTTCAGTGCTTGTAACTGCTAAATAAGCCACCATGGGCCCAAAGAAAGTTTCTGGTGCCAGCCCTGTGATAATGAAGGAAAAAAAAAAAAAATAAAATTCAAGATAAAAACTCATACCAATGTACCAAGTGGAGGAGGAAGAGAGAGGGGAGAATGTGCCTTCCACAGTGATTCAGTGATTCAACAATATGTATGATACTAAAGTAGCAGATATCGATAAAGGCTATAGTGCCAGCCAGGACTAAAGTAGCAGGTATTGATAAAGGCTATAGTGCCAGCCAGCGATAAAGTGTAGAATTAACAGTGTAGCAAGTAAGTTAAACGAGTAAGCGATTGAAAAACGACACAAAAGTAACACTCCAATGTTGTTGGTTGTGTGTATATATGCAGAACATATGCTGCTGGCCTGCTATCTTCCACTACCCTAAACCTCTGCCAGCATCTCCTCCATCATACTAATTAATTAATCTAACGTCTCCTCCAAAGTAAGTGTAAATATAAAAGTGTAAGCATAAAAGTAAATATATTAAGTGTAAATATAAAAGGACCCCAATGGAAATATGCAAGTCACTGACTTCATTTGTGTATACCTGGATAAACTTAGTTATAAATTAAAATGTAATTCAAATAAAATGTAAATATTTTGTAGGTTGGTAGAGAGCAACCACCCAGGGAGGTACTACCGTCCTGCCAAGTGAGTGTGAAACTAAAGCCTGTGATTGTTTTACATGATGGTAGGATTTCTGGTGTCTTGTGTCTGTCTCATAAATATGCAAGATTACAGGTATGTCTTGCTACTTCTACTTACACTTAGGTCACACTACACATACATGTACACGTTTAATTATACACATTCATCTGGGTTTTCTTTGATTTTATCTTAATAGTTCTTGATCTTATTACTTTTCCTTTTATATCCATGGGGAAGGGGAATAAGAATCTTTCCTCCATAAGCCATGCATGTTGTAAAAGTCAACTCAAATGCTGGGAACAATGGGCTAGTAACCCCTTTTCTTGTAATAGTTAATAAAAAGAATAAGAAAATTGTCAAAGTGGGATGTCTGAATGTGCGTGGATGTTGTGCGGATGATAAGTAAGAGATGATTGTGGATTGTGACCCATAAAAGAAAGAAAATACTTTCATCATCATTCAACACTTTCACCTCACTCTAACATAATCACTGTTTTTGTAGAGGTTCTCAGAACACAACAGCTTAGAAGCATGTACCTATAAAGATACACAGCATATCCCTCCAAACTGCTAATATCCCAAAACCTCTCCTTTAGAGTGCAGGCATTGTACTTCCCATTTCCAGGACTCAAGGTGAGTGGTGCACTTAGGAGTCTGTGGAGACAAAGAACTTTGTCCTTGGAGTCAAAGAGGGGAATGTATGAGAGTATAGTTTTACCAACGCTCTTATATGGGTGTGAAGGATGGGTGATGAATGTTGCAGCGAGGAGAAGGCTGGAGGCAGTGGAGATGTCATGTCTGAGGGCAATGTGTGGTGTGAATATAATGCAGAGAATTCGTAGTTTGGAAGTTAGGAGGAGGTGCGGGATTACCAAAACTGTTGTCCAGAGGGCTGAGGAAGGGTTGTTGAGGTGGTTCGGACATGTAGAGAGAATGGAGCGAAACAGAGTGACTTCAAGAGTGTATCAGTCTGTAGTGGAAGGAAGGCGGGGTAGGGGTCGGCCTAGGAAAGGTTGGAGGGAGGGGGTAAAGGAGGTTTTGTGTGCGAGGGGCTTGAACTTCCAGCAGGCATGCGTGAACGTGTTTGATAGGAGTGAATGGAGGCAAATGGTTTTTAATACTTGATGTGCTGTTGGAGTGTGAGCAAAGTAACATTTATAAAGTGGTTCAGGGAAACCGGCAGGCCGGACTTGAGTCCTGGAGATGGGAAGTACAGTGTCTGCACTCTGAAGGAGGGGTGTTGATGTTGCAGTTTAAAAACTGTAGTGTAAAGCACCCTTCTGGCAAGACAGTGATGGAGTGAATGATGGTGAAAGTTTCTCTTTTTCGGGCCACCCTGCCTTGGTGGGAATCGGCCAGTGTGATAATAATAATAATAAAAAGTCTGGCTATATAAAATTAACCAGTTTCCTTGAATCCCTTCACTAAATATTACCCTGCTCGTCAGGTCCCAAATACCATTCGCCTCCATTCACTCATATCTAACATGCTCACGCACGCTTGCTGGAAGTCCAAGCCCCTCGCGCACAAAACCTCCTTTACCCCTTCCCTCCAGCCTTTTCGAGGACGACCCCTACCCCGCCTTCCTTCCCCTACAGATTTAAATGCTCTCCATGTCATTCTACTTTGATCCATTCTCTCTAAATGACCAAACCACCTCAACAACCCCTCTTCAGCCCTCTAACTAATACTTTTGTTAACTCCACACTTCGTAATTTCCTCACTCTGAATTTTCTGCATAATATTTACACCACACATTGCCCTTAGACAGGACATCTCCACTGCCTCCAACCGTCTCCTCGCTGCTGCATTCACAACCCAAGCTTCACACCCATATAAGAGTGTTGGTACTACTATACTTTCATACATTCCTATCTTTGCCTCCATAGATAGCGTTTTTTTTGTCTCTGCATATACCTCAATGCACCACTCACCTTTTTTTCCCTCAAAAATTCTATGATTAACCTCATCCTTCATAAATCCATCCGCCGACACGTCAACTCCCAAATATCTGAAAGCATTCACTTTCATACTCCTCCTCCCCAATTTGATATCCAAGACACAAATAACCCGCACATAGAAGAGAGGAGATTACAACGACGTTTAGGTCCGACTTGGACCATTTACAAAGTCACCCGTCGTCGTAAGCTCCTCTCTTCTATGTGCGGGTTATTTGTGTATCGTTCCAGTCATGGTATTGTGCCTTTTTTTGTTATTTATTGATATCCCATTTTTCTTTGTCTAAATCATTTGATACCCTCATCACCTTACTCTTTTCTATGTTCACTTTCAACTTTCTACCTTTACACACACTCCCAAACTCATCCACTAACCTTAGCAATTTTTCTTTAGAATCTCCCATGAGCACAGTATCATTAGGAAAAAACAACTGTCAATTCCCATTTTGTATTTGATTCCCCATAATTTAATCCCACCCCTCTCCTAAACACCCTAGCATTTACTTTTGCAACCCCATCTATAAATATATTAATTTACAACCATGGTGACATTACACATCCCTGTCTAAGACCTACTTTTACTGGGAAGTAGTCTCCCTCTCTTCTACACTCCCTAACCTCAGCCTCACTATCCTCATAAAAACTCTTTACAGCATTTAGTAACCACCTATTCCATATACAGTGGACCCCCGCATACCGATTTTAATCCGTGCAAGAGGGCTCATTGGTATGCAAAATAATCGGTATGCGAATGAATTTTCCCCATAAGAAATAATGGAAATCAAATTAATCCGTGCAAGACACCCAAAAGTATGAAACAAAAATTTTTACCATGTGAAATATACATTTTCCTACACACAGAGAAGGATACATGCACAATAGTAGAGTAGTACATGCACAGTATATATTGTGCATGTACTAGTCTACTAATTTTTTTATTTTTATTATCACACCGGCCGATTCCCACCAAGGCAGGGTGGCCCGAAAAAGAAAAACTTTCACCATCATTCACTCCATCACTGTCTTGCCAGAAGGGTGCTTTACACTACAGTTTTTAAACTGCAACATTAACACCCCTCCTTCAGAGTGCAGGCACTGTACTTCCCATCTCCAGGACTCAAGTCCGGCCTGCCGGTTTCCCTGAATCCCTTCATAAATGTTACTTTGCTCACACTCCAACAGCACGTCAAGTATTAAAAACCATTTGTCTCCATTCACTCCTATCAAACACGCTCACGCATGCCTGCTGGAAGTCCAAGCCCCTCGCACACAAAACCTCCTTTACCCCCTCCCTCCAACCCTTCCTAGGCCGACCCCTACCCCGCCTTCCTTCCACTACAGACTGATACACTCTTGAAGTCATTCTGTTTCGCTCCATTCTCTCTACATGTCCGAACCACCTCAACAACCCTTCCTCAGCCCTCTGGACAACAGTTTTGGTAATCCCGCACCTCCTCCTAACTTCCAAACTACGAATTCTCTGCATTATATTCACACCACACATTGCCCTCAGACATGACATCTCCACTGCCTCCAGCCTTCTCCTCGCTGCAACATTCATCACCCACGCTTCACACCCATATAAGAGCGTTGGTAAAACTATACTCTCATACATTCCCCTCTTTGCCTCCAAGGACAAGGTTCTTTGTCTCCACAGACTCCTAAGTGCACCACTCACTCTTTTTCCCTCATCAATTCTATGATTCACCTCATCTTTCATAGACCCATCCGCTGACACGTCCACTCCCAAATATCTGAATACGTTCACCTCCTCCATACTCTCTCCCTCCAATCTGATATTCAATCTTTCATCACCTAATCTTTTTGTTATCCTCATAACCTTACTCTTTCCTGTATTCACCTTTAATTTTCTTCTTTTGCACACCCTACCAAATTCATCCACCAATCTCTGCAACTTCTCTTCAGAATCTCCCAAGAGCACAGTGTCATCAGCAAAGAGCAGCTGTGACAACTCCCACTTTGTGTGTGATTCTTTATCTTTTAACTCCACGCCTCTTGCCAAGACCCTCGCATTTACTTCTCTTACAACCCCATCTATAAATATATTAAACAACCACGGTGACATCACACATCCTTGTCTAAGGCCTACTTTTACTGGGAAAAAATTTCCCTCTTTCCTACATACTCTAACTTGAGCCTCACTATCCTCGTAAAAACTCTTCACTGCTTTCAGTAACCTACCTCCTACACCATACACTTGCAACATCTGCCACATTGCCCCCCTATCCACCCAGTCATACGCCTTTTCCAAATCCATAAATGCCACAAAGACCTCTTTAGCCTTATCTAAATACTGTTCACTTATATGTTTCACTGTAAACACCTGGTCCACACACCCCCTACCTTTCCTAAAGCCTCCTTGTTCATCTGCTATCCTATTCTCCGTCTTACTCTTAATTCTTTCAATTATAACTCTACCATACACTTTACCAGGTACACTCAACAGACTTATCCCCCTATAATTTTTGCACTCTCTTTTTATCCCCTTTGCCTTTATACAAAGGAACTATGCATGCTCTCTGCCAATCCCTAGGTACCTTACCCTCTTCCATACATTTATTAAATAATTGCACCAACCACTCCAAAACTATATCCCCACCTGCTTTTAACATTTCTATCTTTATCCCATCAATCCCGGCTGCCTTACCCCCTTTCATTTTACCTACTGCCTCACGAACTTCCCCCACACTCACAACTGGCTCTTCCTCACTCCTACAAGATGTTATTCCTCCTTGCCCTATACACGAAATCACAGCTTCCCTATCTTCATCAACATTTAACAATTCCTCAAAATATTCCTTCCATCTTCCCAATACCTCTAACTCTCCATTTAATAACTCTCCTCTCCTATTTTTAACTGACAAATCCATTTGTTCTCTAGGCTTTCTTAACTTGTTAATCTCACTCCAAAACTTTTTCTTATTTTCAACAAAATTTGTTGATAACATCTCACCCACTCTCTCATTTGCTCTCTTTTTACATTGCTTCACCACTCTCTTAACTTCTCTCTTTTTCTCCATATACTCTTCCCTCCTTGCATCACTTCTACTTTGTAAAAACTTCTCATATGCTAACTTTTTCTCCCTTACTACTCTCTTTACATCATCATTCCACCAATCGCTCCTCTTCCCTCCTGCACCCACTTTCCTGTAACCACAAACTTCTGCTGAACACTCTAACACTACATTTTTAAACCTACCCCATACCTCTTCGACCCCATTGCCTATGCTCTCATTAGCCCATCTATCCTCCAATAGCTATTTATATCTTACCCTAACTGCCTCCTCTTTTAGTTTATAAACCTTCACCTCTCTCTTCCCTGATGCTTCTATTCTCCTTGTATCCCATCTACCTTTTACTCTCAGTGTAGCTACAACTAGAAAGTGATCTGATATATCTGTGGCCCCTCTATAAACATGTACATCCTGAAGTCTACTCAACAGTCTTTTATCTACCAATACATAATCCAACAAACTACTGTCATTTCGCCCTACATCATATCGTGTATACTTATTTATCCTCTTTTTCTTAAAATATGTATTACCTATAACTAAACCCCTTTCTATACAAAGTTCAATCAAAGGGCTCCCATTATCATTTACACCTGGCACCCCAAACTTACCTACCACACCCTCTCTAAAAGTTTCTCCTACTTTAGCATTCAAGTCCCCTACCACAATTACTCTCTCACTTGGTTCAAAGGCTCCTATACATTCACTTAACATCTCCCAAAATCTCTCTCTCTCCTCTGCATTCCTCTCTTCTCCAGGTGCATACACGCTTATTATGACCCACTTCTCGCATCCAACCTTTACTTTAATCCACATAATTCTTGAATTTACACATTCATATTCTCTTTTCTCCTTCCATAACTGATCATTTAACATTACTGCTACCCCTTCCTTTGCTCTAACTCTCTCAGATACTCCAGATTTAATCCCATTTATTTCCCCCCACTGAAACTCTCCTACCCCCTTCAGCTTTGTTTCGCTTAGGGCCAGGACATCCAACTTCTTTTCATTCATAACATCAGCAATCATCTGTTTCTTGTCATCCGCACTACATCCACGCACATTTAAGCAACCCAGTTTTATAAAGTTTTTCTTCTTCTCTTTTTTAGTAATTGTATACAGGAGAAGGGGTTACTAGCCCATTGCTCCCGGCATTTTAGTCGCCTCATACGACACGCATGGCTTACGGAGGAAAGATTCTTTTCCACTTCCCCATGGACAATAGAAGAAATAAAAAAGAACAAGAGCTATTTAGAAAAAGGAGAAAAACCTAGATGTATGTATATATATATATGCATGTGCGTGTCTGTGAAGTGTGACCAAAGTGTAAGTAGGAGTAGCAAGATATCCCTGTTATCTTAGCGTGTTTATGAGACAGAAAAAGAAACCAGCAATCCTACCATCATGCAAAACAGTTACAGGTTTTTGTTTCACAGTCATCTGGCAGGACGGTAGTACTTCCCTGGGTGGTTGCTGTCTACCAACCTACTACCTACAAGAATAAATGACACTTACCTTTATTGAAGATGCAGCAATGACTGATGAGACACTGTGTCCTGGGAGTGCCTTTTCCTCCTGAGTACTGTAGGTCCTGTTTGGTATTTTCTTCCAGAACATGCCTTATCACACTGTGTATGTCACTACGATTCTTAAATCTCTCAAACCAACCTTTGCTGGCTTTAAATTCACCAATATGAGCACTAGTTCCAGGCATTTTTTCCTGTTCACCTGGGTGTTAGTCGACTGGTGTGGGTTGCATCCTGGGAGACAAGATTAAGGACCCCAATGGAAATAAGTTAGACAGTCTTCGATGACACTGACTTTTTTGGGTTATCCTGGGTGGCAAATCCTCTGGGGTTAATTGTTTCTTGGTATATTCTCAATAAGCCACACCAACAACAGTGCTACAGCAGCAGCAGACGATGCTACAGCAGCAGCAGACGATGCTACAGCAGCAGCAGACGATGCTACAGCAGCAGCAGACGATGCTACAGCAGCAGCAGACGATGCTACAGCAGCAGCAGCAGCTGACAGTGCTACAGCAGCAGCAGACGATGCTACAGCAGCAGCTGACAGTGCAGCAGCAGCAGCTGTACCACCAATAGTAGCGATGGTTGATTGGGGTTTATTATACAACCTGGCCAGCTTGGAGACACGCACTCCACTTTCATACTTATCAATGATCTTTTTCTTCATCTCTATAGTAATTCTCACCCTTATTGCTGTAGGGTTGGCACTAGAAGCTTTCTTGGGGCCCATGGTCACTTATTTTCCAGATAAAATCACCAAAAACACTGTAATAATACGAAATGTTACGATTGTATGCTTGGATGCTACCGCGGAGGCTGGCTGGTAAACAATGCCACCGGCGGAACATGAGAGGCTGGCTAAGGTGCACGTTGGACGCATCTCGGACGAACAGCGGTGAGCGGGTTTTTAAGCGGTATGCGAGGCAAAATTTTAGCGATAAAATGTATCGGTATGCAGATTAAACGTTATGTGATGCCAACGGTATGCGGGGGTCCACTGTACTTGCAACATCTGCCGCATTGTTCCCCTATCCACTATCATATGCCTTTTCTAAATCCATAAATGCAATAAAAACTTCCCTACTTTTATCTAAATACTGTTCACATATATGCTTCAATATAAACACTTGATCTACACATCCCCTACCCACTCTGAAGCCTCCTTGCTCATCTGCAATCCTACATTTTGTCTTACCTATAATTCTTTCAATTATAACCCTACCATACACTTTTCCTGATATACTCAGTAAACTTACTGCTCTATAATTTTTACAATCTCTCTTGTACCCCTTCCCTTTACATGAAGGGACTACATGCTCTCTACCAATCCCCAGGTAACTTCCCTCTTTCATTTTTTTTTTCTTCAACAAGTCGGTCGTCTCCCACCGAGGCAGGGTGACCCAAAAAAGAAAGAAAATCCCCAAAAAGAAAATACTTTCATCATCATTCAACACTTTCACCACACTTACACATTATCACTGCTTTTGCAGAGGTGCTCAGAATACAACAGTTTAGAAGCATATACGTATAAAGATACACAACATATCCCTCCAAACTGCCAATATCCCAAACCCCTCCTTTAAAGTGCAGGCATTGTACTTCCCATTTCCAGGACTCAAGTCTGACTATATGAAAATAACCGGTTTCCCTGAATCCCTTCACTAAATATTACCCTGCTCACACTCCAACAGATCATCAGGTCCCAAGTATCATTCATTTCCATTCACTTCTATCTAACACGCTCATGCACGCTTGCTGGAAGTCCAAGCCCCTCGCCCACAAAACCTCCTTTACCCCCTCTTTCCAACCCTTTCGAGGACGACCCCTACCCCTCTTTCCTTCCCCTATAGATTTATATGCTTTCCATGTCATTCTACTTTGATCCATTCTCTCTAAATTACCAAACCACCTCAACAACCCCTCTTCTGCCCTCTGACTAATGCTTTTATTAACTCCACACCTTCTCGTAATTTCCACACTCCGAATTTTCTGCATAATATTTACACCACACATTGCCCTTAGACAGGACATCTCCACTGCCTCCAACCGTCTCCTCGCTGCTGCATTTACCACCCAAGCTTCACATCCATATAAGAGTGTTGGTACTACTATACTTTCATACATTCCCTTCTTTGCCTCCATAGATAACGTTTTTTGACTCCTCAACACACCACTCGCCTTTTTTCCCTCATCAGTTCTGTGATTAACCTCATCCTTCATAAATCCATCCGCCGACACGTCAACTCCCAAGTATCTGAAAACATTCACTTCTTCCATACTCCTCCTCCCCAATTTGATATCCAATTTTTCTTTATCTAAATCATTTGATACCCTCATCACCTTACTCTTTTCTATGTTCACTTTCAACTTTCTACCTTTACACACATTCTCAAACTCATCCACTAACCTTTGCAATTTTTCTTTAGAAGCTCCCATAAGCACAGTATCATCAGCAAAAAGTAACTGTGTCAATTCCCATTTTGAATTTGATTCCCCATAATTTAATCCCACCCCTCTCCCGAACACCCTAGCATTTACTTCTTTTACAACCTCATCTATAAATATATTAAACAACCATGGTGACATTACACATCCCTGTCTAAGACCTACTTTTACCGGGAAGTATTCTCCCTCTCTTCTACACACCCTAACCTGAGCCTCACTATCCTCATAAAAGCTCTTTACAGCATTTAGTAACTTACCACCTATTCCATAAACTTGCAACATCTGCCACATTGCTCCTCTATCCACTCTATCATATGCCTTTTCTAAATCCATAAATGCAATAAAAACTTCCCTACCTTTATCTAAATACTGTTCACATATATGCTTCAATGTAAACACTTGATCTACACATCCCCTACCCACTCTGAAGCCTCCTTGCTCATCCGCAATTCTACATTCTGTCTTACCTCTAATTCTTTCAATTATAACTCTACCGTATACTTTTCCTGGTATACTCGGTAAACTTATTCCTCTATAATTTTTAGTCTCTTTTGTCCCCTTTCCCTTTATATAAAGGGACTATACATGCTCTCCGCCAATCCCTAGGTACCTTCCCCTCTTTCATACATTTATTAAACAAAAGTACCAACCACTCCAACACTATATCCCCCCCTGCTTTTAACATTTCTGTCATGATCCCATCAGTTCCAGCTGCTTTACCCCCTTTCATTCTACGTAATGCCTCACGTACCTTCACCACACTTACATTCTGCTATTCTTCACTCCTAAAAGATGGTATACCTCCCTGGCCAGTGCATGAAATTACCACCTCCCTTTCTTCCTCAACATTTAAAAGTTCCTCAAAATATTCTCGCCATCTACCTAATACCTCCCTCTCCCCATCTGCTAACTCCCCTACTCTGTTTTTAACGGACAAATCCATACTTTCCCTAGGCTTTCTTAACTTGTTTAACTCACTCCAAAATTCTTTCTTATTTTCATTAAAATTTCTTGACAGTGCCTCTCCCACTCTTTCATCTACTCTCCTTTTGCACTCTCTCACCACTATATTCACCTTTCTTTTACTCTCCATATACTCTGCTCTTCTTATAACACTTCTGCTTTGTAAAAACCTCTCATAAGCTACCTTTTTCTCTTTTATCACACCCTTTACTTCATCATTCCACCAATCACTCCTCTTTCCTCCTGCCCCCACCCTCCTATAACCACAAATACCAACCACTCCAACACTATATCCTCCCCTGCTTTTAACATTTCTGTCATGATCCCGTCAGTTCCAGCTGCTTTACCCCCTTTCATTCTACATAATGCCTCCCGCACCTCGCATCCTGTTCTTCTTCACTCCTAAAAGATGGTATACCTCCCTGGCCAGTGCATGAAATTACTGTTTCCCTTTCTTTGTCGACATTTAAAAGTTCCTCAAAATATTCTTGCCATCTACCCAAAACCTCCATCTCCCCATCTACTAACTCCCCTACTGTTTTTAACTGACAAATCCATTCGTTCTCTAGGTTTTCTTAACTTGTTTAACTTGCTGCAAAATTTTTTCTTATTTTCATTAAAATTTCTTGACAGTGCCTCTCCCACTCTATCATCTGCTCTCCTTTTGCACTCTCTTCACCTTTCTTTTACTCTCCATATACTCTACTCTTCTTATAACACTTCTGCTTTGTAAAAACCTTTCATAAGCTAACTTTCTCTCTCTTTTCACACCCTTTACTTCATCATTCCACCAATCACTCCTCATTCCTCCTGCACCCACCATCCTATAATCACAAACTTCTGCCCCACATTATAATACTGCATTTTTAAAACTATTCCAACACTCTTCACCCCGACTTAAGAAATCGTAATGACACGATTGCAAATAAACCATACCCCCGGCCGGGATTGAACCCGCGGTCATAGAGTCTCAAAACTCCAGCCCGTCGCGTTAGCCACTAGACCAGCTAGCCACAATAAGATTCATCCAACTAGGTATATTTCTACACCATAGGAAGGTTAGCACAGGCACCTCTGTGACCACAAATGCTAACGCTAGTGGCTAACGCGACGGGCTGGAGTTTTGAGACTCTATGACCGCGGGTTCAATCCCGGCCGGGGGTATGGTTTATTTGCAATCGTGTCATTACGATTTCTTAAGTCATGTTGACGGCAGTGAAGGGACTTGAGCTAGAGTTCGTCACGGCCACGCTAGCTGGAGATTCGTCTGTAAAAACTTGCATTTGTGGTCACAGAGGTGCCTGTGCTAACCTTCCTATGGTGTAGAAATATACCTAGTTGGATGAATCTTATTGTGGCTAGCTGGTCTAGTGGCTAACGCGACGGGCTGGAGTTTTGAGACTCTATGACCGCGGGTTCAATCCCGGCCGGGGGTATGGTTGACTCTTCACCCCCCCCTGCCCCCACTACTCAGACTTGCACCAGCCCACCTTTCTGCCAATAGTTGCTTATATCTCACCCGAACTTCCTCCTTACTAATTTATGCACTTTCACCTCCCTCTTGCTTGTTGTTGCCATTTTCCTTTTTTCCCATCTACCTCTTACTCTAACTGTAGCTACAACTAAATAATGATCCGATATATCAGTTGCCCCTCTATAAACGTGTACATCCTGGAGCCTACCCATCAACCTTTTATCCACCAATGCATAATCTAACAAACTACTCTCATTACGTGCTATATCATGCCTTGTATATTTATTCTCCTCTTCATAAAATATGTATTACTTATTACCAAACCTCTTTCTACACACAGCTCAATTAAAGGCTCCCCATTTTCATTTACCCCTGGCACCCCAGATTTACCTACTACTCTCTCCACAACATTTTTGCCCACTTAAGCATTGAAATCCTCAACCACCATTACTCTCACACTTGGTTCAAAACTCCCCATGCATTCACTCAACATTTCCCAAAATCAATCTCTCTCTCTCTCTCTCTCTCTACACTTCTCCCTTCTCCAGGTGCAGATAAGCTTACTATAACCCACTTTTCACATCCAACCTTTATTTTACTCCACATAATCCTTGAATTAATACATTTGTAGTCCCTCTTTTTCCTGCCATAACTTATCCTTCAACATTATTGCTACTCCTTCTCTCGCTCTAACTCTATTTGAAACCTCTGACCTAACCCCATTTCCTCTCCACTGAAACTCTCCCACCCCCTTCAGCTTTGTTTCACTTAAAGCTAGGACATCCAGCTGCTTCTCGTTCATAACATCCCAATCATCTCTCTTATCATTTGCACAACATCCATGCACATTCAGACTTCCCACTTTGACAATTTTCTTATTCTTTTTAGTAATTATTACAGGAAAAGGGGTTATTAGCCCATTGTTCCTGGCATTTTAGTTGACTTTTACAACATGCATGGCTTACAGAGGAAAGATTCTTATTCCACTTCCCCATGGATATAAAAAGGAAAAGTAATAAGACCAAGAACTATTAAGATAAAATCAAAGAAAACTCAGATGAGTGTGTATAAACATGTACATGTATGTGTAGTGTGACCTAAGTGTAAGTAGAAGTAGCAAGACGTACCTGTAATCTTGCATATTTATGAGACAGACAAAAGACACCAGCAATCCTTCCATCATGTAAAACAATTACAGGCTTTAGTTTCACACTCACTTGGCAGGACGGTAGTACCTCCCTGGGTAGTTGCTGTCTACCAACTTACTACTACTATTGTAGAGACATTAGCGTCATATTGAAGCATAATAAACTTGCCCTCCTCTTGCCTCCTACGTATCTGTCATACACCAAGTCAATAAAGGTAAGTGTGGTGTTGAATGTTCATTTATCCATTTTATTAGTGCTTTATATTTATTTGTCATTGTTTTCTGTATATATATTTATATTTTAATCTTTAAAAAAAAATATTTTTTGTTAATACTTTTGGCTCTGAAACGGATTAATTGGATTTCCATTATTTCTTATGGGGAAATTAATTCGACTAATGGCTAATTCAACTATAGGCTAGCTCTCTGGAACGGATTAAAGCCGTCGGTTGAGGGTCCACTGTATAGGGAAAGCAGAGAAGAGGAGATTTCACAGGAGTAGAGAGTTTGGGAGAGAGAAAAGTCCGTTTAGCTTCCGAGATGGCAGTTTATGAAATCGGAAGAGTGGCAAAGACGAGGGAATGAATTACAGTGAAAAATTCCAATTCAGGGAACTGAGGGTCACAAATACAGAGGGCATGTAGAGAGATAGAGAAATAAGAACACTTTCTTGAACAGAGCATGGTCAGAAAAGTAGTGAATGTACATGCCACTGTGCATAAGCTTGCGATAAACGGTAAAAGACAAACTTGTAGCCTATCAGTGGACACATCCATTAAGGAAAGGGACAAAGATTTATATTTCCTTTACCTTTCCCATTTCTTTCTTTGTTTTCCTTTCTTCTGCCTAAGTGTTTTCTCTCCTTCATTTTTCTCCCCTTGTTTTTGGTTCTACCCTTGTGGGCTCTTAGCCCTCCTGCAGTGTTCCTTTTTCTTGTCCTTAGACTTATCCCACTTCTACTACATCTGTGACTACCGCTATTGCTACTATCACTACTATTGCCTCCCTTCACCCTTCTCTTCCATTTCTATCTCTTGTGCCATTAAATCTACTCTCCCTACTACTTCCACTATCAGCTTTATTATTCCACCACTACTATTTTCTCTTTTTGTCCCATCCCTGTCCCCCTTGCATATATATGCTGACTCCCTCACTCTTGTGTTAAATGTGACTTTGTAAATGGTTCAAGTCTGACCAAAACGTCATCGTAGGCTTCTCTCTCTTATGTGTGGTGTAATTTTTTCACATCTTATCAAAGAATAGTCACCCACAAACTATACATGGTAGTTTTCTATGTGGTAGTAAATATATTTTATTCACATTTTATATTTGCTTTCTGTAGTAGTTAATTCCTTTAGTTATTTAAATTATTAAATGTTTCTCAGGGTTTAGTGCTCTCTTAAGTCTCTGATTCCTTATTTCCTCTGGCAATGTGTTGGAAGACATCTTTGTTTTTCGATCACTTACATTGTCATTTTTTCTTTTCTCTGGTTTATCTTGTTGCCCTATTTTTATTACATTAAATTTATTTTTTTTGTGTAGATTAGCTTGTGATTTTTGCCAATTCATATAACTTAATTTTCTCCACAGGAAGCCTTTATTCCAAAGGAAATCCTGATGTGCCATATGTGTGATGTGGATAACTTCTACTCAATCAATGTAAGTTCGATTATCGTAAGTCACATAATTGCTATTATTTCCAATTTGTATATGTTATCATTCATGTTTAATCTTTCATTGAAGCTTGGATAGCATAAAATATTTATGCACGTCAACTGGAAAATGTTGTTTGCTTAACCCTTTGACTGTTTTGGTTGTATACATACGTCTTACGAGCTATTGTTTTCGACGATAAATTCTAGTGGCTTCAAATCAAGCAGGAGAAAGCTGGTAGGCCCACATGTGAGAAAATGGGTCTGTGTGGTCAGTGTGTACCATATAAAAAAAATCCTGCAGCACACAGTGTATAATGAGAAAAAAAACTCTGACCTTTTTTTTTTTTTAATTAAAATGCCGACTTTGTGGTCTATATTTTTGTATGGTATTTATGCTTGTATTCTCGTTTTCTTGGTCTCATTTAATAGAATGGGAAACATATTATAGAAATAGAGGTGATTTTGATTGGTTTTACTATGAAAAGAACCTTGAAATGGAGCTCAAAATAGGGGAAATGTTTGATTTTTGCTGATGTTCAAAAGTAAACAGATGATACCATTGTCCAATAAATGTCCAACTAGCCATTCTAATATGCAGTCATGAATGGGTTGACATTATTTATACAATTATTACAATATTGCAGTAGTCTGCATAACAATAAATCTTATATTTTTTGTTTGAATAAAAATTCAAAATAGAAAGCAAGAGTAATATCAGAGGGGCCTGGAGACATGGCTGATGAACAAAGAAAATGTTATTTTAGAGCCAGGAATGTCTGCATTGTTCATTCTGGACCCTATTTTGAAATTGTCATGTTTTTTAATTTTCATGAAATTGGCCAAATTGCAAATTTCTGACCACGTTATTGGGTCATTGAAATTGGGATATGGACAGTTTCTTGTACTCAGTCGATAGAAAAAGTGGAGTTCTAAAGAAATAGCTATGAGTTTGGTCGACTGGAACAACGTAATTAGCCGAAAATAGGACTCAAAGTGGGTGAAAACGCCGATTCGTAAATATCGCTAAGGTCGCTAACTTTGCGAGAGCGTAATTCCGTCAGTTTTCCATCAAATTTCGTTCATTTGGTGTCATTACCATAGGGAAAAGATTCTCTATCATTTCATAAGAATTTTTTTTTTTAATTTTTGCAACACGAGGAGACACCTCAGGATTTGGGGTTGCGACAGTCAAGGGGTTAATGGTACTCTTAATGGTACACTCTTGATGGTACACCTAGTTTGTGTTTATGTATGATTTCCTGCTTTAATTCCATGGAAATCGTCATTTTCTTCTCAGCACTCTTCTTTGCACTTGCTTTCGTAGGACCCGTGGCTAGGAAGAAGAATTTCACAAAATAACTGCACGAAACGTAAGAAAAACACATGATTTCCCTCCCTTCCTGAGCAGCTATGTTTTGATAAACACTGCCATCTTGTGGTGGTGAGCTGAAACTCTCAGTATTATTATCATAATTACTTATTATTTAGTAGTATGTACGTATTCTTATGATAATTTATATTATATTACATATATAATTATTATATTATACATATTATTATTATTAGTAGTAGTAGTAGTATGTATGTATTCCTATAATAATACTCTTGCTTAACATTTGTAATTTTTATTTGACAAAAAATAGAATATTTACTGTTATGCACACTACTGCATTATTGTAATAATTGTACAAATAATGTCAACCCATTCATGAATGCATATTGGAATGGCCACTTGGTGACGTCATTTGTTTACTCTTGAACATCGTCAAAAATCAAAACATTTCCACTACTTTGAGCTCAATTTTTCGTTGTGAAAGCAATCAAAATCATATCTGTTTCTGTAATGTATCTTCCATTCTATCAACTGAGACCAAAAAAACGAGAATACAACCATAAAAACCATACGAAATTATACCGCTAAAGGCTGGCTAATAGCTGAGAAGTGAACTCTGTGATTTACAGTCAGATTTCTTTCAGTTTTGGTGTACATTAAGAAACCTCTTTCCATCATACATTGCCCAAGTTTCAATAAGATTGTCTAACAAACAAATAAAATCAAATTCCCTAGATCAAGAGCAAGAGCCCCTCACCAGCGTCAAGGAACCTCCCTTGAGGCCTGCTCGCATCTAGAAATTTCGCTTGCCCATGGAAGCAAACAATCAACTGATCAACTGCTCGTATCTGGAAAAACTCACACGGGGATGCGCTCCTTAGTAGAGGTTCCACTGTACTTCTAGACAATAGTATGTGACTAAGGCAGGTGAAAATGTTCACCTGTCATTGTGACTATTTGAGTACTATTTCAGTACCTAATATTAATGTCAGAACAAAGATTGGCTATGAAATCACAAAAACTGCTACAAACTGTGATTATCAGAACATAAAAATTATATAAATTAAAAAAAAAAAAGTATCAACACCATTTCTGCAAGCGACGGGACTCCATAGTGTCATTAGGTGAGCATCCAGCGGCAACTTCCTGGCCTTATATCTCGGTTTTTTTTTTCTTATTACACACAGAAAATTGCCCTTTTTAATTTTTTTTTTCCAAAATATTTTGAGCACTGACAGTGAAAATGTAGAGGTACGTTTGGACAATTAACAGGTTAATTAGATTATTTTACTCTGTTCATTTTAATTTTATTCTTTGGTAATGTGTGTATTTTAACCTTCTTGCTTAACCCTTTCAGGGTCCCCACGCCCTCTCCGAGACTTGTTCTCAGGGTCTCCAAATTTAAAAAAAAAAAAAAAAATTTCTTATGAAAAGATAGAGAAAGTTTTCCCGATCATAATGACATCAAATGTATGAAATTTGATGATAAACTTACGGAATTATGCTCTCGTGAAGTTAGTGGTCTCAACGATGTTTACGCATTGGCGATTTTGCCCACTTTGAGTCCTATTTTCGGCCAATTCCAGTGTACTAGTCGACAAAAATCATAACTATTTCACTAGAACTCCATTTTTTCTATCGAATGAATACAAGAAACCACCCATTTACCGATTTCAACTATTCAATAAAGTGGTCAGAATTTAGCAATTTTGCCAATTTCACACAAATTTCAAAAGATGCCAATTTCCAAATAGGGTCCAGAATAAACAAAGACATTCCTGGCACTAAAATAACATTTTCTCTGTTCATTAGTCACGTCCCCATGCCCCTCTTACATTCTTTTGCTTTCCACTTTGAATTTTTATTCTCACAAAAAATACAAGATTTACTGTTATGCAGACTACTGCATTAGTGTAGAAATGGTATAAATAATATCAGTGCACATGTGAAAGAATATTAGACTTACCAGTTGACGTGTATTGGATGCTTGGCATGAGTTGTTTACTTTTGAACTTTGGTAAAAATTGAACATTTCTGCTACTTTGAGCTCAGTTTCAAGGTACTTTTCATTGTAAAACCAGTCAAAATCATCTCAATTTCTGTAATATCTCTTCCATTCTATAAAAAGAGACCAGGAAAACTAGAATACAACAATAAATACCATACGAAAATACAGTGCAATGTCGCTGTTTTAATCCAAAAACACGGTCGAAGTTTTTTTTTTTCTCGTTACGCACTGTGTTGCAGGATTTCTTTTATACTGTGCACACTGACCACGTAGACCCATTCTTTCATATGTAGGCCTACCAGCTTTCTCTCGTTAGATTTGAGGGCGCTAGAATTTAGGCGTACTAGTACGTCAAAAACCCTGGTGAGTAAGCCACACTAGTATGTCTGAAACCATGAAAGGGTTAACCCTTTCAGGGTCCAGAGCCCTGATCTAAAACTACTCCACAGGGTTGAAGATTTTTCTGGAAAAAAAAAAAAAATCTTATGAAATGGTAGAGAATCTTTTTCTGAAGGTAATATAACAAAAGGTAAAAAAATTGATGGAAAAGTTATGAAATTATGTTATCACGAATTTTGCCGTGTCACCGATTTTTCATGTCAGTGATTTTTTCCCACATTGAGTCCAATTTGAGGCCAATGACATTATTCCAGTCAAAATTCTTAACTACGTATTTTGCTAGTATGTCTTCTATTTTATGGAATGAGCTCAAGAAACTGTCCAATCAACTATTTCGACTACCTAATAAAGTGATCAGAAATTGGTGATTTGGCCAATTTCACACAATTTCAAAATATTTCAATTGCAAACAAAATTGGCCCAGAATAAACAATGCAGGCATTCTTGGCACTAAAATAACATTTCCTCTGTTTATTAGTTGTTTCTAGGCTTTACACATGAATTTCATTTTTAATTTTTATTCATACAAAGAATTTTTATTCACACACACACAAAAAAAAGAATTACTGTTATGCAATATTGTAATAATTATATAAAAAATATCAGAGCATTCAAAAAAGGCATATTAGACCCACCAGTTGACATGTATTGGATGTGTGATGTGATTTGTTTACTCTTCAACTTTGGCAAAAATCGAATATTTGTGATACTTTGAGTTCAGTTTCAAGCTATTTTCAGTCCTAAGACCAATCATAATCATCTCTCTTTCTATAATACTTCTTACAATCTTTCAAGCGAGACCAAGAAACAATGAATACAACCATAAAAACCATACGAAAATATACTGTAAAGTCGCTGTTTAAACTCATTGACTGTTTTGGTCGTATATACAGTGGACCCCCGGTTCGCGATATTAATCCGTTCCTGAGAGCTCATCGTAAACCAAAATTATCGGAAAGCGAATCAGTTTTCCCCATAAGAAATAATGGAAATCAAATTAATCCGTGCAAGACACCCAAAAGTATGAAAAAAAAAACTTTTACCACATGAAATATTAAGTTTAATGCAATAGAATAATTACAATAACATTAGAATAATAACAGTAGAATAATTGACACTTACCTTTAATGAAGATCTGGTGATGATTGATGGGATGGGAGGAGGGGAGTGTGTTGAACCTATTGTTTAGAAGGGGAATCCCCCTCCATTAGGACTTGAGGTAACAAGTCCTTTTCCGGGGTTACTTTCCTTCTTCTTTTAATGCCACTAGGACCAGCTTGAGAGTCACTGGACTTCTGTCGCACAACATATCTGTCCATAGAGGCCTGTACCTCGTTCCTTTATGACTTTCCTAAAGTGGTTCATGACATTGTCAGTGTAATAGTCACCAGCACAGCTTGCAATAGCTGTGTTAGGGTGATTTTCATCCATAAAGGTTTGCAGTTCAACCCACTGTGCATACATTTTCTTAATTTTTGAGGTAGGCACAATGGATTCCACAACTGGCATAGGCTTCTCAGGGTTAGCCACAAACCCTTCAAAATCTTTCTTAACTTCCATACTAATTCTCACCCTTTTTACCACAGGGTTGGCACTAGAAGCTTTCTTGGGGCCCATGGTGACTTATTTTGCAGAAACAAGCGCCAAAAACAGTGATAATATGGATAATATGGAATGTACCGAATATACCCTTAGATGCGCGCACACTGGCTAGCTTGTAAACACTGGCACACACGGGGCAGTTCAGGCCACACGTGGAGACGTCTTGTACGAATCGTATTGCATACCGGGTTTTGTAACAGGAACCGAGGCAAATTTTTTGCGATATAATGCATCGGATACCGATAGCATCGCAGACCGGGGGCCCAATGTATACGTCTTACAAGTCAGTGTGTTTGACGTATATATGCTCAAAAATTCTAGTGGCTTCAAATCAAGCAGGAGAAAGCTGGTAGGCCTACATGTGAGAGAATGGGTCTGTGTGGTCAGTGTGTGCAGTATAAAAATCCTGCAGCACACGGTGCATAATGTGAAAAAAAAAACTCCGATTGTGTTTTTGGATTAGAACGCCGACTTTGAGGTGTATTTTTGTATGGTATTTGTGGTTGTATTCTTGTTTCCTTGGTCTCATTTGATAGAATGGAAAACATATTATAGAAATACAGTGGATCCCTGTCTTACGATCAGCTCCCAACTCTACCAATTATGTAAGTGTATTTTTGTAAGTGCTTTGGTACGTGTATTTTTGGGGGTCTGAAACGGACTAATCTAATTCACAATAGTCCTTATGGGAACAAATTCGGTCTATAACGGCACCCGAACAGACCTCTGGAATGAAATAATATCATAAGGTGGGGGCCCACTGTAGAAGTGATTTTGATTGATTTTACTATGAAAAGGATCTTTAAATTGAGCTCAAAGTGGCAGAAATGTTGGATTTTTGCTGATGTTCAAGAGTAAACAAATGACGTCATTGTCCAATAAATGTCCAACTAGCCAGTCTGATATGCAGTCATGAATGGGTTGACACTATTTATACAATTATTACAATATTGCAGTAGTCTCCATAACAGTAAATCTTCTATTTTTTGTGTGAATAAAAATTCAAAATAGAAAGCAAGAGGATTATAACAGGGGGCCTGGAGACATGACTGATGAACAGAGAAAATGTTATTTTAGAGCCAGGAATGTCTGCATTGTTCATTCTGCACTCTGTTTTGAAATTGACATATGTATTTTTTAATTTGCATGAAATTGGCAAAATTTTTAATTTCTGACACTTTATTGGGTAGTTGAAATTGGTCAGTGGACAGTTTCTTGTACTCAATCGATAGAACAAATGGTGTTCTAAAGAAATAGCCATGAGTTTGGTAGACTGGAACAATGGAATTGACCGAAAATAGGGCTCAAAATGGGCGAAATCGCCAATGCGAAATGTCACCGAGGTCGCTAACTTCGCAAGTGTATAATTCCCTAAGTTTTCCATCAGATTTCATACTTTTGGTGTCATTACCACTGGGAAAAGATTCTCTATCATTTCATAAGAAAAAAAAAATTTTTTTTTTCTACAAGTCGGTCGTCTCCCACCGAGGCAGGGTGACCCAAAAAAGAAAGAAAATCCCCAAAAAGAAAATACTTTCATCATCATTCAACACTTTCACCACACTCACACATTATCACTGCCTTTGCAGAGGTGCTCAGAATACAACAGTTTAGAAGCATATACGTATAAAGATACACAACATATCCCTCCAAACTGCCAATATCCCAAACCCCTCCTTTAAAGTGCAGGCATTGTACTTCCCATTTCCAGGACTCAAGTCCGACTATAAGAAAATAACCGGTTTCCCTGAATCCCTTCACTAAATATTACCCTGCTCACACTCCAACAGATCGTCAGGTCCCAAGTATCATTCGTCTCCATTCACTCCTATCTAACACGCTCATGCACGCTTGCTGGAAGTCCAAGCCCCTCGCCCACAAAACCTCCTTTAACCCCTCTTTCCAACCCTTTCGAGGACGACCCCTACCCCTCTTTCCTTCCCCTATAGATTTATATGCTTTCCATGTCATTCTACTTTGATCCATTCTCTCTAAATGACCAAACCACCTCAACAACCCCTCTTCTGCCCTCTGACTAATGCTTTTATTAACTCCACACCTTCTCCTAATTTCCACACTCCGAATTTTCTGCATAATATTTACACCACACATTGCCCTTAGACAGGACATCTCCACTGCCTCCAACCGTCTCTTCGCTGCTGCATTTACCACCCAAGCTTCACATCCATATAAGAGTGTTGGTACTACTATACTTTCATACATTCCCTTCTTTCCCTCCATAGATAACGTTTTTTGACTCCACATATACCTCAACACACCACTCACCTTTTTTCCCTCATCAATTCTATGATTAACCTCATCCTTCATAAATCCATCCGCCGACACTTCAACTCCCGAGTATCTGAAAACATTCACTTCTTCCATACTCCTCCTCCCCAATTTGATATCCAATTTTTCTTTATCTAAATCATTTGATACCCTCATCACCTTACTCTTTTCTATGTTCACTTTCAACTTTCTACCTTTACACACATTCTCAAACTCATCCACTAACCTTTGCAATTTTTCTTTAGAATCTCTCATAAGCACAGTATCATCAGCAAAAAGTAACTGTGTCAATTCCCATTTTGAATTTGATTCCACATAATTTAATCCCACCCCTCTCCCGAACACCCTAGCATTTACTTCTTTTACAACCCCATCTATAAATATATTAAACAACCATGGTGACATTACACATCCCTGTCTAAGACCTACTTTTACCGGGAAGTATTCTCCCTCTCTTCTACACACCCTAACCTGAGCCTCACTATCCTCATAAAAGCTCTTTACAGCATTTAGTAACTTACCACCTATTCCATAAACTTGCAACATCTGCCACATTGCTCCTCTATCCACTCTATCATATGCCTTTTCTAAATCCATAAATGCAATAAAAACTTCCCTACCTTTATCTAAATACTGTTCACATATATGCTTCAATGTAAACACTTGATCTACACATCCTCTACCCACTCTGAAGCCTCCTTGCTCATCCGCAATTCTACATTCTGTCTTACCTCTAATTCTTTCAGTTATAACTCTACCGTATACTTTTCCTGGTATACTCAGTAAACTTATTCCTCTATAATTTTTACAATCTCTTTTGTCCCCTTTCCCTTTATATAAAGGGACTATACATGCTCTCCGCCAATCCCTAGGTACCTTCCCCTCTTTCATACATTTATTAAACAAAAGTACCAACCACTCCAACACTATATCCCCCCCTGCTTTTAACATTTCTGTCATGATCCCATCAGTTCCAGCTGCTTTACCCCCTTTCATTCTACGTAATGCCTCACGTACCTCCACCACACTTACATTCTGCTCTTCTTCACTCCTAAAAGATGGTATACCTCCCTGGCCAGTGCATGAAATTACCGCCTCCCTTTCTTCCTCAACATTTAAAAGTTCCTCAAAATATTCTCGCCATCTACCTAATACCTCCCTCTCCCCATCTACTAACTCCCCTACTCTGTTTTTAACGGACAAATCCATACTTTCCCTAGGCTTTCTTAACTTGTTAAACTCACTCCAAAATTTTTTCTTATTTTCATTAAAATTTCTTGACAGTGCCTCTCCCACTCTTTCATCTGCTCTCCTTTTGCACTCTCTCACCACTATATTCACCTTTCTTTTACTCTCCACATACTCTGCTCTTCTTATAACACTTCTGCTTTGTAAAAACCTCTCGTAAGCTACCCTTTTCTCTTTTATCACACCCTTTACTTCATCATTCCACCAATCACTCCTCTTTCCTCCTGCCCCCACCCTCCTATAACCACAAACTTCTGCCCCACATTCTAATACTGCATTTTTAAAACTATTCCAACCCTCTTCAACCCCCCTACTACTCATCTTTGCACTAGCCCACCTTTCTGCCAATAGTCGCTTATATCTCGCCCGAACTTCCTCCTCCCTTAGTTTATACACTTTCACCTCCCTCTTACTTGTTGTTGCCACCTTCCTCTTTTCCCATCTACCTCTTACTCTAACTGTAGCTACAACTAAATAATGATCTGACATATCAGTTGCCCCTCTATAAACATGTACATCCTGGAGCCTACCCATCAACCTTTTATCCACCAATACATAATCTAACAAACTACTTTCATTACGTGCTACATCATACCTTGTATATTTATTTATCCTCTTTTTCATAAAATATGTATTACTTATTACCAAATTTCTTTCTACACATAGCTCAATTAAAGGCTCCCCATTTACATTTACCCCTGGCACCCCAAATTTACCTATTATTATTTTTTATTTTTTATTATCACACTGGCCGATTCCCACCAAGGCAGGGTGGCCCGAAAAAGAAAAACTTTCACCATCATTCACTCCATCACTGTCTTGCCAGAAGGGTGCTTTACACTACAGTTTTTAAGCTGCAACATTAACACCCCTCCTTCAGAGTGCATGCACTGTACTTCCCATCTCCAGGACTCAAGTCCGGCCTGCCAGTTTCCCTGAACCCCTTCATAAATGTTACTTTGCTCACACTCCAACAGCACGTCAAGTATTAAAAACCATTTGTCTCCATTCACTCCTATCAAACACGCTCACGCATACCTGCTGGAAATCCAAGCCCCTCGCACACAAAACCTCCTTTACCCCCTCTCTCCAACCTTTCCTAGGCCGACCCCTACCCCGCCTTCCTTCCACAACAGACTGATACACTCTTGAAGTCATTCTGTTTCGCTCCATTCTCTCTACATGTCCGAACCACCTCAACAACCCTTCCTCAGCCCTCTGGACAACAGTTTTGGTAATCCCGCACCTCCTCCTAACTTCCAAACTACGAATTCTCTGCATTATATTCACACCACTTATTGCCCTCAGACATGACATCTCCACTGCCTCTAGCCTTCTCCTCGCTGCAACATTCATCACCCATGCTTCACACCCATATAAGAGCGTTGGTAAAACTATACTCTCATACATTCCCCTCTTTGCCTCCAAGGACAAAGTTCTTTGTCTCCACAGACTCCTAAGTGCACCACTCACTCTTTTTCCCTCATCAATTCTATGATTCACCTCATCTTTCATAGACCCATCCGCTGACATGTCCACTCCCAAATACCTGAATACATTCACCTCCTCCATACACTCTCCCTCCAATCTGATATTCAATCTTTCACCTAATCTTTTTGTTATCCTCATAACCTTACTCTTTCCTGTATTCACCTTTAATTTTCTTCTTTTGCACACCCTACCAAATTCATCCACCAATCTCTGCAACTTCTCTTCAGAATCTCCCAAGAGCATAGTGTCATCAGCAAAGAGCAGCTGTGACAACTCCCACTTTGTGTGTGATTCTTTATCTTTTAACTCCACGCCTCTTGTCAAGACCCTCGCATTTACTTCTCTTACAACCCCGTCATAATAAGCGTGTATGCACCTGGAGAAGAGAGGAATGCAGAGGAGAGAGAGAGATTTTGGGAGATGTTAAGTGAATGTATAGGAGCCTTTGAACCAAGTGAGAGAGTAATTGTGGTAGGGGACCTGAATGCTAAAGTAGGAGAAACTTTTAGAGAGGGTGTGGTAGGTAAGTTTGGGGTGCCAGGTGTAAATGATAATGGGAGCCCTTTAATTGAACTTTGTATAGAAAGGGGTTTAGTTATAGGTAATACATATTTTAAGAAAAAGAGGATAAATAAGTATACACGATATGATGTAGGGCGAAATGACAGTAGTTTGTTGGATTATGTATTGGTAGATAAAAGACTGTTGAGTAGACTTCAGGATGTACATGTTTATCGAGGGGCCACAGATATATCAGATCACTTTCTAGTTGTAGCTACACTGAGAGTAAAAGGTAGATGGGATACAAGGAGAATAGAAGCATCAGGGAAGAGAGAGGTGAAGGTTTATAAACTAAAAGAGGAGGCAGTTAGGGTAAGATATAAACAGCTATTGGAGGATAGATGGGCTAATGAGAGCATAGGCAATGGGGTCGAAGAGGAATGGGGTAGGTTTAAAAATGTAGTGTTAGAGTGTTCAGCAGAAGTTTGTGGTTACAGGAAAGTGGGTGCAGGAGGGAAGAGGAGCGATTGGTGGAATGATGATGTAAAGAGAGTAGTAAGGGAGAAAAAGTTAGCATATGAGAAGTTTTTACAAAGTAGAAGTGATGCAAGGAGGGAAGAGCATATGGAGAAAAAGAAAGAGGTTAAGAGAGTGGTGAAGCAATGTAAAAAGAGAGCAAATAAGAGAGTGGGTGAGCTGTTATCAGCAAATTTTGTTGAAAATAAGAAAAAGTTTTGGAGTGAGATTAACAAGTTAAGGAAGCCTAGAGAACAAATGGATTTGTCAGTTAAAAATAGGAGAGGAGAGTTATTAAATGGAGAGTTAGAGGTATTGGGAAGATGGAGGGAATATTTTGAGGAATTGTTAAATGTTGATGAAGATAGGGAAGCTGTGATTTGGTGTATAGGGCAAGGAGGAATAACATCTTGTAGGAGTGAGGAAGAGCCAGTTGTGAGTGTGGGGGAAGTTCGTGAGGCAGTAGGTAAAATGAAAGGGGGTAAGGCAGCCGGGATTGATGGGATAAAGATAGAAATGTTAAAAGCAGGTGGGGATATAGTTTTGGAGTGGTTGGTGCAATTATTTAATAAATGTATGGAAGAGGGTAAGGTACCTAGGGATTGGCAGAGAGCATGCATAGTTCCTTTGTATAAAGGCAAAGGGGATAAAAGAGAGTGCAAAAATTATAGGGGGATAAGTCTGTTGAGTGTACCTGGTAAAGTGTATGGTAGAGTTATAATTGAAAGAATTAAGAGTAAGACGGAGAATAGGATAGCAGATGAACAAGGAGGCTTTAGGAAAGGTAGGGGGTGTGTGGACCAGGTGTTTACAGTGAAACATATAAGTGAACAGTATTTAGATAAGGCTAAAGAGGTCTTTGTGGCATTTATGGATTTGGAAAAGGCGTATGACAGGGTGGATAGGGGGGCAATGTGGCAGATGTTGCAAGTGTATGGTGTAGGAGGTAGGTTACTGAAAGCAGTGAAGAGTTTTTACGAGGATAGTGAGGCTCAAGTTAGAGTATGTAGGAAAGAGGGAAATTTTTTCCCAGTAAAAGTAGGCCTTAGACAAGGATGTGTGATGTCACCGTGGTTGTTTAATATATTTATAGATGGGGTTGTAAGAGAAGTAAATGCGAGGGTCTTGGCAAGAGGCGTGGAGTTAAAAGATAAAGAATCACACACAAAGTGGGAGTTGTCACAGCTGCTCTTTGCTGATGACACTGTGCTCTTGGGAGATTCTGAAGAGAAGTTGCAGAGATTGGTGGATGAATTTGGTAGGGTGTGCAAAAGAAGAAAATTAAAGGTGAATACAGGAAAGAGTAAGGTTATGAGGATAACAAAAAGATTAGGTGATGAAAGATTGAATATCAGATTGGAGGGAGAGAGTATGGAGGAGGTGAACGTATTCAGATATTTGGGAGTGGACGTGTCAGCGGATGGGTCTATGAAAGATGAGGTGAATCATAGAATTGATGAGGGAAAAAGAGTGAGTGGTGCACTTAGGAGTCTGTGGAGACAGAGAACTTTGTCCTTGGAGGCAAAGAGGGGAATGTATGAGAGTATAGTTTTACCAACGCTCTTATATGGGTGTGAAGCATGGGTGATGAATGTTGCAGTGAGGAGAAGGCTGGAGGCAGTGGAGATGTCATGTCTGAGGGCAATGTGTGGTGTGAATATAATGCAGAGAATTCGTAGTTTGGAAGTTAGGAGGAGGTGCGGGATTACCAAAACTGTTGTCCAGAGGGCTGAGGAAGGGTTGTTGAGGTGGTTCGGACATGTTGAGAGAATGGAGCGAAACAGAATAACTTCAAGAGTGTATCAGTCTGTAGTGGAAGGAAGGCGGGGTAGGGGTCGGCCTAGGAAGGGTTGGAGGGAGGGGGTAAAGGAGGTTTTGTGTGCGAGGGGCTTGGACTTCCAGCAGGCATGCGTGAGCGTGTTTGATAGGAGTGAATGGAGACAAATGGTTTTTAATACTTGACGTGCTGTTGGAGTGTGAGCAAAGTAACATTTATGAAGGGATTCAGGGAAACCGGCAGGCCGGACTTGAGTCCTGGAGATGGGAAGTACAGTGCCTGCACTCTGAAGGAGGGGTGTTAATGTTGCAGTTTAAAAACTGTAGTGTAAAGCACCCTTCTGGCAAGACAGTGATGGAGTGAATGATGGTGAAAGTTTTTCTTTTTCGGGCCACCCTGCCTTGGTGGGAATCGGCCAGTGTGATAATAAAATAAAAATAAAACCACGGTGACATCACACATCCTTGTCTAAGGCCTACTTTTACTGGGAAATAATTTCCCTCTTTCCTACATACTCTAACTTGAGCCTCACTATCCTCGTAAAAACTCTTCACTGCTTTCAGTAACCTACCTCCTACACCATACACTTGCAACATCTGCCACATTGCCCCCCTATCCACCCTGTCATACGCCTTTTCCAAATCCATAAATGCCACAAAGACCTCTTTAGCCTTATCTAAATACTGTTCACTTATATGTTTCACTGTAAACACCTGGTCCACACGCCCCCTACCTTTCCTAAAGCCTCCTTGTTCATCTGCTATCCTATTCTCTGTCTTACTCTTAATTCTTTCAATAATAACTCTACCATACACTTTACCAGGTATACTCAGCAGACTTATCCCCCTATAATTTTTGCACTCTCTTTTATCCCCTTTGCCTTTATACAAAGGAACTATGCATGCTCTCTGCCAATCCCTAGGTACCTTACCCTCTTGTAGATGAATGGTTCAGAGAACCGACATGTTGATAAATTAGACACATGTGCAACTCTTGGGTATCTTTATTGAGGAAACGTTTCGCCACACAGTGGCTTCATCAGTCCATACAAAGGAGAATCTTGAAGAACAGGAGGAGAATGAGGTAATCATTCCCTCAACCTTGAGTCGATGTGGTCAGTCCATCAATCTTGAATAGAATACGGCATACGTGCTGAGAAGGAGCTTATAAACCGTTGGCCGGAGAGGTGCAGAAGTCATAGGTCGTGTAACATTTGTTCAATGTTGAAGTAGGTCGTGCCCAAGAAATAGGAATTCTTCGCTTGCCTATTTCTTGGGCACGACCTACTTCAACCTTGAACAAATGATACACGACCTATGACTTCTGCACCTCTCCGGCCAACGGTTTATAAGCTCCTTCTCAGCACGTATGCCGTATTCTATTCAAGATTGATGGACTTACCACATCGACTCAAGGTTGAGGGACTGATTACCTCATTCTCCTCCTGTTCTTCAAGATTCTCCTTTGTATGGACTGATGAAGCCACTGTGTGGCGAAACGTTTCCTCAATAAAGATACCCAAGAGTTGCACATGTGTCTAATTTACCACCTTACCCTCTTCCATACATTTATTAAATAATTGCACCAACCACTCCAAAACTATATCCCCACCTGCTTTTAACATTTCTATCTTTATCCCATCAATCCCGGCTGCCTTACCCCCTTTCATTTTACCTACTGCCTCACGAACTTCCCCCACACTCACAACTGGCTCTTCCTCACTCCTACAAGATGTTATTCCTCCTTGTCCTATACACGAAATCACAGCTTCCCTATCTTCATCAACATTTAACAATTCCTCAAAATATTCCCTCCATCTTCCCAATACCTCTAACTCTCCATTTAATAACTCTCCTCTCCTATTTTTAACTGACAAATCCATTTGTTCTCTAGGCTTTCTTAACTTGTTAATCTCACTCCAAAACTTTTTCTTATTTTCAACAAAATTTGTTGATAACATCTCACCCACTCTCTCATTTGCTCTCTTTTTACATTGCTTCACCACTCTCTTAACCTCTCTCTTTTTCTCCATATACTCTTCCCTCCTTGCATCACTTCTACTTTGTAAAAACTTCTCATATGCTAACTTTTTCTCCCTTACTACTCTTTACATCATCATTCCACCAATCGCTCCTCTTCCCTCCCGCACCCACTTTCCTGTAACCACAAACTTCTGCTGAACACTCTAACACTACATTTTTAAACCTACCCCATACCTCTTCGACCCCATTGCCTATGCTCTCATTAGCCCATCTATCCTCCAATAGCTGTTTATATCTTACCCTAACTGCCTCCTCTTTTAGTTTATAAACCTTCACCTCTCTCTTCCCTGATGCTTCTATTCTCCTTGTATCCCATCTACCTTTTACTCTCAGTGTAGCTACAACTAGAAAGTGATCTGATGTGTCTGTGGCCCCTCTATAAACATGTACATCCTGAAGTCTACTCAACAGTCTTTTATCTACCAATACATAATCCAACAAACTACTGTCATTTCGCCCTACATCATATCTTGTATACTTATTTATCCTCTTTTTCTTAAAATATGTATTACCTATAACTAAACCCCTTTCTATACAAAGTTCAATCAAAGGGCTCCCATTATCATTTACACCTGGCACCCCAAACTTACCTACCACACCCTCTCTAAAAGTTTCTCCTACTTTAGCATTCAGGTCCCCTACCACAATTACTCTCTCACTTGGTTCAAAGGCTCCTATACATTCACTTAACATCTCCCAAAATCTCTCTCTCTCCTCTGCATTCCTCTTTTCTCCAGGTGCATACACGCTTATTATGACCCACTTCTCGCATCCAACCTTTACTTTAATCCACATAATTCTTGAATTTACACATTCATATTCTCTTTTCTCCTTCCATAACTGATCATTTAACATTACTGCTACCCCTTCCTTTGCTCTAACTCTCTCAGATACTCCAGATTTAATCCCATTTATTTCCCCCCACTGAAACTCTCCTACCCCCTTCAGCTTTGTTTCGCTTAGGGCCAGGACATCCAACTTCTTTTCATTCATAACATCAGCAATCATCTGTTTCTTGTCATCCGCACTACATCCACGCACATTTAAGCATCCCAGTTTTGTAAAGTTTTTCTTCTTCTTCTACTCCCTCCATAACATTTTTACCCACTTTAGCATTGAAATCCCCAACCACCATTACTCTCACACTTGATTCAAAACTCCACCTCTGGTGTAAATTGTGGGACCCATAGCCTCGGAGAAGTGGATAAAAAGGCTTCAAGGAAGAATATTTGGATTTCTTCCTGAAGCCATTTGAATATTCCACTTCCCCTACCACCCCATCTTTTAAACTATTTTTTTTTACCAATAGGAATATTTTATTACATAATATGGCACAGAAGATTTAAGAGATACATTGTTGATGTAAAGGTGGCATATACGGTACATGTTGTTACATGTGTATCACCGATTATATATATAATTTTTTTTTTTCTTTTTTCAAATATTTTGTGACACCAGGAGATACCTCAGGATTTGGGGTTGCGACAGTCAAAGGGTTAAACCAAAAACACGGTCAATTTTTTTTCTCATGCCCTGCTGGCTGCAGGACTTTTTTTTTTTATATGGTGCACACTTGCCACATAAACCCATTCTCTCCTATGTAGGTGCAAATTTACTGCTCACAGCTTACCTGAGTGAGCTGAGCTCATGGCATAGAACTATGGCACTGACAGTGGCTTCAAGGCCATAGAACTATGGCACTGACCCAAAAAGTGGTTAAAGTGTAGTTCCTACCCCTCTAACCGTTCTTTTCTTAAATTCATTCACTTTCACTTCATAGTTCCTTTTATGGTAAGAAGTTTGTCAGAGGTGGCATGGAGTTGTTGTGGAAGCTTATGGTTTAAGGATAAGGTTTCCAACTGATAATTTAACCTAACTATTACTGCTTATGCCAGTTTTGATTTTTGTTGATATAATTGATTAATAAAGATTGAAATAATATTAGTTTATAGGTGTCTTGAAAATTCACTGGTGTCTTGAAAATGACAGTGTACTGATGAACTGTCATTTTCACAGACCTCACTGCATATCTCCTAAGAACTTGTGGATTGTTACAAGCATATATTATGTTTTCATAGTTCATTAATAATTGTATTTAAAATTAATACAAATGTTGTATTTGCACCAAATTTATATTTTAAACATTCAATAATGTTTTTTGTAGAAGTTGACTTCTGCCTTCTAGATAATGTCCTTGTCTGTGATATTCACCACACATTTTAACTGCTTTAAAATTTTAAGGTCTGTTGAAATAATACCAAATTAATTTTTTTAAGAATTCCACACCCAAATACAGTAGTTCACTAGCTGCTTTCTACTTTGATTAAATGAGAGATATTTTTTATATAAATTAAATAAAATACTTTATTTCCTCATGGTAGAGAGTTTTATAAACACGGGTGACATTTAAGCACATGTGAAAAGCTTCTAGTTATGTAGACCATTTAGGTCAAACTAAAACTAGGTTAATAGAATTGCTTCAGAAAGTATATTTTTCTTTACAGTGTTATCAAAAGCATTTGGAATCAAAGGCCCACAAGACAACTGCCCAAGCATACCACGCCCAAGGTTCTGCTATTCTTGAAATCCTTAGGGCTGAAGCAAAGGTAACTGATTTAAGGGTTATTACACTGATTTTTCGTGAGTTATTTTTATGAATTTTGTTATTAACACTATAAATACCTAATTCTGTGATAGGACCCATTGAAAGTGCAACCAGCTGACATATTGCTTCTGAACCCAATAAGGACTTGGACATTATTCAAGTCATTATAACATTATGCTGCTTTTACCCATGTCTTGAGGCTGCTGTTTTCCCCAGAAGCCTTAGGTCCCAGTGCTGACTTTTCATTTAATCTTGACTACTACCATTGTCTGGCTGTACTGTGCTGAATCTGCTTCCTTCAGCATGGTTTGTAAAAGGGCATCCTTCTTTTTAAGGGTTCCTGGCAGTGATAGCCATTTTTTTTTTCCTTAAAACATGACTGACTGCTGAAAATTTTTCCCACTTTTCCCATGGTGTAGGTATCTACATTTATGAAATAATTATGGGAAGGATATTTCTTGTTATCCAGGGCAGCATGGGTACAGAGCAGTTCGCTCCTGCTTTTCTCAACTACTGAACCACTATGACATGGCCTTGTATGCACCGGGGGACAAACCAAATGCAGACATAGTATACACAGGCTTTGCAAAAGCCTTTGACTGGTGCAGTCATGATGTAATAACACACAAAATGTGTACTAAAGGAATAACTGGAGAAGTGTACAAATGAATTCTTATCTATCAAGGAGAACACAGAGTAATAGTAAATAGTTCCAGTCAGAGGCTGCTGCAGTGAAAAGCTGTTCCACAAGGTACAGCACTTGCCCCCATCCTTTTTCTCCTCTTCGTCTCTAATGTAGATGGAGATGTAAACCATAGCACCATGTCTTCATTCATAGATGATAGAAGAATTTGCATAAGTCTCATCCATTGAGGACACTTTAAATCTTCAAGTGGATATAAATCAAATCTTACAAATCATTCAGTGATGACAAATTCCAGCTACTCTTTTACAGAAAACTTGAGGAATTAAAAGCTAGAATGGAGTATAAGATTAAATTGTAACCACACAAGAGCAAAAAACAAATGTGAAAGGGTTAAGAGTGATAATGTCAGAGAATCTCACCTTCAAGGATGACAAGTGTCATTATCACAACTGCGAGGAAAATAAGATGGGTAATGAGAACCTTCAAAACAAGGGATGCCAAGCCAGTGATGATCCTCTGTCATTTTTTCTGTCTAGGTTGGAATACTGCTGTACACTAAGGAACTCTTCATGTCTGGTTAAACTGCAGATCTGGAGAATATACAGAGGACCTTCACTGCGCATATAAGTTTAGTAAAGCACCTCGTTTACTGGGAAAGTTTGAAACCATTTGACCTATACTCCTTGGAGTACAGGTGAGAAAGATACATAATAATTTACACTTGGAAAGCTCTGACTGGTCCCAGATCTGCACACACAAATCACTCCTCATGAAAGCTAAAGACTTGAAGATGATGCAACATCCTCCCAACTGAAAGTGAGGGTGCTGTTAGTACACCGAGAGAAAACACATAGTCATGGGCCCAAGCTGTTCAACATTCTCCAGTCATGCGTGAAGCATTACGTAGAATGAAAGGGGGTAAAGCAGCTGTAACTGATGGGATCATGACAGAAATGTTAAAAGCAGGGGAAGATATAGTGTTGGAGTGGTTGGTATTTTTGTTTAATAAATGTATGAAAGAGGGGAAGGTACCTAGGGATTGGTGGAGAGCATGTATAGTCCCTTTATATAAAGGGAAGGGGGACAAAAGAGTTTGTAAAAATTATAGAGGAATAAGTTTACCGAGTATACCAGGAAAAGTGTAGGGGAGGGTTATAATTGAAAGAATTAGAGGTAAGACAGAATGTAGGATTGTGGATGAGCAAGGAGGATTCAGAGTGGGTAGGGGATGTGTAGATCAAGTGTTTACATTGAGGCATATATGTGAACAGTATTTAGATAAAGGTAGGGAAGTTTTTATTGCATTTATGGATTTAGAAAAGGCATATGATAGAGTGGATAGAGGAGCAATGTGGCAGATGTTGCAAGTATATGGAATAGGTGGTAAGTTACTAAATGCTGTAAAGAGTTTTTATGAGGATAGTGAGGCTCAGATTAGGGTGTGTAGAAGAGAGGGAGACTACTTCCCAGTAAAAGTAGGTCTTAGACAGGGATGTGTAATGTCACCATGGTTGTTTAATATATTTATAGATGGGGTTGTAAAAGAAGTAAATGCTAGGGTGTTTGAGAGAGGGGTGGGATTAAATTATGGGGAATCAAATATAAAATGGGAATTGACACAGTTGGTTTTTGCTGCTGATACTGTGCTCATGGGAGATTCTAAAGAAAATTTGCGAAGGTTAGTGGATGAGTTTGGGAGTGTGTGTAAAGGTAGAAAGTTGAAAGTGAACATAGAAAAGAGTAAGGTGATAAGGGTATCAAATTATTTAGATAGAGAGAAATTGGATATCAAATTGAGGAGGAGTATGGAAGAAGTGAATGTTTTCAGATACTTGGGAGTTGATGTGTCGGCAGATGGATTTATGAAGGATGAGGTTAATCATAGAATTGATGAGGGGAAAAAAGGTGAGTGGTGCATTGAGGTATATGTGGAGACAAAAAATGTTGTTTATGGAGGCAAAGAAGGGACTGTATGAAAGTATAGTAGTACCAACACTCTTATATGGGTGTGAAGCTTGGGTTGTGAATGCAGCAGCGAGAAGGCGGTTGGAGGCAGTGGAGATGTCCTGTGTAAGGGCAATGTATGGTGTAAATATTATGCAGAAAATTCGGAGTGTGGAAATTAGGAGAAGGTGTGGAGTTAATAAAAGTATTAGTCAGAGGGCTGAAGAGGGGTTGTTGAGGTGGTTTGGTCATTTAGAGAGAATGGATCAAAGTAGAATGACATGGAGAGCGTATAAATCTGTAGGGGAAGGAAGGCGGGGTAGGGGTTGTCCTCGAAAAGGTTGGACGAAGGGGGTAAAGGAGGTTTTGTGGGCGAAGGGCTTGGACTTCCAGCAAGCATGCGTGAGCATGTTAGATAGGAGTGAATGGAGACAAATGGTATTTGGGACCTGACGATCTGTTGGAGTGTGAGCAGGGTAATATTTAGTGAAGGGATTCAGGGAAACCGGTTATTTTTATATAGCCGGTCTTGAGTCCTGGAAATGGGAAGTACAATGCCTGCACTCTAAAGGAGGGGTTCGGTATATTGGCAGTTTGGAGGGGTATGTTGTGTATCTTCATAGGTATATGCTTCTAAACTGTTGTGTTCTGAGCACCTCTGCAAAAACAGTGATTATGTGTGAGTGAAGTGGAAGTGTTGAATGATGATGAAAGTATTTTCTTTTTGGGGATCTTCTTTCTTTTTTTGGGTCACCCTGCCTTGGTGGGAGACTGCCGACTTGTTAAAAAAAAATACATTATATATATATTATGCATAATACAGTGGATCCCCGGTTATCGGCAGGTTCTATTATTGGCCAACTCGGTGATCAGCCGGTTTTTCGGCGCCCAGTTATCGGTCGTTAATTTGGTGATCGGCCGGTTTGGGACGCGTCCATCTGTCGGCTGGGGCTGCTTGCGCGTCAGTTTGGCTGTCTCTCTCGGTGGCTGAGGAAGCTTCTGCTCACACATCCAGACATTTTGCTTATTTCCTATTGTAGTTTTTTATTCTTGCAGTGCAACTGTGAAATAAGTCACCATGGCTCCAAAGTTCCTGTGGTAAAGAAAGTGAGAAACACCATGGAATTTAAG
>NC_091293.1:22271215-22345282 GCF_038502225.1 Cherax quadricarinatus | reverse complement strand
GTGTAGAAGAGAGAGAGAGCGATTTTGGGAAATGTTGAGGGAATATGCGGGGAGTTTTGAACCAAGTGTGAGAGTAATGGTGGTTGGGGATTTCAAATTTAAAGTGGGTAAAAATGTTATGGAGGGAGTAGTAGGTAAATTTGGGGTGCCAGGGGTAAAAGAAAATGGGGAGTCTTTGAGCTATGTGTAGAAAGAGGTTTGGTAATAAGTAATGCATATTTTATGAAGAAGAGGGTAAGTAAATAGTACGATATAGCACGTAATGAAAGTAGTTTGTTAGATTATGTATTGGTGGATAAAAGGTTGATGGGAAGTGGGTAGGCTCCAGGATGTACACGTTTATACAGGGGCAACTGATATATGGGATCATTATTTAGTTGTAGCTACAGTTAGAGTAAGAGGTAGATGGGAAAAGAGGAAAATAGCAAGAGTAGATGGGAAAAGAGAAAATAGCAAATAGTAAGAGGGAGGTGAAAGTGTATAAACTAAGGGAGGAGGAAGTTCGAGTGAGATATAAGCAACTATTGGCAGAAAGGTGGGCTGGTGCAAGTATGAGTAGCAGGGAGGGAGGGGGGCTTAAAGATGGTTGGAATAGTTTTAAAAATGCAGTATTAGAATGTGGGGCAGAAGTTTGTGGTTATAGGAAGGTGGGTGCAGGAGGAAAGAGGAGTGATTGGTGGAATGATGAAGTAAAGAGTGTGATAAGAGAAAAAGTTAGCTTATGAGAAGCTTTTACAAAGCAAAAGTGTTATAAGAAGAGTAGGGTATATGGAGAGTAAAAGAAAGGTGAAGAGAGTGGTGAGAGAGTGCAAAAGGAGAGCAGATGATAGAGTGGGAGAGGCACTGTCAAGAAATTTTAATGAAAATAAGAAAAATTTTTGGAGTTAAACAAGTTAAGAAAGCCTAGGGAACGAATGGATTTGTCAGTTAAAAACAGAGTAGGGGAGTTAGTAGATGGGGAGATGGAGGTTTTGGGTAGATGGCGAGAATATTTTGAGGAACTTTTAAATGTCAACGAAGAAAGGGAGGCGGTAATTTCATGCACTGGCCAGGGAGGTATGCCATCTTTTAGGAGTGAAGAAGAACAGGATGTGAGTGTGGGGGAGGTGCATGAGGCATTATGTAGAATGGAAGGGGGTAAAGCAGCTGGAGGTGATGGGATCATGACAGAAATGTTAAAAGCAGGGGGAGGGGATATAGTGTTGGAGTGGTTGGTATTTTTGTTTAATAAATGTATGATAGAGGGGAAGGTACCTAGGGATTGGCAGAGAGCATATACAGTCCCTTTATATAAAGGGAAAGGGGACAAAAGAGATTGTAAAAATTATAGAGGAATAAGTTTACCGAGTATACCAGGAAAAGTGTACGGTAGGGTTATAATTGAAAGAATTAGAGGTAAGACAGAATGTAGGATTGCGGATGAGCAAGGAGGTTTTAGAGTGGGTAGGGGATGTGTAGATCCAATGTTTACATTGAAGCATATATATGTGAACAGTATTTAGATAAAGGTAGGGAAGTTTTTATTGCATTTATGGATTTAGAAAAGGCATATGATAGAGTGGATAGAGGAGCAATGTGGCAGATGTTGCATGTATATGGAATAGGTGGTAAGTTACTAAATGCTGTAAAGAGTTTTTATGAGGATAGTGAGGCTCAGGTTAGGGTGTGTAGAAGAGAGGGAGACTTCTTCCTGGTAAAAGTAGGTCTTAGACAGGGATGTGTAATGTCACCATGGTTGTTTAATATATTTATAGATGGGGTTGTAAAAGAAGTAAATGCTAGGGTGTTCGGGAGAGGGGTGGGATTAACTTATGGGGAATCAAATGCAAAATGGGAATTGACAGAGTTGTTTTTTTCTTATGGGAGATTCTAAAGAAAAATTGCAAAGGTTAGTGGACTAATTTGGGAGTGTGTGTAAAGGTAGAAAGTTTAAAGTGAACATAGAAAAGAGTAAGGTGATGAGGGTATCAAATGATTTAGATGAAGAAAAATTGGATATCAAATTGGGGAGGAGGAGTATGGAAGAAGTGAATGTTTTCAGATACTTTGGAGTTGACGTGTCGGCGGATGGATTTATGAAGGATGAGGTTAATCATAGAATTGATGAAGGAAAAAGGTGAGTGATGCGTTGAGGTGTATGTGGAGGCAAAAAACGTTATCTGTGGAGGCAAAGAAGGGAATGTATGGAAGTATAGTGGTACCAACACACTTATATGGGTGTGAAGCTTGGGTTGTGAATGTAGCAGCGGGGAGGCTGTTGAATTCAGTGGAGATGTCCTGTCTAAGGGCAATGTGTGTTGTAAATATTATGCAGAAATTCGGAGTGTGGAAATTAGGAGAAGGTGTGGAGTTAGTAAAAGTATTAGTCAGAGGGCTGAAGAGGGGTTATTGAGGTGGTTTGGTCATTTAGAGAGAATGGATCAAAGTAGAATGACATGGAGAGCGTTGAAATCTGTAGGTGAAGGAAGGCGGGGTAGGGGTCATCCTCGAAGAGGTTGGAAGGAAGGAGTAAGGGAGGTTTTGTGGGCGAGGGGCTTGGACTTCCAGCAGGCGCGCATGAGCGTGTTCGATAGGAGTGAATGGAGACAAATGGTATTTGGGCCCTGACAATCTGTTGGAGCGTGAGCAGGGTAATATTTAGCGAAGGGATTCAGGGAAACCGGTTATTTTTATATAGCTGTACTTGAGTCCTAGAAATGGGAAGTACAATGCCTGCACTCTAAAGAACGGGTTTGAGATATTGGCAGTTTGGAGGGATATGTTGTGTATCTACAAGCACCAGACACAATGAATTATTGTGAAATGTTTGGAAGAGCGTGGAGACTAATGCCCACTCCAGCATGAACAAAGCCACACTGACTGATGATGCCTCAACCACTGCTTCAACCCTCGTATTTTTGTACAATTTCCTTCTTCAATTCTATCGTATTATTATTGTTATTAATACGATAGAATTGAAGAAGGAAATAGTACAAAAATACGAGGGTTGAAGCTGTGGTGGAAGAAGTGGTTGATGCATCGTCAGTCAGTGTGCCTTTGTTTATGCTGGAGTGAGCATTAGTCTCCACACTCTAACCAAACATTTCACAATAATTCACTGTGTTTGGTGCTTGTAGATTAAGTGCGACTGGAGTGGTAGAGGCAGTGGTAGAGGCAGTGGTTGAGGCAGTGGTTGAGGCAGTGGTTGAGGCAGTGGTAGAGACAACGGTTGAGGCAGTGGTAGAGGCAGCGGTTGAGACAGTGGTTGAGGGAGTGGTTTTTAATATGTTAATAATAATAATAATAATAATATATAGGTAGTAGGCTGGTAGACAGCAACCACCCACCCAGGGAGGTACTACCGTCCTGCCAAGTGAGTGTAAAACAAAAGCCTGTAATTGTTTTACATGATGGTAGGATTGCTGTTGTCCATTTTTCTGTCTCATGAACATGCAAGGTTTCAGGTATGTCTTGCTACTTCTACTTACACTTAGGTCACACTACACATGCATGTACAAGCATATATGTACACACCCCTCTGGGTTTTCTTCTATTTTCATACTAGTTCTTGTTCTTGTGTATTTCCTCTGATCTCCATGGGGAAGTGGAACAGAATTCTTCCTCTGTAAGCTATGCGTGTTTCAAGAGGCGACTAAAATGCCGGGAGCAATGGGCTAGTAACCCCTTCTCCTGTATAAATTACTAAATTTAAAAAGAGAAACTTTCGTTTATCTTTTTGGGACACCTTGCCTTGGTTGGATACGGGGGGTTTGTTGAAAAAAAAAAATAATAATGATACATATTAACCCTTTGAGGGTCGGCAGGCCCTCTCAGAGACTTGTTCTCAGGGACCTGACGATCTGTTGGAGTGTGAGCAGGGTAATATTTAGTGAAGGGATTCAGGGAAACCGGTTATTTTCATATAGTCGGACTTGAGTCCTGGAAATGGGAAGTACAATGCCTGCACTTTAAAGGAGGGGTTTGGGATATTGGCAGTTTGGAGGGATATGTTGTGTATCTCTATACGTATATGCTTCTAAACTGTTGTATTTCTGAGCACCTCTGCAAAAGCAGTGATAATGTGTGAGTGTGGTGAAAGTGTTGAATGATGATGAAAGTATTTTCTTTTTGGGGATTTTCTTTCTTTTTTTTTTTTTTTTTGGGTCACCCTGCCTCGGTGGGAGACGACTGACTTGTTGAAAAAAAAAAAAAAAAAAAAAGTGTGACAGGGTGGATAGGGGGGCAATGTGGCAGATGTTGCAGGTGTATGGTGTAGGAGGTAGGTTACTGAAAGCATTGAAGAGTTTTTACAAGGATAGTGAGACTCAAGTTAGGGTATGTAGAAAAGAGGGAGATTATTTCCCAGTAAAAGTAGGCCTTAGACAAGGATGTGTGATGTCACCGTGGTTGTTTAATATATTTATAGATGGGGTTGTAAGAGAAGTAAATTCGAGGGTCTTGGCAAGAGGCGTGGAGTTAAAAGATAAAGAATCACACATAAAGTGGGAGTTGTCACAGATGCTCTTTGCTGATGACACTGTGCTCTTGGGAGATTCTGAAGAGAAGTTGCATAGGTTGGTGAATGAATTTGGTAGGGTATGCAAAAGAAGAAAATTAAAAGTGAATACAGGAAAGAGTAAGGTTATGAGGATAACAAAAAGATTAGGTGATGAAAGATTGGATATCAGATTGGAGGGAGAGAGTATGGAGGAGGTGAATGTATTCAGATATTTGGGAGTGGACGTGTCAGTGGATGGGTCTATGAAAGATGAGGTGAATCATAGAATTGATGAGGGGAAAAGGGTGAGTAGTGCACTTAGGAGTCTGTGGAGACAAAGAACTTTGTCCTTGGAGGCAAAGAGGGGAATGTATGAGAGTATTGTTTTACCAATGCTCTTATATGGGTGTGAAGCATGGGTGATGAATGTTGCAGCGAGGAGAAGGCTGGAGGCAGTGGAGATGTCATATCTGAGGGCAATGTGTAGTGTGAATATATTGCAGAGAATTCGTAGTTTGGAAGTTAGGAGGAGGTGTGGGATTACCAAAACTGTTGTCCAGAGGGCTGAGGAAGGGTTGTTGAGGTGGTTCGGACATGTAGAGAGAATGGAGCGAAACAGAATGACTTCAAGAGTGTATCAGTCTGTAGTGGAAGGAAGGCAGGGTAGGGGTTGGCCTAGGAAAGGTTGGAGGGAGGGGGTAAAGGAGGTTTTGTGTGCGAGGGGCTTGGACTTCCAGCGGGCATGCGTGAGCGTGTTTGATAGGAGTGAATGGAGACAAATAGTTTTTAATACTTGACGTGCTGTTGGAGTGTGAGCAAAGTAACATTTATGAAGGGATTCAGGGAAACCGGCAGGCCGGACTTGAGTCCTGGAGATGGGAAGTACAGTGCCTGCACTCTGAAGGAGGGGTGTTAATGTTGCAGTTTAAAAACTGTAGTGTAAAGCACCCTTCTGGCAAGACAGTGATGGAGTGAATGATGGTGAAAGTTTTTCTTTTTTGGGCCACCCTGCCTTGGTGGGAATCGGCCAGTGTGTTAATAATAATAAAAAAAATACAGTCACAGGGAATGTTTCTAGAAGTTCTGCAGGCTGTGGAAGTCTTTGAAACATGGTGTCATGCACAATGGTGTTTTACACTCCTCACACATAAAACGAGTGTCTCTGCGTTGTTGTGGGCATTTTTTTGTATGTGCACAGATGTAACACCTCTTCTGAGCCTTTTTCTTGAAAGCAGTAGCAGGCAGTTTTACCAGGAAGTGATCACCATGCTTCAAACAAGAAGGAAGTTGTTGAAAATTTGATGGGCGGTCTATAGCAGGTGTTGTTCCTTGGTACTTGAATACTATTTGTCTGATGACAGACAAACAGAATTCGCTGTATGGTGTTTTGTTTCTGGTCCTCATCTTATACATATTATAAGCATTCAGCATGGAAATGTCCAGAAGATGGAAAAAGAGTTTTATGTACCACTTATAACTCTTGCGAACACAATCAGCAAACCCAATCTACATGTCACATTTGTCCAGTGAGTGCATATTGAGGGTGTAATCAATCACAGCTGTAGGATTTAGAATGGGTTCATTGCTTTCTCTATGCTGCCTGCCAGTGTCTGCCATTTCATTAGGGTGAACTGATGACAGCAGTGTGACATCTCGTTTGTCATGCCACTGAAATGCCATGATGTCATTGGCAGCAAACACCTGCACCTCACCTCTACGAGTGCCAGCGTCAAACCTGGGCATATGCTTACGATTTGCACACACTGTGCCACACACATCTGTCATGTTCACTCGCAAAAAATTACTGAGTGAGGGGCTTGTGTACCAGTTATCAGTATATAATATATGCCCCTTACCAAGGTATGGTTCTATCATTGTTCTAACCACATCACCAGAGATGCCCAATAACTTCCTGGTATTTTGCAATGTATAACTTCCAGTGTACACAGTAATATCCAATACCAGACCACTGTAACAATCACAAAGCACAAACAACTTTATACCAAAGCGTTTCTTCTTGCTTGGTATGTACTGCTTGAAAGAGAGTCTTCCTTTGAACAGAATCAAAGACTTGTCAATTACAAGCTTCCTGAAGGGATAAAAATACATATTGAATTTCTCTTTCAGATACACAAGCACATTAAAATCTTATGTAACCTGTCATTTCTGTTAGACCTGGTTTTGTCTGAGAAGTAAAGCATACGTAACAGTAACACAAATTGATTCAAACTGGTGGGGATTTGGAACAAAATTGACAGCTTCCTGCCAATCCCAGGTGCGGTCTGCTGGTGGGTACTGGACATTGACAGGTGGTTGTGGTTGTGGAGGTAGTGGTTGTGGAGGCTGGTGTGGTGGGTGGGTGGGGGATGGTGGCCTTTGTTGTAGACCAGCTGAGGCAGCGGTGTGGGTGACAGTGGCGTGGGTGGCAGCATGGCCCACTGCTGGTGCCTCACGGCCGGCACCACCACTACCACCACCATGCACATTTTCCATCCCAATTGCAACACTATCATTGTCATTTTCACTGTCTGTTCCTGTTGTACAGCAACGGGATGTACTCCGAGATGTGCTCCTTCCTCTTGGAATAGCATATGGCACACTACCAGAGCGCATATATCGTCGTATATATTGACGCTTCACTGGAGAATATTCCACTTCACTATCACTACAGGAACTGGTTTCAAGAGCTTGTAGTTCATATTCACTATCACTATCACTATCATCACCAATGCTCATATCTGAGTCCGAGATTTGGGAAAATAAGAGTTTCCTCTTTGATTCTGGTACAACTGTACGTGAACAAGATGGCCCAGCATCAGTGGTGGAAGGCTGAGAGTCGTCTGGGTTTTCCTCACTACGTATTACCAATATTATGGTCATTAGTTTCAGTCACAACCTCACCAAAACCTTGAAACTCATCTTCACTGGCACTTCCATCTGTATTAGAACTGTCACTGGGGAACAAAAGTGTCCCAATTCGCCAAGGAGTGAGGAGCTTCTTACCGCGAGGCATGGTGAACAAGGTCTACTAAAATGGCGTTCCCACAATGCGCCACTGGGTCCCAGATTTTTTTCTACCGTGCACAACGACCACACACACCCATTCTCTAACATCTAGGGCTACCAGCCTTTTCCCGCAAGATTTGAAGGTGCTAGAATTTATGTGTACTATTTCGTCAAAAACACTGGCGCGTAAGCCGTACTAGTACGGCTGAAACCCTGAAAGGGTTAATAATAACATGTATTTTTATTATTAGTAACATATATCTTATTAAATACCACTGCCTCAACCGCTGCCTCAACTGCTGCCTCAAACACTGCCTCTACCGCTGCCTCAACCACTGCCTCAACCGCTGCTTCAACCACTGCCTCAACCACTGCCTCAACCACTGCCTCTACCACTGCCTCAACCACTGCCTGAACCGCTGCCTCTACCACTCCAGTTGCACCCAATCTACAAGCACCAAACGCAATGAATTATTGTGAAATGTTTGGTTAGAGTGTGGAGACTAATGCTCACTCCAGCATAAACAAAGGCACACTGACTGACGATGCATCAACCACTTCTTCTACCACTGCTTCACCCCTCGTATTTTTGTACAATATCCTTCAATTCTATCGTATTATTATTATTATTATTATTATTAGCAGTAGCAGAAATGTTTGATTCTTTGCCCTGTTTAAGAGTAAACATATGTCACCGTCCAATACCTGTCCGAATAGCCATTCCAATATTCAGTCATGAATGGGTTGACATTATTTATACTGTAGTTTAATAGCAAATAATGAATAAACAAAACACTTGCCATACTGAGTGGTGGGAGAGCTGGCTGCCAGTTTTGGGGGTCGGAGGGAGGGTAGTAGGGACTCGCGGGTGACTGGAAACATAACCCTTTCAGGGTCCGTCCCGTAGATCTACGGCTGGTCGGTGAGTGTCCAAACCGTAGATCTACGCCAAAATTCTAGCGCCGTCAAATTTAGCGCGAAAGCGCTCATAGGCCTACATATGAGAGAATGGGTCTGCGCCGTGGGTGTGCGCCATAAACAAAAAATCTAGGCGCCTGCATAGCATTGTGGGAACGCCGGCTCAGTCACCCTTGTTCACCATGCCTCGTCGCAAGTCAGCTCTCACTCCCCGGAAAATTGGGACTCTCCTCTTCGTGTCTGATAGTTCTGACACTGATGGAAGTGGAAATGAAGACGAATTCTACGGCTTTGATAAGTTAGTGACCGAAAATAATGACCAGGATATCGATAATAGTGCAGAAAACCCCGACGATCCTCGACCTTCTACCTCTGGTGTGGGCACTCGTGACTCACCGTCGGGTGTTCCTAAACGTAAGAGAAAACTAATATTTTCCCGTGGCCTGGCCTCTGACTTCAGTAATGACGATGATTCTGACGTGGATTGTGATTTTATTGCGCTCGACGATCATTCGAGTAGTGATAGTGAGGAAACATATTCACCAGTGAAGCGTCGGTATGTCCGCCGCCGCATGCGCTCGGGTAGTGTACCCTATGCTGTGCCCAGGGGACGGAGTACATCCCGCAGTACATCCCGGAGTACATCCCGTGGCCCTACACCCGTTTTAGGTAGTGATAGTGAGGATGATGTGGCTACACTTGGCATGGATGGGCCAGAGACATCAGTGGATGGTGTTAGTGGGGCTGGTGGTGGTAGTGGCACCGCCATGCGTGACTCGCTGTGCCACGCGGGAACCCACGCTGCTGACTCGTCAGTTCAAGGACAAAGCGGAGCGTCACCCACCAGCCCGCCACAACCACCCGTACAACCAGCCTATGATGTCCAGTATCCACCAGCAAACCGTATCTGGGATTGGCAGCAAAATCCCAATTTTGTTCCCAGCCCTCACCACTTTGATGACTCGCAAAGTGGAATTCTACCTACCTGTCCCCTTGGAACCACGGCCAATGAACTGGAATTCTTTGAATTATTCTTTGACCAGCCATTGATGGAAATTATTGTCAGGGAAAGTAATAAGTATTTTCAGTACACCATGGCAAATATGATCTTATCACCACAGTCAAGACTACACAGGTGGAAAGAGACGACTGTTGCAGAAATGTATTTGCTTTTTGCAACAATAATGCTTATGCCTCACGTCTATAAGCATAATATAAAAGCATACTGGTCCACAGATCGGCTAATTTGTACCCCATCCTTCAGTGAAATAATACCAGTGAACAGGTTTATCTTACTGTTACGTATGTTGCACTTCTCTGACAAAACCAGGCCTGACAGAAGTGACAGGTTATACAAGATTAGAAATGTTTTCATGTATCTCAAACAAAAGTTCAGGATATACTTTTACCCATTCAAGAATCTTGTAATTGACGAGTCTTTGATTTTGTTCAAAGGTAGACTGTCATTCAAGCAGTATATACCGAGCAAGAGGAACCGCTTTGGTATAAAATTGTTTGTACTCTGTGATTGTGACAGTGGCCTGGTGTTGGATATTGTTGTATACACGGGTAGTAAAACATTGAAAGATACCAAGATGTTATTGGGTATATCAGGTGACGTAGTGAGAAACATGATGGCACCTTATCTCGGTAAGGGCCATACATTATATACCGATAACTGGTACACAAGCCCATTACTCAGTGATTTCATGCGAGTGAACAAGACAGATGTGTGTGGCACAGTGCGTTCTAATCGTAAACATATGCCCAGGCTCAACGCAGGTGTTCGTGGTGATGACGTGCAGGTGTTTACTGCCAATGACATCATGGCATTACGGTGGCATGACAAACGAGATGTCACATTGTTGACAACCATTCACCGTAATGAAATGCAAGACAGTGGCAAAGTTGATCGAGTGACCAATGAACGTATTCGAAAACCAGTGACAGTGATTGATTATACACAAAACATGCGCTTGGTTGACAACTGTGACATGCAGATTGGTTTTGTTGACTGTGTTCGTAAGAGTTACAAGTGGTACATGAAACTTTTCTTCCATCTCATGGACATTTCAATGCTGAATGCATATAATATGTACCAAATAAAGACTGGTAACAGACCACCGTATGGTGAATTTTGTTTGTCTGTTGTCAGACAACTCATAATGAAGTACCTGGCAACAACACCTGCAATACAACATGGTCCTCGAATTCATCACAATATACCCAAGCGTTTGAGGAAAGAAGGTGATCATTTCATAATACAGCTTCCTTCAACTCAAAAGAAATTTGCTCAGAAGAGATGCATTGTCTGTGCACAAACAAAACGACGGCAACAAAAACGCAAAGACACTCGGTTTATGTGTGAGGAATGTAAGGTGCCTCTGTGCATGGTGCCTTGTTTCAAGGAGTTCCACAAGCTCCAGCAGTTCTAAAACCATGTCCAGTGATTGTAAATATGTAAATATATGATAGAACATTAGTATTATACAATATTTGTGCATGTTTATTGTAATAAACAACAGTGGTAAACAATAATATGATAATAACTTTAGTGCGGTTATTGTGTTCAATACAGTGAGTTTATATATATACATTATATACAGTATTGGTCTCTCAGGCCCCAAATGTTAGTAGGAATAGAAAAAAATGGAAAAGAAAAGAAAAAACAACTAAAACAACAAAATAATATAATACGCGTATGTGGAATTCGTCGATGTTGCCGCCACCACATCATTTTCTACAAACTTCTTGGCACTGTATCTCGGTAAGTACTGATCAGATTCTAATTTTTTTTGTTTTATTACCTTCACAAAAATATGCTCTTTAATTCTGTAAGAAAAAATAATTTTTTTTTTTTTCAAAATTTCTTGGACACTGGTGCGTGACTTCAGATTTTGGCCTTGGACCCTGAAAGGGTTAAATATGATTTGGCGGCTGGGAATTTGGCAGTTGGGAATTTGGTGGTTGGGAATTCGTGAATGTGTGAAGCCCGCAAAAGTTGAAAACGCGAATGTTGAGGGAGACCTGTAATTGCATTGCATTTAATTTAAATGAGAAAAATTGACTCTGCAAATGAGCAAATCCAGATGCGAGCAAGGTCACGGAATGGATTAAACTCATAAGTAGAGGTTCCACTGTACATGATTTTGGAAAGAAATGAACAGTTGTAATAAGTTACTGTAATATGAAAACTGTGATAGGGATGCCTGCTAATGGAAAATAATTGAGAGGACTATTGTATTAAGAAACTAGTTAGTACGTACTAGACATTTGGTAAAGCTCTTATAAAAGGGAAAGTGAAATTAATATACATAATTGCATTTTTAGGTAGTAGGTTGGTAAACAGCAATTGCCCAGAGAGGTACTACCGTCCTGCCAGGTGAGTGTAAAACGAATGTCTGTAATTGTTTTACGTGATGGTAGGATTGCTGGTGTCTTTTTTGTCTCATAAACATGCAAGATTTCAGGTATGTCTTGCTACTTCTACTTACACTTAGGTCTCACTACACATACATGTACAAGCATATATATACACACCCCTCTGGGTTTTCTTCTATTTACTTTCTAGTTCCTGTCCTTGTTTATTTCCTCTTATCTCCATAGGGAAGTGGAACAGAGTTCTTCCTCCGTAAGCCATGCGTATTGTAAGAGGTGACTAAAATGCCAGGACCAAGGCCCTAGTAACCCCTTCTTCTGTATAAATTATTAAATTTAAAAAGAGAAGCTTTCATTTTTCTTTTTTGGCCACCCTGCCTTGGTGGAATACAGCCGGATTGTTGAAAAAAAAATATATATAATTGCATCAAACAAAGGTAAAATGTGACTGTTTGAAATGGTGATACAGGGAAGTGATGGAAGGATGTATGTGGGCCAGTAGGCCACCAACAGCAGCAGCATGGTTAACCAGACAAACACCAAACAAGCCTGATCCAAGGCCTGGCTGTGAGAGTAGGAAAACTCTTGAAACTGGTCACTTGTTAGGTTTTGGGAAGAAAATGTAGAATAGAAAGGTACTGTAGGCTGTAGAGAAAATGAAGGCTGGTGCACTAAAAAGCTTTGTACTTGTAAAGAAACTGCTTGATGACAAGTTAATAAATTGTAAAGTAAAAGGACACAAGTGCAACTAATGTGACATTTATTGTGGCAACGTTTCGCTCTCCAGGAGCTTTATCAAGCTTGATAAAGCTCCTGGAGAGCGAAACGTTGCCACAATAAATGTCACATTAGTTGCACTTGTGTCCTTTTACTTTACATATTGTCGGTAATTCTACCAACTTTATTACAAGTTAATAAATTGTACACATGAAAATATAAAGAGGACACTAGCACAAAATGAGTGGGTAAGGTGTGGAAGATCAGTTGAGATAGATGCACAAATTTTTACAAGGATTCTTATACTGCCCTGGCTGCTTTATCATCTTTCAAATATATTATTATTATTATTATTGTTCTTTCTTTCAACATACCGGCTGTGTCCCACCGAGGCGGGGTTTCCCAAAAGGAAAAACGAAAGTTTCTCCTTTTACATTTAGTAATATATACAGGAGAAGAGGTTACTAGCCCCTTGCTCCCGGCATTTTTGTCACCTCTTACAACAGTGTGCTGAGGTCAGTGGTTACATGTGGTCACACCTGAGTGTGAGATGGATTTAGCTGGTAAGGAGGAAATGGTCACCATCAGTCATAGTGGCAGCCGCTTTAAGTGGCAAGTGGTTCACAGTTCAGGAAGAAGGAAGATGAGGAGAGTTAATAGAGAAGATGTGAAGGTAGGAAATCGATTCTCTGTTCTCCAAGATGAGTGTACTTCAGTGGCTAGTGAGGTTGAAGGTATCACTGATTCCCCTGCTAATCAAGGTAAGAATATTTTAATAGTAGGAGACAGAAAGGTCAGAGAGAGAGTGTGCCTTCCTGGAGCTGGTGTTGGTGACATAGTCAGCAGGTTGGATAATATTATGGCAGGTAATGGGAACAAGCCCATTATCTGTCTTAGTTCTAGGGGTAATGACATTGGGAAGGGCAGGAGAGAGGAGCTGCTGGATAAGTACAGGTCAGCCATAGTAGTAGTTAGGTCTAAGGGAGGGATCCCAGTCATATGTAGCATCTTGCCTAGAAAGGGAGTTGGCAATGAGTGGATGTCTAGGGCAATTGGTATAAATTGATGACTAGACAGTTACTGCAAGGAACTTACAATCCCATTCATTGATAACTGGGACCTATTCTTTGGCAAACGTGATATGTATGCAAGGGATGGGGTTCATCTCTCTGGGGATGGAGTTGTTGCATTAGCCAATTCGATAGAGAGGGTAATTGATGACTTGTCTAGGAATTTAAACTGATAGATTATAGAGGTATGGGTGTTTGTGGGAAACAATCAGGCTGCAGCATTAGGGTTAAAAACAGCAGTTATTACTGGGGTACCTCAGGGATATGTTTAAAAGACAATATTCAAAATAAAGTTGCTAGTACGTAATGGCAAATCAATTGATCGACAAACAAAGAGAGATAGTAGAGGGTAACGAGTGACTAGCTCCCTTAAGTTTACTATACAAATAGTAGGATTCTAAGAAATAAGATAGATGAGCTAAGATTACTTGCAATATATGTAGATATTATTGCTATAACAGAGACCTGGTTCAACCTGAAAGATAGAGAAATGCCTTCTGAATGCGACATACAGGGTTATTAACTATTCCACACTGATAGGGTCAACAGGAAGGGTGGTGGAGTGGCGATGTATGTCAGAGAAAATTTAAATTGTTGTCTTAGACATGATATAAGATTAAAAACATCGAACACAAAATCTGTTTGGCTACAGTTTCTCGAGGGACGTGACATTAATTTTGGGTGTGATTTATAGGCCCCCAAACCTTGATAGGGAGTTCAGTAAGCTGTTGTGATAATGGGAGATTTTAACTTCAGACAAATTGACTGGAACAGTATGACAGGAAATCTTGAGTCTAGTGACTTTCTTGATACGGTTCAGGATTGCTTTTTAGAACAGGTTGTGACAGAACCAACTAGAGGAAACAATCTGCTTGACTTGGTTCTTGCCAACAAAGAGTCACTAATTAATAATCTTGAGGTTAATGAGGAGCTTGGGGAACGTGATCACAAATCACTTAGTTTCAATATATCATGGAATTAACCAGATAACTGCAATCAGTTATCTGGGTAATTCCGGGTAATGCCGGGAGCAATGGGCTAGTAACCCCTTCTCCTGTAGACATTTACTAAAAAAGAGAAGAAGAAAAACTTTATAAAACTGGGATGCTTGAAATGCGTGGATGTAGTGCGGATGACAAGAAACAGATGATTGCTGATGTTTTGAATGAAAAGAAGTTGGATGTCCTGGCCCTAAGCGAAACAAAGCTGAAGGGGGTAGGGGAGTTTCGGTGGGGGGAAATAAATGGGATTAAATCTGGAGTATCTGAGAGAGTTAGAGCAAAGGAAGGGGTAGCAGAAATGTTGAAGGATCAGTTTTGGAAGGAGAAAAGAGAATATGAATGTGTAAATTCAAGAATTGTGTGGATTAAAGTAAAGGTTGGATGCGAAAAGTGGGTCATAATAAGCGTGTATGCACCTGGAGAAGAGAGGAATGTAGAGGAGAGAGAGAGAGATTTTGGGAGATGTTAAGTGAATGTATAGGAGCCTTTGAACCAAGTGAGAGAGTAATTGTGGTAGGGGACCTGAATGCTAAAGTAGGAGAAACTTTTAGAGAGGATGTGGTAGGTAAGTTTGGGGTGCCAGGTGTAAATGATAATGGGAGCCCTTTGATTGAACTTTGTATAGAAAGGGGTTTAGTTATAGGTAATATATATTTTAAGAAAAAGAGGATAAATAAGTATACAAGATATGATGTAAGGTGAAATGACAGTAGTTTGTTGGATTATGTATTGGTAGATAAAAGACTGTTGAGTAGATTTCAGGATGTACATGTTTATAGAGGGGCCACAGATATATCAGATCACTTTCTAGTTGTAGCTACACTGAGAGTAAAAGGTAGATGGGATACAAGGAGAATAGAAGCATTAGGGAAGAGAGAGGCGAAGGTTTATAAACTAAAAGAGGAGGCAGTTAGGGTAAGATGTAAACAGCTATTGGAGGATAGATGGGCTAATGAGAGCATAGGCGATGGGGTTTGAAAATGTAGTGTTAGTGTTCAGCAGAAGTTTGTGGTTACAGGAAAGTGGGTGCGGGAGGGAAGAGGAGCAATTGGTGGAATGATGATGTAAAGAGAGTAGTAAGGGAGAAAAAGTTTGCATATGAGAAGTTTTTACAAAGTAGAAGTGATGCATGGAGGGAAGAGTATATGGAGAAAAAGAGAGAGGTTAAGAGAGTGGTGAAGCAATGTAAAAAGAGAGCAAATGAGAGAGTGAGTGAGATGTTATCAACAAATTTTGTTGAAAATAAGAAAAAGTTTTGGAGTGAGATTAACAAGTTAAGGAAGCCTAGAGAACAAATGGATTTGTCAGTTAAAAATAGGAGAGGAGAATTATTAAATGGAGAGTTAGAGGTATTGGGAAGATGGAGGGAATACTTTGAGGAATTGTTAAATGTTGATGAAGATAGGGAAGCTGTGATTTTGTGTATAGGGCAAGGAGAAATAACATCTTGTAATGAGTGAGGAAGAGCCAGTTGTGAGTGTGGGGGAAGTTCGTGAGGCAGTAGGTAAAATGAAAGGGGGTAAGGCAGCCGGGATTGATGGGATAAAGATAGAAATGTTAAAAGCAGGTGGGGATACAGTTTTGGAGTGGTTGGTGCAATTATTTAATAAATGTATGGAAGAGGGTAAGGTACCTAGGGATTGGCAGAGAGCATGCATAGTTCCTTTGTATAAAGGCAAAGGGGACAAAAGAGAGTGCAAAAATTATAGGGGGATAAGTCTGTTGAGTATACCTGGTAAAGTGTATGGTAGAGCTATTATTGAAAGAATTAAGAGTAAGACGGAAAATAGGATAGCAGATGAACAAGGAGGCTTTAGGAAAGGTAGGGGTGTGTGGACCAGGTGTTTACAGTGAAACATGTAAGTGAACAGTATTTAGATAAGGCTAAAGAGGTCTTTGTGGCATTTATGGATTTGGAAAAGGCGTATAACAGGGTGGATAGGGGGGTAATGTGGCAGGTGTTGCAGGTGTATGGTGTAGGAGGTAGGTTACTGAAAGCAGTTTAGAGTTTTTACGAGGATAGTGAGGCTCAAGTTAGAGTATGTAGGAAAGAGGGAAATTATTTCCCAGTAAAAGTAGGCCTTAGACAAGGATGTGTGATTTCACAGTAGTTGTTTAATATATTTATAGATGGGGTTGTAAGAGAAGTAAATGCGAGGGTCTTGGCAAGAGGTGTGGAGTTAACAGATACAGAATCACGCATAAAGTGGGAGTTGTCACAGTTGCTCTTTGCTGATAACACTGTGCTCTTGGGAGATTCTGAAGAGAAGTTGCAGAGATTGGTGGATGAATTTGGTAGGGTATGCAAAAGAAGAAAATTAAAAGTGAATACAGGAAAGAGTAAGGTTATGAGGATAACAAAAAGATTAGGTGATGAAAGATTGGATATCAGATTGGAGGGAGAGAGTATGGAGGAGGTGAATGTATTCAGATATTTGGGAGTGGACGTGTCAGCGGATGGGTCTATGAAAGATGAGGTGAATCATAGAATTGATGAGGGGAAAAGGGTGAGTAGTGCACTTTGGAGTCTGTGGAGACAAAGAACTTTGTCCTTGGAGGCAAAGAGGGGAATGTATGAGAGTATAGTTTTACCAACGCTCTTATATGGGTGTGAAGCATGGGTGATGAATGTTGCAGCGAGGAGAAGGCTGGAGGCAGTTTAGATGTCATGTCTGAGGGCAATGTGTGGTGTGAATATAATGCAGAGAATTCGTAGTTTGGAAGTTAGGAGGAGGTGCAGGATTACCAAAACTGTTGTCCAGAGGGCTGAGGAAGGGTTGTTGAGGTGGTTCGGACATGTAGAGAGAATGGAGCGAAACAGAATGACTTCAAGAGTGTATCAGTCTGTAGTGGAAGGAAGGCGGGGTAGGGGTCGGCCTAGGAAAGGTTGGAGGGAGTGGGTAAAGGAGGTTTTGTGTGCGAGGGGCTTGGACTTCCAGCAGGCATGAGTGAGCGTGTTTGATAGGAGTGAATGGAGACAAATGGTTTTTAATACTTGACGTGCTGTTGGAGTGTGAGCAAAGTAACATTTATGAAGGGATTCAGGGAAACCGGCATGCCGGACTTGAGTCCTGGAGATGGGAAGTACAGTGCCTGCACTCTGAAGGAGGGGTGTTAATGTTGCAGTTTAAAAACTGTAGTGTAAAGCACCCTTCTGGCAAGACAGTGATGGAGTGAATGATGGTGAAAGTTTTTCTCTTTCGAGCCACCCTGCCTTGGTGGGAATCGGCCAGTGTGATAATAAAAAATAATAATAAAACTGCAATCAAATCTCTCTCCCAGATTTTTGCTTGGCTGACTTCATGGGACTGAAAAATTACCTGGGTGGGCTAAATTGGGATGTCCTGACTATGGATCAGGTAGGTTATCTTGGTTGCCAATATGACTTTTTCAGAGCATAGTTCCAGCAGCCCAGACAACTTTTGTTCCAAGTAGGGAAATTAGATCTAACAAAAATGATCCCAGATGGATGAACAATAGATTACAACATCTCATTGGTCAAATGAGAGGCATATATAGGCATATGAAAAGAGGGGATGGGCAGTTAGGAAATAAGTATATTCAATTAAAGAGAGAAATAAAGAAAGGAATAAGAAAAGCAAAAAGGGATTATGAGGCTAAGGTCGCAAGGGATTCAAGGGTTCTTTCATGTATACAGAAGTAAGATTAGGGACAAGATTGGCCCACTTAAGAGTAACTCTGGTCAGATTACTGACAGTGATAAGGATGTGTGTGAAATTCTCATTACCTACTTCCTCTGTTTTCACCCAGGAAAATACTAGCGATATTCCTGAAATAATTGATTATGTAGAACAGGACGATAATAAACTATCCACGATTGCGGTAACTAGTGACATGGTCCTCAGACAAATAAAGAAACTAAAACCTAACAAATCCCCAGGCCCTGATGAACTGTTTGCAAGGGTGTTAAAGGAATGTAAAGAGGAACTTAGCATACCTTTGGCTCATCTTTTTAACATATCACTACAAACTGGCATAGTGCCTGATAAGTGGAAAATGGTGAATGTAATATCTATTTACAAGGCAGGTGGCAGGTCCTTGGCTTCGAACTATAGACAAGTAAGCCTTACCTCCATTGTGGGAAAATATACGGAGTCAATAATTTACAAAGCAATTCGTAGCCATCTTGATAGGCACAGATTGATTAACCCTTTGAGGGTTTTCGTCGTACTAGTACGTCTTACGCGTAGGGGTTTTTGACGTACTAGTACTCATAAATTCTAGCGACCTCAAATCTAGTGGGAGAAAGATGGTAGGCCTTCATATGAAAGAATGGGTCTATGTGGTCAGTGTGCACAGTCTAAAAAAAATCCTGCAGCACACGGTGCATAATGAGAAAAAAAAAACTTTTTCCATTTTTTTTTAATAAATCAGCGACTTTGCAGTGTATTTTCGTATAGTATTTATTGTTGTATTCTAGTTTTCTTGGTCTCATTTTATAGAATGGAAGACATATTACTGAAATTGAGATGATTTTGACTGGTTTTACAATGAAAGGTGCCTTGAAATTGAGCTCAAAGTAGCAGAAATGTTCGATTTTTACCAAACTTCAAAAGTAAACAAATCGTGCCAAGCGTGCAATACACGTCAACTGGTGAGTCTAATATTCTTTCACAAGTGCACCAATAATATTTATACCATTTTTTACACTAATGCAGTAGTCTGCATAACAGTAAATCTTATATTTTTTGTGAGAATAAAAATTCAAAGTGGAAAGCAAAAGAATATAAGAAGGGCCTTGAGACGTGACTAATGACTAGAGGAAATGTCATTTTAGTGCCAGGAATGTCTTTCTTGTTTATTCTGGACCCTATTCCGAAATTGGCATCTTTTGAAATTTGTGTGAAATTGGCAAAATTGCTAAATTCTGACCACTGTACTGGATAGTTGAATTTATAAATGGGTGGTTTCTTGCACCCATTCGATAGAAAAAATGGAGTTCTAGCGAAATATTCATGTTTTTTGTCGACTAGTACAGTAAAATTGGCCGAAAATGGGGCTCAAAGTGGGCAAAATCGCCGATCCGTAAACATCGCCGAGACCGCTAAATTTGCGAGAGCATAATTCCGTAAGTTTTCTATCAAATTTCAAACTTTTGGTGTCGTTATGATCGGGAAAAGATTCTCTATCTTTTCATAAGAGAAAATAATTTTTTTTTTTTTTTGAAATTTGGCCGACCCTGAGAACAAGTTTCTGAGAGGGCCTGTCGACCCTCAAAGGGTTAATGAATCTCAACATGGTTTTACAAAGGGGCGTTCCTGTCTTACGAATTTACTAACATTTTTCACTAAGGTGTTTAAGGAGGTAGATCATGGTAATGAATATGATATTGTGTATATGGACTTCAGTAAGGCTTTCGATAGAGTTCCACATCAGAGGCTATTGAGGAAACTTTAGCACACAGAATAGTAGAAATTTTTTCCGGGGTAGAGGCATGGCTGACAAACAGGCAGCAGAGAGTTTGCATAAATGGGGAGAAATCAGAATGGGGGAACGTCACAAGCGGTGTGCCTCAGGGGTAAGTGTTGGGCCCATTGTTGTTCACACTTTACATAAATGACATAGATGAGGGAATAAATAGCGACATAAGCAAATTTGCTGATGACACCAAAATAGGCCGTCCAATTCATTCTAATGAGGACACTAGAGCACTCCAGGATGATTTGAATAGACTGATGCAGTGGTCGGAGAAGTGGCAGATGCAGTTTAATATAGACAAATGCAAAGTTCTAAATGTTGGACAGGAAAATAACGTGCGATATATAAACTAAATAATGTAGATTTTAATACTACTGATTGTGAAAGGGATTTAGGAGTTCTGGTTAGCAGTAATCTAAAACCAAGACAACAATGCATTAGTGTTTGCAATAAAGCTAACAGAATTCTTGGCTTCATATCTAGAAGTATAAATAATAGAAGTCCTCAGGTTGTTCTTCAACTCTATATATCCTTGGTTAGGCCTCATTTAGACTATGCTGCTCAGTTCTGGTCACCATATTACAGAATGGATATAAATGCTCTGGGAAACGTACAGAGGAGGATGACAAAGATGATCTCATGTATCAGAAATCTTCCCTATGAGGATAGACTGAGGGCCCTGAATCTGCGCTCTCTCAAAAGGCGTAGAATTAGGGGGGATATGATCGAGGTGTATAAATGGAAAACAGGAATAAATAAAGGGGATGTAAATAACGTGCTGAAAATTTCCAGACAAGACAGGACTCGCAGCATTGGTTTCAAGTTGGAAAAATTCAGGTTCAGGAAGGATATAGGAAAGCACTGGTTCGGTAATAGAGTTGTGGATGAGTGGAACAAACTCTTGAGTACAGTTATTGAGGCTAAAACGTTGTGTAGTTTTAAAAATAGGTTAGATAAATACATGAGTAGGTGTGAGTTGGACCTGACTAGCTTGTGCTGCTGGGTCTGGTGCCATGCTCCTACCTTGAGTGGAGGTGACCAGACTGGGTGGGTCATTGGGCTAATCTGGGGGGGGGGGGGACATGGACCTGCTCCACATGGGGTCAGTAGGCCTGTTGCAGTGTTCCTTTTTTCTTATGTTCTTAACACGCATGGCTTACAGAGGAAGAATTCTGTTCCACTTCCCCATGGAGGTAAGAGGAAATAAACAAGAACAAGAACTAGAAAGAAAATAGAAGAAAACCCAGAGGGGTGTGTGTATATATATATTTGTACATGTATGTATGGTGTGACCTAAGTGTAAGTAGAAACAGCAAGACGTACCTGTAATCTTGCATATTTATGAGACAGACAAAAGTCACCAGCAATCCTACCATCATGTAAAACATGTACAGGCTTTCATTTTACACTTACTTGGCAGGACAGTAGCACCTCCCTGGGTGGTTGTTGTTATTATTATTTATATATTGTTGTATACCAGGAAAAGTGTACGGTAGGGTTATAATTGAAAGAATTAGAGGTAAGACAGAATGTAGGATTGCGGATGAGCAAGGAGGTTTTAGAGTGGGTAGGGGATGTGTAGATCAGGTGTTTACATTGAAGCATATATGTGAACAGTATTTAGATAAAGATAGGGAAGTTTTTATTGCATTTATGGATTTAGAAAAGGCATATGATAGAGTGGATAGAGGAGCAATGTGGCAGATGTTGCAAGTATATGGAATAGGTGGTAAGTTATTAAATGCTGTAAAGAGTTTTTATGAGGATAGTGAGGCTCAGGTTAGGGTGTGTAGAAGAGAGGGAGACTACTTCCCGGTAAAAGTAGGTCTTAGACAGGGATGTGTAATGTCACCATGGTTGTTTAATATATTTATAGATGGGGTTGTAAAGGAAGTAAATGCTAGGGTGTTTGGGAGAGGGGTGGGATTAAATTATGGGGAATCAAATTCAAAATGGGAATTGACACAGTTACTTTTTGCTGATGATACTGTGCTTATGGGAGATTCTAAAGAAAAATTGCAAAGGTTAGTGGATGAGTTTGGGAATGTGTGTAAAGGTAGAAAGTTGAAAGTGAACATAGAAAAGAGTAAGGTGATGAGGGTGTCAAATGATTTAGATAAAGAAAAATTGGATATCAAATTGGGGAGGAGGAGTATGGAAGAAGTGAATGTTTTCAGATACTTGGGAGTTGACGTGTCGGCGGATGGATTTATGAAGGATGAGGTTAATCATAGAATTGATGAGGGAAAAAAGGTGAGTGGTGCGTTGAGGTATATGTGGAGTCAAAAAACGTTATCTATGGAGGCAAAGAAGGGAATGTATGAAAGTATAGTAGTACCAACACTCTTATATGGGTGTGAAGCTTGGGTGGTAAATGCAGCAGCGAGGAGACGGTTGGAGGCAGCGGAGATGTCCTGTTTAAGGGCAATGTGTGGTGTAAATATTATGCAGAAAATTCGGAGTGTGGAAATTAGGAGAAGGTGTGGAGTTAATAAAAGTATTAGTCAGAGGGCAGAAGAGGGGTTGTTGAGGTGGTTTGGTCATTTAGAGAGAATGGATCACAGTAGAATGACATGGAAAGCATATAAATCTATAGGGGAAGGAAGGCGGGGTAGGGGTCGTCCTCGAAAGGGTTGGAGAGAGGGGGTAAAGGAGGTTTTGTGGGTAAGGGGCTTGGACTTCCAGCAAGCGTGCGTGAGCGTGTTAGATAGGAGTGAATGGAGACGAATGGTACTTGGGACCTGACGATCTGTTGGAGTGTGAGCAGGGTAATATTTAGTGAAGGGATTCAGGGAAACCGGTTATTTTCATATAGTCGGACTTGAGTCCTGGAAATGGGAAGTACAATGCCTGCACTTTAAAGGAGGGGTTTGGGATATTGGCAGTTTGGAGGGATATGTTGTGTATCTTTATATGTTTATGCTTCTAGACTGTTGTATTCTGAGCACCTCTGCAAAAACAGTGATAATGTGCGAGTGTGGTGAAAGTGTTGAATGATGATGAAAGTATTTTCTTTTTGGGGATTTTCTTTCTTTTTTGGGTCACCCTGCCTCGGTGGGAGACGGCCGACTTGTTGAAAAAAAAAAAAAAAAAAAAAAAAAAAAAAAAAAAAAAAAAAAATTGTTGTAGATGTTGCACTTTCAATTCTGGTAGATAGTGGGAACAATTTATTCAATTTATATAAAAAACAAGTTCAAAAAAGTAAAGCAAGAATGGGAGAAGTTCTCCAAGGGTCTTGAGTGAATGAATTAATTACATGAGGAGTGTTCTAAGATGGATTGATGAAAGATTGATCATAATTGTCAGGGAATGCAAGTGTAGGTTCAGCTATTTGTGATAGATTTAGAGGTGTTTATGCAGGGTGTATACAGTATTTATACTTATATACAGTATTTAGACATGTGGATACAGTATTTAGACATATGCAACACATGTATTTTTATTAAATATGTATCACCAACCAGTGGCTTTTTTTTTGTTCAATACATAGATTATAAACTGGAGACAGTAGAAGATGAAGTAACAAGTCCCTCATTCATGAAGGTGTTTACTGTTTACTGCCTTGGTTTTGATGAAACAGGCTCATCAAGACTAAGGTATTTTAACACCCCATTTTCTACTATCCCTAGGTTCAGTATCTTGATTCGAGGCTGGGGGATTCATCACCTCATCTCCTACTGTCTACATTTTATAAGCTGTATTGAATTGGAAAAGCCATTGATTGTTAAAATGTCTTGAAAATAAATATACTCAGGCTGTGCACGTGTATAAAACTCATCAGTTTGTCGGTAGTGTATTTCATTAATATACTGAGAAGGTATGGTTGTAAGTGCTCTACACATATGGAAGAATTGCTAAGTGACTTATTTGGAAGGCTCCTTTCACTGAAATTTTGTTTATGATTTGAAGCCGTTTCAGTAGAACGAGTTTCTGATGCATCCTATATTTTACTGGATTGGCAGTAGAGATGCTGTAAAATGGAGTTATATTTTGTCTTAGCATCCTGCTCATAAGTAAGTTTAAGTTTTTTAGGTATTTTAATAATGTTTTTTCCTCTTTAATTAAATTAGCGGTCTTCTGTGGGCCAGAATCAGAGTGGCTGGAATAATGGACCACCGGCCAATAAAATGATGCGCATGGATATGGTGAGTAGATGCCCACATTTTCTTTTTTTTTTTTTTTCCATCCTGGTATGATTGGGATATATAGCAGTATAATACAGTATTTGAAACTCGAAGGGGTGCCTCAACAAATTTGGACTGCCAGCTTGAGATCTGAATTTTAGATTGAAGTCAAGCAGGGTTGCAATGGGTGTTTATTACCTGGTGTGTAAGACACCAGATGGTTGTGTCATGCCAAGACACTGCAAGGAGTTACCCATCTTGGTCTTGGGACTACAACCCTACAAATTTGTGGGACACAGGGGCAATGGATTTTTTCCTTTCTTTTTCCTCTAAAAATCATTTAAATAAAAGTGCTGTAAATTGCAGCTTGATCTATTGTCATATAATTTTCAATTTTATTCTAATAAGAAATGATTACTAGACAATGTTAATAAGTCACTGAAAAGTTTCCCTTTTCTGTTGTTGTTGTTGCTGAGTAGCAAACAATGACACTAAAAAGTCTTTATCAATTCTAATGTAATTTGAAGAAAGTTTTACAAACACTTATGTTTGTGCTTGACTTTGATAAGTGTTAACTTTAGTAAATTCATATGTAAATTTAATAAATATCAGGAAGATGTTGGAAACTTAAGGAATTCAAGAAAGAAAATCTTCTAAAAACAAGAGCTGTACTAGCTGGATTTGATAGCTGCATAATGCAGCAGCAGTGTCATATAGCTCTCTGTTTGGGCAGAAAGTCTCTATCCATTTGTTATTCTCTTGGGGACATAATTGTTTATAATTTAACTTCATTTTCTGAGTGCTGCTGTTGACTACTCGATGTAAATGAGCCTTGCTGTTGAGCACAACTTTGTGTAGGTGTTGCTTCTGTCCCTGGATGGTATTTCATTTATGCAGTTCACATCTATCATCTATATGAATTGGACATGTGATAGTTCTTGAACCATCACCCTTCTCAATGTTAAAATAATATATGTTTTCATTTGGGTTAATATTAAATTATTAATCATCGACATCCCAATAAGAATTTCCTTAATATGTGGTATTTTCCTTGTAAACCTGTCATTTAAAAGGATATTTTGCAACTCCTTTTCCTCTATTGTTGTTACTGCCTTGACTCTGTCCCTTGTCAGGCTTACATATTAACCCATAGTATTTGATTGGGTCATATATGGTAACAAAAGTACTTTGGAAAGAATTTCTGTGTTGAAGGCCAGCATCCAGGGCACTTGATTTCTCTGTGGTGACTGAGTGGCAAGTGTCTTCAACAGGGTGGGGGTTATGATAACTACCGAGGTCAGACACTTGCCCCCTCAATGCATCAACCAGCACGCAAGTTCCCTCAACGTGATCATCAGTTTGGCCCTCGTCGGGCTGGCGACAATCTGTCTCCCCGTCGAGGCAGGGGTGGCCGTTTCTTAGGTCAGGCTGGTCGTCAGGTGACGACTGAGCAACAGTCAAGGAAAACAGTAAATGACAAGAAGGGAATGGCCAAGGATAATAAGGGCCTTGTGAAGGACCAAAAGAAGGAGAAGGATGAGGAATCAGCAGCAGCAACAACTGGGACAACAGGTGGTCAAAAAGGAGATAAAACTGAGGGTGATGATTCCTCAGCTACAGCTGACCCCAAACAGAGGTAAGCGCTCTTCCCAAAGTGCTCATGACACTCCTGTAGGACTTGTTCCTTACAGGACTTTTTTTGGGCTGCAATTGATTAAACAGTTGGCCTCTGTAATTGGCGGAATTTTAAGTTGACCTTTGAACTTGTTTTGATATACTGCTGTATAGCAGTTGATGCGTGTATGACTATCAATTTCTTACAGTAAAGCTGTATTAATTTAATTTAGCAGTTTGTTTTCAAGCTGCTCAAATCAATTCACTTTGCTGTTGGAGAAGAATTCCCAAGAGCATAATTAAAAATTAGGAGTGATAAGTTTTTTGATTTAGAAGTGTGTGATTACTTCAGAGTATGAAATTGGCATAGAAATGGGTTGGTTTCCTTTGCTAATTATTTCAACAGACTGGAAATAAGCAGATACTTTAAAGATAGTCTGCTGATTGTCTCGGTTATGCTTTTTATACTTCATATTTGTTACTTAAACATATTTAACTCAGACCAAACTGTAATAATCAGAAATTTACTACATTTGTGCATCAGAAAAGGTTTGAGATATGTGTGGTTGTATTTTGGTACTTTTTTAGACTGGGCACTAGTCCAGATTTCTTTTGTTAGAGTCCATGGTGTTCCAGTTTGGTACCGGACCATGAAAGTCATATCTGCTAAAGCATAAATGTGCTTTAGAACTGTTTTTAATGGCATTTGAGGATTTCTCTCTGATTATGTTTGCCTATCAAAATTTTCTTAATTTATAAAACTCCTAAGCTATAATTTCAGATTTCCAGCATGCCAAATTGGAACAGGCTTCCTAATTTTGTGACACGCGCCATTTGGTGCACGTATGGCAATTTTTTATATTTTTTGCATAACATGGACTTAAGTGATACCAGCTTAAAGGCTTATATAGTTTGTGTTTTTTAAGATCTTAGGAAAAAATATTCTGTGCCTGGGTGGTAGTGCCACGTCTAATATTTGTGGCTTTAATAAGTTTGGCTATTTGTTTATGCTTGTACTCAAGATGTAAAAAAAAAAAAAAAAAAAAAAAAAAAAAGTCCCTTCCTCTCCCTACCTATAAATGTTTTCATGTTATTCTAGTAAAACCAGCTAATGTTTGAATGATTTTATCTTGCATCACCCGGGAGAAAACTCTACTAGCTCCTACTTTTCATTTGCTGCACTTACCCTTCAGTGTTCTCATGTCATTTACTCAGCTAAAAATCATAAACATTTTATGCTGTAGGTGATTAAAGATCACATCTTTTATTCTCTTCTCACTTTCCTAAAAAACTGCAACATTAAATAATGATTTAATGGGTAATGAAGTTAGAAGGAAGTAAATATTGGCAATGTCTTTAGATACAGAACTGTTTCATTGCAGCACATAAATCACATATAAAGATCTTTGTCTTTCACTTTATGTAACTTGGAGACTTTAATGATCTTCATTTATTTAGCTTTCATAACTTTGGTCTCCATTTTAAACTTTCTGTAACCTTTATTCATTGGTATTATAGGTGAGCTTCAAAGTTTTAACTTAGTACATCAGTTACAAAATTATCCGTGTTTTATGTACTCTTGTCTTCCTTTTACAACATTTTTGATGTACTTTTAATAATAATTATGTGATTTGCCAACTTTATAATATGTCAGTCCAGTTTACTGTCTTCTTAAGGGTTTTTTTTGAATAGCACAGAAATACTGAACAGTTTGTTCATATAACACCACATAGGTTAGAGAATATATTGGGCATAATGTTGTGTTATACAAATTTTCTCAAGTATAGAAGAAAACATATATAGGAGCAGAAATTACTGTATATGCCTGATAAAACAAAAGCAGCAGAATTAGGAGTTGGGAGTTGATAATCTTCTGCAACATAAGTGAAATCAGAGGTGGAGTCATGACCATTTGTTGCTTCCAAACACCAACTTGCTAAATCCAAGTTTTTTTTATTTTCTCTATTGCTGCTCTATCCCATTCCATAGACTAAGAATTCAGTGAGCAAAAAAAAAAAAAAAATGTCAATGCACCGGCTGTCTCCCACTGAGGGAGGGTGACCTCGAAAGAAAAACTTTTTTTTTTTCATGTCGGTCGTCTCCCACCAAGGCAGGGTGACCCAAAAAGAAAATACTTTCATCATTTAACACTTTCACCTCACTCATACATAATCACTGTCTTTGCAGAAGCACTCAGGTACGACAGTTTAGAAGTCTCTCCAAACTGCCAGTGTCCCAAACCCCTCCTTTAAAGTGCAGGCATTGTACTTCCCATTTCCAGGACTCGAGTTCGGCTAACCGGTTTCCCTGAATCCCTTCACTAAATATTACCCTGCTCACACTCCAACAGCTCGTCAAGTCCCAAAAACCATTTGTCTCCATTCACTCCTATCTAACACGCTCACTCATGCTTCCTGGAAGTCCAAGCCCCTCGCCCACAAAACCACATTTACCCCCTCCCTCCAATCTTTTCGAGTAAGACCCCTACCCTGCCTTCCTCCCCTTACAGATTTATATGCTCCCCAAGTCATTCTACTTTGATCCATTCTCTCTAAATGACCAAACCACCTCAACAACCCCTCTTCAGCCCTCTGACTATAATACTTTTAGTAACTCCACACTGTCTCCTAATTTCCACACTCTGAATTTTCTGCTTAACATTTGCACCACACATTGCCCTTAGACAAGACATCTCCACTGCCTCCAGGTGCCTCCTTGCTGCTGCATTAGCAACCCAATCTTCACACCCATATAAGAGTGTTGGTACCACTATACCTTCGTACATTCCCTTCTTTGCCTCCATGGATAACGTTTTTTGTCTCCACAGATACCATAGATAGTAGATTGGTAGACAGCAACCACCCAGGGGGGTACTACGGTCCTGCCAAGTGAGTGTAAAACGATAGCCTGTAATTGTTTTACATGATGGTAGGATTGCTGGCATCTTTTGTCTGTCTCATAAATATGCAAGATTATAGGTACGTCTTGCTACTTCTACTTACACTTAGGTCACACTACACATACGTGTACACATTTATTTATACACACTCATCTGAGTTTTCTTTGATTTTATCTTAATAGTTCTTGTTCTTATTACTTTTCCTTTTATATCCATGGGGAAGTGGAATAAGAATCTTTCTTCCATAAGCCATGTGTGTTGTAAAAGTCAACTAAAATGCCAAGAATAATGGGCTAGTAACCCCTTTTCCTGTAATAATTACTAAAAAGAATAATAAGAAAATTGTCAAAGTGGGATGTCTGAATGTGCATGGATGTTGTGCAATTGATAAGAAAGAGATGATTGTGGATGTTATGAATGAGAAGAAGCTGGATGTCCTGGCTTCAAGTGAAACAAAACTGAAGGGGATGGGAGAGTTTCAGTGGAGAGGAGTAAATGGGATTAGGTCAGGGGTTTCAAATAGAGTTAGAGCTAAAGGAGTAGTAGCAATAATGTTGAAGGATAAGCTGTGGCAGGAAAAGAGGGCCTATAAATGTATTAATTCAAGGATTGTGTGGAGTAAAATAAAGGTTGGATGTGAAAAGTGGATTATAGTAAGCGTATATGCACCTGGAGAAGAGAGAAGTGTAGAGGAGAGAGAGCGATTTTGGGAAATGTTGAGTGAATGCGTGGGGAATTTTGAACCAAGTGTGAGAGTACTTGTGGTTGGGGATTTCAATGCTAAGTGGGTAAAAATGTTGTGAAGGGAGTAGCAGATAAATTTGGGGTGCCAGGGGTAAATGTAAATGGGGAGCCTTTAATTGAGCCATGTGTAGAAAGAGGTTTGGTAATAAGTAATACATACTTTATGAAGAAGAGGATAAATAAATATACAAGGTATGATATAGCACGTAATGAAAGTAGTTTGGTAGATTATGTATTGGTGGATAAAAAGTTGATGGGTAGGCTCCAGGATGGTCACGTTTATAGAGGGGCAACTGATATATCGGATCATTATTTAGTTGTAGCTACAGTTAAAGTAAGAGGTAGATGGGACTAGAGGAAAGTGGCAACAACAAATAAGAGGGAGGTGAAAGTGTATAAATTAAGGGAGGAAGAAGTTCGGGTGAGATATAAGTAACTATTGGCAGAAAGGTGGGCTGGTGCAAGTATTAGTAGTGGGGGAGTTGAAGAGGGTTGGAATAGTTTTAAAAATGCAGTACAGTGGTCCCTCGTTCATCGCCCTTAATCCGTTCCTGGAAGTGAGACTACAGTGGACCCCCGAGTTTTGTGATTAATCTGTTCCAGAGAGCCTGCCGAAAGTGGAAATTCACGAAACTCGAAACTATTTTCCCCCTAATAAATAATGGAAATAAAATTAATCCGTTCCAGACACCCAAAAATATAAAAATAAAAATATTTTTTTTCAAATTAAATAAAGATTTACATACTGAAAACAATCAGAAATCAAGTACATGCATATAAAAAATAATAATAACATTACACTTTCCTTTACTGAAGACTTCTGGGTGGATGGAAGATGGGAGGAGGGGATAAGAGGAAGGTGTACAGTATTGTTTGGAAGGAGAATCTCTTTCCATTAGGACTTCATGTAGCAAGTCCTTTTCTGGGGTTACTTCCCTTCTTCTTTTAATGCCACTGGGAACAACTTGAGAGTCACTGGACCCCTGTCGCACAAAATATCTGTCCAGAGAGGTCTGTTTCTGGCATTTCTTTATGATTTGCCTGAAGTGGGACAAGGTTTTGTCACTGAACATGTTGCAGATATGGCTTGTTTCAGCTTGGTCAGGGGTGATACTTTTCAACAAAACTTTGCAACTCATTCCACTTTGAAGACATGTCCTTAATCACCGAAGAAGGCACCTCCTTCACTCTCTTTTCCTCCTCCTCTGAAGCAGGTTCCTTAGCTGTGGTCTGATGCTGTTCCAGTTGACGTTCTTGCAGTTCGTCAGTGGTTAGCTCTTCCCTGTGGTCCTCCACCAACTCTTCCACATCCCCATCACTCACCTTCAATCCCATGGACTTGCCCAATGCCACAACACCTTCCACAACAAGCAGAGGGTCGGCAGGGTCAGGGTCTGCCTCAAACCCTTCAAAATCCCTCTGAATCGTGTTCTTCGCTTTCTTTACCAAAGGGCTTGCACTAGCTTTCCTTGGGCCCATAGTGACTTACTTAGCAGTTGCAATCACAAAAAACAATGGATTATTATGTATGAACCCGTGGGGTGATGGTCACGTGTTGGTAAACAATGGCACACTGAGCGTGAATGGCGTGGGAGACTGGCTTTGTGTGCGCAGTGATGGGCGGACGGGTACCGGACTGTCGCCAAATCACGAGTCTAATCACGAAACTTGAGGCCAAATTTTGCCAAAAGTCAAATTTCATGAAAGTCGATGCTGCTGAAGCTTGGGGGTCCACTGTATTATCGAAATAGACGATTTTCAAATCAATTTTCCCCATAAGAAATAATGTAAATACAATTAATCCGTTCCTGACACCCAGAAGTATGAAACCAAAAATTTTTTTACATGAAATATTGATGAAGTACATAAACAATACAATGGGACATGATGAATGAAACATTAACAGCATAAAGCTTACCTTTATTGGTGATTCCTTTTAGTATATGGAAGACTGGAGGAGGAGAGAGATTGGATTAGTTACTGTTTGGAAGGGGAATCCCCTTCCATCAACACCTCAAGTACTACCAAGTCCTTTTCTGGGGTTACTTCTCTTCTCTGTTTCTTAATGCCACTAGGACCAGCTTGAGAGTCACTGGAGTCCTGTCTCACAAAAAAACTGTCCAGAGAGCTCTGTTTTTGGCATCTCTTTAAAGCTTCCCTAAAATGGGCCAAGACTCTGTCACTGTACAAGTTGTCGATATGGCTTGCAACGTCCTTCTCAGGGTGATGTTTCTCCATAAATCTTTCCATCCTACCCCACATTTCAAAAATCTCCTTAATTTCTGAAGAAGGCACCTTCTTCCATCTCTCTTCCTCCTCCTCTGCAGCAAGATTCTGAGCTGCGATCTGTTGCTGTTCCTGGTGAAGCTCTTGCAGCTCCTCAGTGGTTAGCTCTTCCCTGTGGTCCTCCACCAACTCTTCCACATCCTCCAAACTCACATCCAACCCCATGGAACTCCCCAATGCCACAATAGAGTTCACAACTGACATAGGCTCATCAGGGTAGCCACAAACCCCTCAAAATCCCTCTTTTGGACACAATCTGGCCACAATTTTCTCCAAGCAGAGTTCAAAGTCCTGGTAGTCACTCCCTCCCAAGCCTTGCCTATAAGGCTTATGCAGTGGAGGATACTGAAGTGTTCTTTCCAAAAATCTCTTAGGATCAAGTAAGTGTCTGATGTCACATGCTAATAACATAGAAACATGGAATATACTCTAGAATGAATTAAATAAATCATTATGTATGTCACGAGGTGTTGTGTTGTGTTGCTGTTGGGTGTACAGTAGGGCCCCCGCTTTACGGCGTTTCGCTTTACGGCATTCCGCTAATACGGTCATTTCAAATTATGACCAAAACTCGCTATACGGCTCCCCCCACCTGACTTTCTAATACGGTCACCGCGCCCCACCTGGTTTGTTTACATTCTCTGTAAGATCCGTAAGCACTAAGTCTCTCCATTATGTCTGGAAACTCCAAAATTTTAAGTGTTTTTAAAAGTTATTTCATGTTTTATATATATACTCGGATAATTATGCTTATGTATACCTGTACTTAAATAAACTTCCATACTGTGCTGGCATGCAGGTACACATTAAAATCAGTAAGAGTGTTCTTTGTCTCCAGACGTCATATTAGTAATGATAATGATAATCACCGAGGCTCATTTAAATGTCATATATTACTTTAATATACACATTTTCTTTAATCCATCTATGATATTTTTTTCAGAATTATATAATAAACACGATGCATAACATATAAATATGATAAATACACCCCACAGTAGAATAAATAAACATATATACGAGATGTGGTAGCAGACGACTTGCACAAGTGACGCCATATTAGAAATAATAATACTAATAATCACTGAGTCTCATTAAATGTCGTATATTACGTTAATATCCACATTTTCATTAATCCATCCATGATTTTTTTTTCAAAATTATATAATAACCATGATACATAACATATAAAGATGATAAATACACCCCACAATAGAATAAATAAACATAAATATGAGATGTGGTAGCCAGATAACTTGTACAAGTGACACCAAGAATAACATTTTCTCTAATCTAACACAAGAGAAAATGTGTTACTGGGGGGTAACTGTAGAAAATTATTCCTTTGTATGTATGTAAGTAAGTTTATTCAGGTATACACAAATACAGTTACATAGATTATCATACATAACAGCATATGTGTAGAGAACCCAGGATAACCCAAAAAAGTCAGAGTGACTTATTTCCATTGCCTTCACTCAGAGCGTCATTTCTTCTCAAAATGATGTTACATGAGAATGGGAGTGTTCTTCTTTATTTATTCTACCGTATCAATGTAGAGACAACCTGTACACAATGTAACTTGTACACAAACCAGACGTGTACACTTTGTTTGTTTACAAAACTTAACTTCACCTGGTTTGTTTACATAACTCTGCGCCTGTCCTCTCTCATGCACTCATTCCTTCTCTCTCTCATTTATTCGTTTTATCTCATTTACTTACTCCTGACCCTACATTAAGACAACAAATATTTTAAGGTAAGTAATGAGTAAACTGTATATACATTTTATTGCTCTGGGATGCTTAAATATCACAGAATATATGTGTGGGTGGGTTGGCCTGGTATGGTAGCCCGGCTGACTACCATACATACCACACTTGATTTTTTACAATAAATACTACTCATCTCACCCTAGATTAAGACTAAAAATATTTTAAGGTAAGTAATGAGTAAACTGTATATGCATTTTATCGCTCTGGGATGCTTAAATGTAATAGAATATTATGTGTAGGTGGGGTGGCCTGGTATGGTTGTCCGGCTGACTACCATACATACCACACTTGATTTCTTACAATAAATACTACTTGTCTCACCCTAGATTAAGACTATAAATAATTTAAGTTAAGTAATGAGTGCACTATGTGTGTATTGTACTTTTTTATCGTTTTTTTTTATGACTAGTTCTATTGCTAACTTAATATATGTTAGTGTAAACTTGTTATCTAGTATTTGTATGCATTTGTAAGTGGAAAAAAAGGGTGTTCCACTTAACGGCGATTTCCGCTTTACGGCGGTAGCCTGGAACCTAACCTGCCATATAAGTGGGGCCCTGCTGTATAAGGGCCACTGAGAGTAAGCCGTCTGAGATCACATACTAATAACATAGAAACATGGAATATACAGTGGACCCTCGACATTCGATACTAATCCGTTCCTGAGAGCTATCGAATGTCGAAAATATCGAGAGTTGAATTAATTTTCCCCATAAGAAATAATGGAAATCAATTTAATCCGTGCAAGACAGCAAAAGTATGAAAAAAAAAATTTACCACATGAAATATTAAGTTTAATGCAATAGAATAATTACAATAACAACAATAACAATAGATTAATAACAATAGAATAATTGGCACTTAGCTTTAATAAAGATCTGGTGATGATTGATGGGATGGGAGGAGGGGAGAGTGTGGATGGTGTTAGTGTTTAGAAGGGGAATCCCCTTCCATTAGGACTTGAACTGGCAGCCTCATCATGCATTACCACACAGTGTATACCACTACGATTCTTAAATCTTTCAAACCAACCTTTGCTGGCCTTAAATTCACTCACATCACCACTAGTTGCAGGCAGTTTCTTTACCAAATCATCATGCACTCCGACACACGTACTCCACTTTCGTACTTTGCAATTATCTCTTTCTTCATTTCAATAGTCAATAGCACCTTTTTTCTCGAAGGGTTGGCACTAGAAGCTTTCTTGGGGCCCATGGTTACTTATTTTGCAGAAACAAGCACCAAAAACAGTGAGAATATGGATAATATGGAATGTACCGAATGTATCCTTAGATGCGTGCACACTGGCTGGCTTGTAAACACTGGCACACACGGTGCAGTTCAGGCCACACGTGGACACGTCTCGTACGAATCGTATCGAATGTTGGGTTTTCCATCGAATGCTGAGGCGAAATTTTTGCTTTAAAATGCATCGAATGTCAGATTTATCGAATGTCGATGCCATCGAATGTCGGGGGTCCACTGTATTCTAGAATGAATAAAATAAGTCATTATGTATGTCACGAAGTGTTGTGTTGTGTTGTTGTTGGGTGTATAAGGGCCACTGAGAGTAAGCCATCCATAATGGTGGTGAAGCAGCAGCTGAGGCGGCGGTGTTTTCTGTAGCCCTATATAACTCCAACAACATTGGAGGAGTTAGTAGAATTGCTGAATCACTGAAGAAGGCACCCTCTACCACCATCACAACCACTACCACCATCTACTACCATCACTACCACCTTCTACCACTATTACAAGTGCTACCACCATCGCTACCAACTTCTTCCACTATTACAACTGCTGCCACCATCACTACCACCTTCTACCACTATTACAACTGCTACCACCATCACTACCACCTTCTACCACCATCACTACCACCCTATACCACCATCAGCCACTATCACAACTGCTTCTACTCTACCACCACCACCACCTTCATATTTTTCTATAAACTTTTTCCTAAATTATGTGTTTCTCACATTCTTTACCAAAGGGCTGGCATTAGAAGGTTTCTTTGGAGCCATGGTGCAAGTTGGTGCAGTTGCAAGCACCAAAACGAATGGAATATTATGAAATGTATCGTATGAACTCGTGGGATCATCCTCAATCACTGATAAACAATGGCACAAAGGCTGGGAATGGAATGTGAGGCGGCTCGGGGCTGTATGTACATGTCCCAGATGAACAACGATTAGCGAGTCAATGGACCATTTGCGAGCCAATGTTTGGACAAAATAATGCGACAGTTTCCGAAAAGGACGACTATCGAGCCGGACTATTATCGAGGGACCACTGTATTAGAATGTGGGGCAGAAGTTTGTGGTTATAGGAGGGTGGGTGCAGGAGGAAAGAGGAGTCATTGTTGGAATGAGGAAGTAAAGGGTGTGATAAAGGAGAAAAAGGTAGCTTATGAGAGGTTTTTACAAAGCAGAATTGTTATAAGAAGAGTAGAGTATATGGAGAGTAAAAGAAAGGTGAAGAGAGTGGTGAGAGAGTGCAAAAGGAGAGCAGATGATAGAGTGAGAGAGGCAGTGTCAAGAAATTTTGCTGAAAATAAGAGAAAATTTTGGAGTGAGATAAACAAGTTAAGAAAGCCTAGGGAACGAATGGATTTGTCAGTTAAAAACAGAGTAGGGGAGTTAGTAGATGGGGAGATGGAGGTGTTGGGTAGATGGCGAGAATACTTTGAGGAACTTTTAAATGTCGACGAAGAAAGGGAGGTGGTAATTTTATGCACTGGCCATGGAGGTATACCATCTTTTAGGAGTGAAGAAGAGCAGGATGTGAGTGTGGGGGAGGTGCATGAGGCATTACGTAGAATGAAAGGGGGTAAAGCAGCTGGAACTGACGGGATCATGACAGAAATGTTGAAAGCAGGGAGGATTTACTGTTGGAGTGGTTGGTATTTTTGTTTAATAAATGTATGAAAGAGGGGAAGATACCTAGGGATTGGCAGAGAGCATGTATAGTCCCTTTATGTAAAGGGAAGGGGGACAGAAGAGATTGTAGAAATTATAGAGGAATAAGTTTACTGAGTATACCAGGAAAAGGAGGCACTGCCATCTATTACTCTGATGAACTAGAATGTGTGAAATCAACTAATGTACGGGATGAAAATGGTGAATATATAATAGCTAAATTCACATCAAGAACACTTAAGAAACCTATAGCAGTTGGTGCAGTCTACAGACTACCACACTCAAACATTTACACTTTTAGCAATAAGCTTAGAAACATGATAATTGAGTCAGAGTTGAATAAACACCATCTGATACTAGCAGGAGATTTCAACATCAACCTTATCAAAGCAACTGACCCTCCAGTAGCTGATTTCACAAATGCTATGAACAACAGCTTATTGCTACCCTCTATAACGAAGCCAACAAGAATCTCTGACACTAGTGCCTCATTACTCAACCATATCTGGACCAACATAATATCCCCACCACAAGCAGGTATAATCACAGATAACACCACAGACCACTATCCTGGATACCTTTCTAAACTGCCTCAAGAAACAAGAAAGATCTCATTTCGCCTGCATGATGAGACATCGATAAACAACCTAAAACTAGCTCTAGGTGCCATTGATTGGCAGAGAGAGCTAGATGACAGTAATAATATCGATAAAGATATTAAAATTTTTTTACATAAAACCCTAAACCTCTACAACAAACATTGCCCAATCAAAACGAAACAGATCACAAAAAAAAAAAAAGGCTGAACAGTCCAAGGCTAACTAGAAGTATCCTCAAATCTATTAATAAAAAACACCAGTTTGAAAACCAGTTCAGATTAGGCTTAATTACTAAAGAATTTACTAAAAGATACACATCAATACTCACAAAACTAATACGTAAATCAAAGCAAATGTATTATGAAAATAGATTTAGTGAAATGAAAGGTGACATGAAAAGTACCTGGCAAACCCTCTCCAAAATTTTGGGCTCAAGGAAACCAACTGGAAATAGATAGACTTAACTAAACCACATGCAACCTCACATGCAACCTATAGACATGGCCGACAAATTTAATGTCTTCTTCTCTACTGTAGGATCAAAGCTAGCGAGTCAAATTCCTAGCTCAAATACCCATCCGAGCAAGTACCTCACTGGCAACTATCCAAATACTCTATTTCTAGCTTCAACTAATCCCACTGAAGTCTCACTCATCATTAAATCATTAAAAAACTAAATCAGGTGATCTAGATAACTTGCCGCCATTCATATATAAAAAAGCTACACCAGAACTGTCGCCCATTATTGCAACAATGTTTAACAGATCTATAGCATCCTCAACCTTCCCATTCATACTCAAGACAGCAAGGGTCACCCCGATCCACAAAGGTGGAGATCCAACTGGTTTGAACAATTACAGACCCATATCAAACTTGCCCTTACTCTCCAAGATATTTGAAAAAATAATACACAAGTGACTTTGCTCCTACCTTACATCCAATAACATACTTAACCCATGCCAATTTGGATTTAGACCAAGAAAAAAAGCACGAATGATGCTATTATACAAATGCTTGACCTAATATACACAGCTCTCGATAAAAATGAATATCCCCTGGGGCTCTTTGTCAACCTAAGAAAATCATTTGACACAGTTGGCCGCAATCTCTTGCACCTCAAACTGAATCATTACAGCATAAGAGAACATTCTTTTGACTACCTAAAATCCTATCTTATCGACAGACACCAGTATGTGCATGCAAATGGAGTTGACTCCACTATCCAACCTGTAGCTGTAGGAGTACCCCAAGGTAGTATCCTAGGCCCACTCCTCTTTCTCATCTACATCAATGATCTCCCCAATGCATCCCAACTCCTTACACCAGTTCTATTCGCAGATGACACTATATATGTCTACTCCCATTCAGACCCAGCTGTGCTTGAAAACACTGTAAACACTGAACTGCTAAAGATATATGCTTGGATGATGACCAACAAACTCACTCTCAACATAGACAAAACATACTTCATGCTGTTTGGCAACAGAGCCTCAAATATTCAACTAAACATACTGTTAAATGGTTCCCATATATCAAGACACACGGAGGGCAAATTTCTAGGTCTTCTCCTTGACTGTAATCTTAAATTTCAGTCCCATACCCATCACATAGCCAAGAAAATTTCCAAATCAGTAGGAATCCTTTCCAAGATACGCTACTATGTACCACAAACGACTCTCCTTACCCTGTACCACTCTCTAATATATCTTTACCTCACCTATGGTATCTGTGCCTGGGGCTCAACTACTTCCAACCACCTTAAACCCTTAATAATCCAACAAAAAGCTGCTGTGCGGGTGATAACCAGTTCCTGTGCTAGACAGCACACCCCACCACTTTTCAAAAGACTCAACTTACTAAATATACAAGACATACACACTTATTATTGTGCCTACTACATATACAGAACTTTAAACTCCACTGTAAACCCTCCCCTAAAACTACTCCTTGACAGTTACAACAGAGTGCACAGTCACAATACAAGGCATAAGGCACTTTTCAACATCACTCGAGTAAGACTCACTATGCACATAAAAGGCCCAAAGATCTGGAACTCGCTACCGGAACAGGTCAAGGATCCCCAGACAACTTATAAATTTAGGACTCTGCTAAAAAAATCATCTTATCTCACAATATTAACCAAATCAACCAAACATCTACTGACTAGTTTTATCATGTGACCACCTGGCTTTTAATTCTGCCATTCCATAAAATATTACCACCTGCACCATTCCTTGTAAATTAGATTTTGTACTAAGTATACATAAGATTTATTAAGTCCAAATAAGATTGTAAAACAGCTAACCACTATTCTCTGTTTAGTTTTAAGTATAATTACTATGTACTATTCTCTTATCTAGTTTTAATTAGTTACTATGTATTAGGATTAGTTTGCCCGAAATGCCTCGGCATGATAGTGGCTATCTTTGTACTTAGCAAATCAAAACTGTAATTACACATTGTAACCTTTACAAAGAAATAAACTTATTATTATTATTATTTTTATTATTAATTAGAGGTAAGACAGAATGTAGGATTGCGGATGAGCAAGGAGGTTTTAGAGTGGGTAGGGGATGTGTAGATCATGTGTATACATTGAAGCATATATGTGAACAGTATTTAGATAAAAGTAGGGAAGTTTTCATTGCATTTATAGGTTTAGAAAAGGCATATGATAGAGTGGATAGGGGAGCAATGTGGCAGATGTTGCAAGTATATGGAATAGGTGGTAAGTTACTAAATGCTGTAAAGAGTTTTTATGAGGATAGTGAGGCTCAGGTTAGGGTGTGTAGAAGAGAGGGAGACTACTTCCCGGTAAAAGTAGGTCTTAGACAGGGATGTGTAATGTCACCATGGATGTTTAATATGTTTATAGATGGGGTTGTAAAAGAAGTAAATGCTAGGGTGTTCGGGAGAGGGGTGGGATTAAATGATGGGGAATCGAATACAAAATGGGAATTGACACAGTTAATTTTTGCTGATGATACTGTGCTTATGGGAGATTCTAAAGAAAAATTGCGAAGGTTAGTGGACGAGTTTGGGAGTGTGCGTAAGGGTAGAAAGTTAAAAGTAAACATAGAAAAGAGTAAGGTGATGAGGGTATCAAATGATTTAGATAAAGAAAAATTAGTCATCAAATTGGGGAGGAGGAGTATGGAAGAAGTGAATGTTTTCAGATATTTGGGAGTTGATGTGTCAGCAGATGGATTTATGAAGGATGAGGTTAATCATAGAATTGATGAAGGAAAAAAGGGGAGTGGTGCATTGAGGTATATGTGGAGACAAAAAACGTTATCTGTGGAGGCAAAGATGGGAATGTATGAAAGTATAGTAGTACCAACACTCTTATATGGGTGTGAAGCTTGGGTTGTAAATGCTGCAGCAAGGAGGCGGTTGGAGGCATTGGAGATGTCCTGTCTAAGGGCAATGTGTGGTGTAAATATTATGCAGAAAATTTGGAGTGTGGAAATTAGAAGAAGGTGTGGAGTTAATAAAAGTATTAGTAAGAGGGCTGAAGCGGGTTTGTTGAGGTGGTTTGGTCATTTAGAGAAAATGGATCAAAGTAGAATGACATGGAGAGCATATAAATCTGTAGGGAAAGAAAGGCGGGGTAGGTGTTGTCCTCAAAAGGGTTGGAGGGAAGGGGTTAAGGAGGTTTTGTGGGCGAGGGGCTTGGACTTCCAGCAAGCGTGTGTGAGCGTGTTAGATAGGAGTGAATGAAGTCGAATGGTATTTGGGACCTGACGAGCTGTTGGAGTGTTAGCAGGTTAATATTTAGTGAAGGGATTCAGGGAAACTGGTTATTTTTATATAGCTGGACTTGAGTCCTGGAAATGGGAAGTACAGTGGACCCCCGCATACCGATGGCATCACATAACGATTAATCCGCATACCGCTTGCTTTAATCGCAAAAATTTTGCCTCGCATACCGCTTAAAAACCCACTCACCGATTTTCGTCCGAGACGCGTCCAATGTGCGCCCTCAGCCAGCCTCACATTTGCCGCCGGTGGCATTGTTTACCAGCCAGCCTCCGCGGTAACATCCAAGCATACAATCGGAATATTTCGTATTATTACAGTGTTTTCGGTGCTTTTTCTGGAAAATAAGTGACCATGGGCCCCAAGAAAGCTTCTAGTGCCAACCCTACAGCAATAAGGGTGAGAATTACAATAGAGATGAAGAAAAAGATCATTGATAAGTATGAAAGTGGAGTGCGTGTCTCCGAGCTGGCCAAGTTGTATAATAAACCCCAATCAACCATCGCTACTATTGGTGGTACAGCTGCTGCTGCTGCTGCACTGTCAGCTGCTGCTGCTGCTGCTGTAGCATCGTCTGCTGCTGCTGCTGCTGCTGTAGCATCGTCTGCTGCTGCTGTAACATCGTCTGTTGCTGCTGTAGCATCGTCTGCTGCTGCTGTAGCATCGTCTGTTGCTGCTGTACCACCGTCAGCTGCTGCTGCTGTTGTAGCATCGTCTGCTGCTGCAGTAACATCGTCTGTTGCTGCTGTACCACCGTCAGCTGCTGCTGCTGCTGTAGCATCGTCTGCTGCTGCTGTAGCATCGTCTGTTGCTGCTGTACCACCGTCTGCTGCTGCTGTAGCATTGTCTGCTGCTGCTGTAACATCGTCTGTTGCTGCTGTAGCATCGTCTGCTGCTGCTGCTGCTGTAGCATCGTCTGCTGCTGCTGTACCACCGTCAGCTGCTGCTGCTGCTGTAGCATCGTCTGCTGCTGCTGTAACATCGTCTGTTGCTGCTGTAGCATCGTCTGCTGCTGCTGCTGCTGTAGCATCGTCTGTTGCTGCTGTACCACCGTCAGCTGCTGCTGCTGCTGTAGCATCGTCTGCTGCTGCAGTAACATCGTCTGTTGCTGCTGTACCACCGTCAGCTGCTGCTGCTGCTGTAGCATCGTCTGCTGCTGCTGTAGCATCGTCTGTTGCTGCTGTACCACCGTCAGCTGCTGCTGCTGCTGTAGCATCGTCTGCTGCTGCTGTAGCATCGTCTGTTGCTGCTGTACCACCGTCAGCTGCTGCTGCTGCTGTAGCATCGTCTGCTGCTGCAGTAACATCGTCTGTTGCTGCTGTACCACCGTCAGCTGCTGTTGCTGCTGTAGCATCGTCTGCTGCTGCTGTAGCATCGTCTGTTGCTGCTGTACCACCGTCAGCTGCTGCTGCTGCTGTAGCATCGTCTGCTGTTGCTGTAACATCGTCTGTTGCTGCTGTAGCATCGTCTGCTGCTGCTGCTGCTGCTGCTGTAGCATCGTCTGCTGCTGCTGTAACATCGTCTGTTGCTGCTGTAGCATCGTCTGCTGCTGCTGTAGCATCGTCTGCTGCTGCTGTACCACCGTCAGCTGCTGCTGCTGCTGTAGCACCGTTGTTGGTGTGGGTTATTGAGAATACCAAGAAACAATTAACCCCAGAGGATTTGCCACCCAGGATAACCCAAAAAAGTCAGTGTCATCGAAGACTGTCTAACTTATTTCCATTGGGGTCCTTAATCTTGTCTCCCAGGATGCAACCCACACAAGTCGACTAACACCCAGGTGAACAGGGAAAAATGCCTGGAACTAGTGCTTGTATTGGTGAATTTAAAGCCAGCAAAGGTTGGTTTGAGAGATTTAAGAATCGTAGTGGCATACACAGTGTGATAAGGCCTGTTCTGGAAGAAAATACCAAACAGGACCTACAGTACTCAGGAGGAAAAGGCACTCCCAGGACACAGTGTCTCATCAGTCATTGCTGCATCTTCAATAAAGGTAAGTGTCATTTATTCTTCATTTAGTAGAGTAGTACATGCACAATATATACTGCGCATGTACTACTCTACTATTGTGCATGTATCCTTCTCTTTGTGTGTAGGAAAATGTATATTTCATGTGGTAAAATTTTTTTTTTCATACTTTTGGGTGTCTTGCACGGATTAATTTGATTTCCATTATTTCTTATGGGGAAAATTCATTCGCATACCGATTATTTCGCATAACAATGACCCCTCTTGCACGGATTAAAATCGGTATGCGGGGGTCCACTGTACAGTGCCTGCACTTTAAAGGAGGGGTTTGGGATATTGGCAGTTTGGAGGGATATGTTGTGTATCTTTATATGTATATGCTTCGAAACTGTTATATTCTGAGCACCTCTGCATAAAACAGTTATTATGTGTGAGTGAGGTGAAAGTGTTGAATGATGAAAGTATTTTCTTTTTGGGATTTTCTTTCTTTTTGGGTCACCCTGCCTCGGTGGGAGATGGCCGACTTGTTGAAAAAAAAAAAAAAGATACCTCAATGCACCTTCATCAGTTCTATGGTTAACCTCATCCTTCATAAACCTATCTGCTGGCAAGTCAACTCCCAAATATCTGAAAACATTTACTTCTTCCATACTCTGTCTAATGTGATATCCAGTTTTTCTTTATCTAACTCGTTTGATACCCTCATCATCTTACTCTTATCTATGTTCATTTTCAACTTTCTACCTTTACACACCCTCCCAAACTTGTCCACTAACCTTTGCAGCTTTAGAATTTCCCATAAATACAGTATCATCAGCAAGAAGTAACTGTGTTGACTCCCATTTGTATTTGATTCACCATAATTTAACCCTTTCAGGGTTTTCGGCCTACTAGTACGGCTTATGCACCAGGGTTATTGACGTACTAGAACGCCTTCAGATCTAGCGAGAGAAAGCTGGTAGGCCTACATATGAAAGAATGGGTCTATGTGGCCAGTGTGCACAGTATAAAAAAAATCCTGCAGCACACAGTGCGTAATGAGAAAAAAAACTTTGACCGTGTTTTTGGATTAAAGCAGCGATTTTGCACTGTATTTTTGTATGGTATTTATGGTTGTATTCTAGTTTTCCTGGTCCCATTTTATAGAATGGAAGACATATTACAGAAATTGAGATGATTTTGACTAGTTTTACAATGAAAAGTACCTTGAAATTGAGCTCAAAGTAGCAGAAATGTTCAATTTTTTACCAAAGTTCAAAAGTAAACAAATCATGCCAAGCATCCAATACACATCAACTGGTGAGTCTAATATTCTTTCACAAGTGCGCTGGTATTATTTATACCATTTCTACACTAATGCAGTAGTCTGCATAACAGTAAATCTTCTATTTTTTGTAAGAATAAAAATTCAAAGTGGAAAGCAAAAGAAATATAAGAGGGGCCTGGGGACATGACTAACGAACAGAGAACTTGTTATTTTGTTACCAGGAATGTCTGTCTTGTTTATTCTGGACCCTATTTGGAAATTGGCATCTTTTGAAATTTGTGTGAAATTGGCAAAATTGCCAATTTCTAACCACTTTATTGCATAGTTGAAATTGGTAAATGGGTGGTTTCTTGTACTCATTTGATAGAAAAAATTGAGTTCTAGCGAAATAAATATGATTTTTGTCGAGTAGTACACTGAAATTGGCCGAAAATAGGGCTCAAAGTGGGCAAAATAGCTGATACGTAAACATTGGCGAGACCGCTAACTTCGCGAGAGCATAATTCCATAAGTTTTCCATCAGATTTCATACTTTTGGTTTCATTATGATCGGAAAAAGATTCTCTATCCTTTCATAAGAAAAGATATTTTTTTTTTTTTTCCGAAAAATTTTTGACCCTGAGAACAAGATTAGGAGAGGCCCTCTCGTCCCTGAAAGGGTTAACCCTTTCAGGGTCGACAGGCCCTCTCCGAGACTTGTTCTCAGGGTCGCCAAAGTTTCGAAAAAAAAAAAAAAAAATTTTTCTTATGAAAAGATAGAGAATCTTTTCCCAATCATAATGACACCAAAAGTATGAAATTTGATAGAAAACCTGTGGAATTATGCTCTCACGAAGTTAGCGGTCTCGACGATGTTTACGCATCGGCGATTTTGCCTACTTTGAGCCCTATTTTCGGCCAATTCCAGTGTACTAGTCGACAAAAATCATAACTGTTTCTTTAGAACTCCATTTTTTCTATCGAATGAGTACAAGAAACCACCCATTTACCAATTTCAACTAGTATCCAATACAGTGGTCAGAATTTAGCAATTTTGCCAATTTCACACAAATTTCAAGCGATGCCAATTTCCAAATTGGGTCCAGAATAAACAAGAGAGACATTCCTGGCACTAAAATAACATTTCCTCTGTTCATTAGTCTTGTCCCCACGCCCCTCTTACATTCTTTTGCTTTCCACTTTGAATTTTTATTCTCACAAAAAATAGAAGATTTACTGTTATGTGCACTACTACATTAGTGTAGAAATGGTATAAATAATATCGGCGCACTTGTGAAAGAATATTAGACTCGCCAGTTAACGTGTATTGGACGCTTATCATTTTGTTTACTTTTGAACTTTGGTAAAAATCGAACATTTCTGCTACTTTGAGCTCAATTTCAAGGTAATTTTCACTGTAAAACTAGTCAAATTCATCTCAATTTCTGCAATATGTCTTCCATTCTATAAAATGAGACCAGGAAAACTAGAATACAACAATAAATACCATACGAAAATACAGTGCAAAGTCGCTGTTTTAATCGAAAAACACGGTGAAAGTTTTTTTTCCTCATTGCGCACTGTGTGCTGCAGGATTTTTTTATACTGTGCACACTGACCGCATAGACCCATTCTTTCATATGTAGGCCTACCAGCTTTCTCTCACTAGATTTGAGGGCGCTAGAATTTATGCGTACTAGTACATCAAAAACCCTGGTGCGTAAGCCATACTATTACAGCCAAAACCCTGAGAGGGTTAATCCCACCCCTCTCCTCAGCACCCTAGCATTTACTTCTTTTATAACCTAATGTGTAAATATATTAAATAACCATGATGACATTACACATCGCTGTCTAAGACCTACTTTTACTGGGAAGTAATGTCCCTCTCTCCTACACACTCTAACCTGAGCCTCACTATCCTCATAAAAACTCTTTACAGCATTTAGTAACTTACTACCCATTCCATGCACTTGCAACATCTGCCACATTGCTCCCCTATCCACTCTATCATATGCCTTTTGTAAATCCATAAATGCAATGAAAACTTCCTTCCCTTTATCTAAATACTGTTCATATATATGCTTCAATGTAAACTTTTGATCTACACATCCCCTACCCACCCTAAAGCCTCCTTGCTCATCTGCAATCCTACTCTCTGACTTACCTCTAATTCTTTCAATAATAACCCTACCGTACACTTGACTTCGTGTACTCAGTAAACTTTTTCCCCTATAATTTTTACAATCTCTTATGTCCCCCTTCCCTTTATGTAAATGAATTGTACATGCTCTTTGCAAATCCCTACTTACTTTCCCCTCTTTCATACATTTATTGAACAAAAATACCAATCACTCCAACACACTATGCCCTCTGGCTTTTAACATTTCTGTCATGATCCTGTCAGTTCCAGTTGCTTTACCCTCTTTTATTCTACGTAATGCCTCATGTACCTCCCCCCACCCTCACATCCTGGTCTTCTTCACTCCTAAAAGATGTTATACCTCCCTGGCCAGTGCACGAAATTACCCCCTCCCTTCATCGACATTTGAAAGTTCCTCGAAATATTCCCGTCATCTTCCAGTACCTCCAGCTTCCCATCTGCTAACTCCCCTACTCTGTTTGTAACTGACAAATCCAGTCATTCCCTAGGCTTTCTTAACTTGTTTATCCTGCTCCAAAATTTTTTCTTATTTTCAGCAAAATTTCTTGACAGTGCCTCTCCCACTCCATCATCTGCTCTCCTTTTGCACTCTCTCACCACTCTCTTCATCTTTCTTGTACTCTCCATATACTCTGCTCTTCTTATAACACTTCTGCTTTGTAAAACCTCTCATAAGCTACCTTTTTCTTTTTTATCACGCCCTTTACTTCATCATTCCACCAATCATGCCTCTTTCCTTCTGCAACCACCCTCCTATAGCCACAAACTTCTGCCCCACATTCTAATACTGCATTTTTAAAACTATCCCAATCCTCTTCAACCCCCCCCCCCACTATTCATTCTTGCACTAATCCACCTTTCTGCCAATAGTTGCTTTTATCTCACCCTAACTTCCTCCTCCCTTAGTTTATACACTTTTATCTCTCTCTTACTTGTTGTTGCCATTTTCCTTTTATCCCATTTACCTCTTACTCTAACTGCAGCTATAACTAAATAATGATCCAGTATATCCGTTGCCCCTCTGTAAACATGTACGTCCTGAAGTTTATCCATCAACCTTTTATCTACCAATACATAATCTAACAAACTACTTTCGTTACATGCTATATCATACCTTGTATACTTATTTATCCTCTTATTCGTAAAATATTTGTTACTTATTACCAAACCTCTTTCTACATATAGCTCAGGTAAAGGCTCCCAGTTTTCATTTATCCCTGGCTCCACAAATTTACCTACTACTCCCTCCACAATATTTTTACCAACATTAGCATTGAGATCCCCAACCACAAGTACTCTCTCACTTGGTTCAAAACTCCTCACGCACTCGCTCAACATTTCCGAAAATCTTTCTCTCCTCTACACTTCTCTCTTCTTCAGGTGTATAAACACTTACTATAACCCACTTTTCACATCCAACCCTTATTTTACACCACATAATCCTTGAATTTATACATTTATATTCTGTCTTTTCCTTCCATAACTTATCCTTCAACATTATTGCTACTCCTCCTTTAGCTCTAACTCTGTTTGAAAACCCTAATCTAATCCCATTTATTTCTCCCCACTGAAACTCTCCCACCCCCTTCAGCTTTGTTCCACTTAAAGCCAGGACATCCAGCTTCTTCTCATTCATAACATCCACAGTTATCTCTTTCTTTAAAGGAAACGGACACAAGTTCAGCTAATGTGACATTTTTATTGTGGCAACGTTTCGCTCTCCAGGAGCTTTGTCAGGCCGTTACAAACAGTACATGGACATAGAGGGTATATATAGGCTCAGAGTGAGGTGCCATACTAGTGGTAGTAGTAGTAGTGATATAAGTTGTAGTAGTAGTAATACAATATGGTAGAACAATTAACTTGCACATGAGTAAAAGGATATAAAAGCTATTACGTACTTGGGTAACATAAAAATAGGTTTGACAAATGTTTCTATTGGCGGCTGGCTAGAGAAGGCTTGTTTCAATGTTCATTCTCTATAATGTGCTTGTGTAGTATTAACAGAAGAGAATATGTGATGGCAGGGTTTACTGTTTTCAGGAGGATTCTTGCTAAGACTTCAGAGATGGTGAAGCTGCGTTTTTGTTTAATTGTATTAGAAACAGCGATTAGTGCTGATTCAAGGCACTTGCGTCTGCGGAAATTAGTTTCTTTGATCACTAATTGGGCGTCCCTGAATTTCATGATTGGTGGAATTTCGGTATTGTACATAGGCGTTGTTTAAGTTATCGTTCCTGCATGCATCAATGTGTTCATTGAGGTGGGTGTCAAGGTTTCTTGCTGTTTCACCTAAATAAATCTTGTCGCAGTCTCCACATGGTTTAGTGTAAACCCCTGTGTTCACTGGTTCGTGGTGCTTTGATTTTGTCCTGGTTTGATCCTTTATTGGAGTGCTGGAAGTGATGGCAACTCTGGTGTTAGCTTGTGAAAGTACTTTAGAAATGATCAGTGCAACCTGGCTGTTGGGAAGAATTATAACTTTGTTAGGAGTGGTGTTAGTGTGTGGAGAATTAATGATCTGAAGAGCTCTCTTCTTGCAATCTTTGATGAAAAAGGAAGGGAAATGTAAATCAGTGAAGGTTTGGTAAATGTATGTACATTCCTCGTCAAGAAACTCAGGACTACAAAATCGGAATGCTCTTAAGAAAAATCTGATGATGATGCCTCTTTTGGTCTTAGTATCTTGACTGGAATAGAAGTGTGTGAGATAATTTTTATTTGTAGGTTTCCGATAAACTTGAAATCTTAGGTTGTTATCTACTTTGCGAATGAGGACGTCTAGGAAAGGTAGCTTGTCATTGGACTCTTCTTCTAATGTAAACTGGATCGCCGGTTCAACTGCGTTGAGCCTTGCCTGAAGATTCCATACATCAAAACGTTTGGGAGTTATTACGAGGACGCCGTCCACGTAATGTAACCATGTGACGCTTGAAGGGATGATATTGGCGAAGTGTTCGGACTCTAGGTAGGCTAAATGGGAAAAGGGGTTACTATCTCATTGTTCCTGGCATTTTAGTTGACTTTTACAACACACATTGCTTACAGAGGAAAGATTGTTATTCCACTTCCCCATAGATATGAAAGGAAAAACAATAAGAACAAGAACTATTAAGATGAAATCAAAGAAAACTCAGATGAGTGTGTATACATAAACGTTTACATGTATGTGTCATGTGACTTAGGTGTAAGTAGAAGTAGAAGTAGTAAAACGTACCTGAAATCTTGCATGTTTGAGACGGAAAAAAGACACCAGCTATCCTACCATCATGTAAAACAAATACAGGCTTCCTTTTTACACTTACTTGGTAGGATGATAGTACCTCCCCGAATGGTTGCTGTGTACCAGCCTACTTTTTACGTGTAGTAAATTATACAGAAGAAGAGGTTACTAACCCCTTGCTCCCGGCATTTTCGTTGCCTCCTACGACATGCATGGCTCACACAGGAAGGATTCTTTTCCACTTCCCCATGGAAATGAAAGGAAATAAATAAGAACAAGAACTATTAGGAAAATGGAAGTCAGATGTGTAGTGTGACCTAAATGTAAGATGTACCTGTTATCATGCATGAAACAAAAATATCATAACTAAAACAAATTTAATATGGCTATGGATCTGTCAGTAAAGGATGCACTAATATACCAATTTATGGAGTCATTGGAGACTGGTTCATTTAGGAACGTTGTACTTGATATGCAGACTAAGCTTATATTGTACATTGATGACATTGATAGACATTGAGCTTTTTTTTCAGTTTGTGTTAGGAACAGATGTCCTATTTCCTTTTCTGAGTGTCATAAACTACTACTGTGACCGCAACACAAGATGATGAGGGGTATACTACTGATAGAATTATTCTTGAAGTGTTTGGGATCTGCATCCCCAGTATTCCCTTACCTTTCCTAATCTCCTGAAGTAAGAGAGCATTTCAAAAGTCTCAGGGAAAAGCTTGATAGTTAACTTATTATAATATCAACATGCAAAACTGCTTATGACATTGCCATTGCCTGCATATTTACTTTTGAAATTCATCATTTTATGTAAATCGAGCAGTACTTGTAACACTGCTGCTGGTACTGAAAAGATACCTTGAGCAACAGGTTAGAGCTAAGCTTTCTCTTGACTAGGCTGCGAGGGTAGAAAAACTCAAAACTGATCACAGATAGACTCCAGGTCTGTATGAGTTAGGGAATATAAAAATGTGCCTAGAGAACCCACAATATCACTATCCTTTCAGTCCATGAACTGGCATATAGCAGCAGTCATCATTAAGGAACTGAATAAGTTATGACACTGTGGAAGCAGAAATATTTAATGATCTAAGACAGTAGCCCAGGAGAGGGTTTTTTTTTTTTTTTTTTTTTTTTTTTTTTTTTTTTTTTTTTATTCCCTTGTTTCTGATTTATATGCTGGGGATGATTATCAACCTCCCCCCCCCCATGTTACATTGTAATCCATCTGTTCTTCTATTCCCTCTGCTATGCCAGGAATGTATGTGCATTTGTAGTGAAAAAAGCAAAGCCATTCTCATGGTGTCCCATCTTCAGTATTTAGTTTGTCATGTAGATTTTTAAAGTTGCAAGTAGTTTTAGAACATTCCAGCCATATACCACCCATTACTTTGCAGTTTGCAGTCCTGACTTTTTGCTTTTGCTGTTGATAGTGTTAAGAACTAAAGTACCTATCTTTCCTTATATATGCATGTGCTGTGTAAACTTAAGCTACCTTTTAGAGTGCTAAGTTCTTTCTTAAGTAGATTCTCTAGCTCATGTGGTGTTTTGTTTGGGGTTACTTGCCAAATTCAGAGTTTCCTTAATGCATATTTTTTTTGCTGTATCAAATTCTCTTGAGTAACAAACAACTTTCTACATTATTAATTTCTTTTTCTCATTTTTTTTTTTACAGTACTTACTTTATCTATGTTTTTGAAGGTAATAACTTCTCTTTCATATAGAAGGCTTGGCCAAGCATTCCAGAATTTTTTTTATTATATTTTTAACACTTTCAGATTTAATCATGAATTGTAATTCCCTGTATAGCTCAGTGAATTGATTATTACCTTAAAGCTATATTCTCAGTGGTGAGGTAATCAAAGAAGACAGTAAAGAAGGAAAGGAAAATGGTGCATCATGTGAAGAAGTAAAAAAAGAAGAGGCTCAGAGTGTTGAGAACTCTTCTAAGAAAGATCCTCCAAAGAGACTCAGATCGGTAAGTCATTGTCATTAAAATCTGAAATGGTTGAAACAAACTTAATTTTTTTATATTTCTGAAGGTTAGCCAGATATAAAAATTTGAGTATGAACTAACAGTCTTGATAACCTCTTACACAGTCAAAGTATGCAAGACGTTCATTACTGATTATATAGCTATTTATGTAGGTATACATTTCTGTAGGTATACAGTATTTACATTGTTGCATCTTACACATTACAGGCATATAACAAGTATTTATTTGTATATAACCCAGGTTAGTTTAATATCTTTATTAAACACCCCATACCCATCCTGTGGGTGGTAGTTAACCCTTTCAGGGTCCGTCCCGTGGATCTACGGCTTTACGTTCAGGGTCCAAACCGTAGATCTACGCCATGAGCTCAGCTCACTCTGATAAACTGTGAGTGGTACATTTGGGCCTAGATATGAGAGAATACATCTATGTGGTATGTGTGCACCACATAAAACAGATCCTGCAGCACGCTGTGTATAATGAGAGAAAAAAAATGAAATCATGATTTTTTGATTAAAACAGCAACTTTGCAGTGTTTTTTCGTATGTTTTTTATAGTTGTATTTGCGATTTCTTGGTCTCATTTGATAGAATGGAAGACATATTACAGAAATAGAGATGATTTTGATTGGTTTTAGCACTGGAAATGGCTTGAAACTGAGCTCAATGTAGCAGAAATGTTAAATTTTTGCCGATATTCAAGAGTAAACAAACGACCTCACACGTCTAATACACGTCAGCTGGTGGGTCTAATATACATTCACAAATATGGTGATGATATTTATACAATTATTACAGTATTGCGTAACAGTAAATCTTCTATTTTTTGGTGTGAATAAAAATTCATTATGTGAATAAAAATCAAAATGGAATTTATTTGTAAAGCCTCAAAACATAACTAATGAACAGAGGAAATGTTAGTTTAGTGCCAGGAATGCCTACATTGTTCATTCTGGACCCTATTTTGAAATTGGAATATTTTGAACTTTGTGTTAAATTGGCCAAATTAACAATTTCCGATCACTTTATTTTGTAGTTGAAACAGTTGACTTGGCGATTTCTTGTGTTCAATCGATAGAATAGAAGTAATACTAGTGAAATAGCTAAGAATTTGGTTGATTGGAATAATGTAATTGGCCTAAAATGGGAGTCAAAGTCGGCAAAATCGCCGATTCGTAAATATCGCTGACACATCAAAATTCGTGAGAGCATAATTTCGTCAATTTTCCACCAAATTTCGTACTTTTTGTTTTATTACCTTCACAAAAAGATTCTCTACGATTTCATAAGAAAAAATAACTAATTTTTTTTTTTTAAATTCTTGGACACTGGTGCGTGACTCCAGATTTGGGCCTTGGACCCTGAAAGGGTTAAAAGATTACTGAGGCACATAATGGGTCTATGACAGGGCTGCAAAGTTTTGATAGATGAACAAGTTACAGTGGTAATGTTTATATGTATATATCTGGTTACAGTCGTAATGAGTTAATTTATGGAAATATGAATTAGGTCATGCGCACACAGGAAAAAAAAGGTTAAGTGGTAATGTGTTATTTACCGTGGGCAAAGTCAAGATATTTTTTCAGAATGATTGGTAATATACCATCATGGATAAAATACTTTGACATTTCATTAATTTTATCATATTCCAGTACATAATGGTGCAAGGTGTGACAATTGTCCATCTGGTAGAGTTTACATTTAGTTTGATCTACATCTGGTAATGGTGGTTTCAATATTGTGTATCCAGTGGGCTGAAGAGGGGTTGTTGAGATGGTATGGAGATTTAGAGAGGATGGAACAAAATAGGATGACTTGTAGGGCCTATAAATCTATTGTAAAGGGGAAGCAGGGTAAGGATCTTTCAGGAAAAGGAAAGGATGAAGGGAAAAGGGTAAAGGAGGTTTTGTATCCAAGGACTTGGACATCCATCAAGCATGTGTGGGTGTGTTAGATAGGAGTGAGTGGAGGCAGATAGTTTTTGGGGCCTGACAAGCTTTGGTCAGTGGATGGGTTTATGAAGAAGGACGTAAACTATGGAATTGATGAAGGAAAAAAGGTTGATGGTTCAGTGAGGTATCTGTGGAGACAAAGAATATTGGTTTAGAAAGACACGTAAGCAAACACTATAACATATTTATTAGAAAACGTTTCGGTCCTGGGACCTTGATCACTTCTAACATACAGTGTTCCTCCATTCTTATGTTCTTATGACATTCCTCAGGTCACGTGCGTCACATCTCACTCTCCGCCTATATATATAATGTCTTTCTACCTCTGTATGTTAGAAGTGATCAAGGTCCCAGGACCGAAACGTTTTCTAATAAATATGTTATAGTGTTTGCTTACGTGTCTTTCTAAACCAACTTGTCGGTATTTATTACCAAGGTTTATACCACAAAGAATATTATCCATGGAGGCAAAGAAGAGAATGTATGAGAGTATAGTGGTACCAACAGTCTTATATGGGTGTGAAGCATGGGTTATAAATGCTGCAGCGAGGAGGAGGAGGCTGGAGGCAGTGGAGACGTTGTGTTAAAGGGCAGTATGTGATGTAAATATGCAGAGAATTTGAAGTGTGAAAATTAGGAGGTGTGGAGTTATTAAAAGTATTACTCAGAGGGCTAAGGAGGGTTTGTTGAGGTGGTTTGGCCATTTAGAGAGGATGGAGCAAAATAGGATGACTTGGAGTCTGCATAAATCTGTAGTGGAAAGGAAGAGGGGTAGGGGTCATCCTAGGAAGGGATGGAAGGAAAGGGTAAAAAGTTCTGTGTGCAAGGGGCTTGGATATACTGCATGCATGTGTGAGCATGTTAAATATGAGTGAATGGAGACGAATGGTTTTGGGGGCTTGACGAGCTATTGGAGTTTGAGCAGGGTAATGTTTTGTGAAAGGATTCAGGGAAACCAATTAACCAGACTTCAGTCCAGCTAGCTGGTTCTCCCTGGGATATTTGCTGTTTGGAGTGACATCTGAACTGTCATATCTGCATGCCTCTGCAAAGACAGTGATTGTGTGTGAATGACGGTGAAAGTGTTTTTCTTTTTTTGGGTCACCCTGCCTCAGTGGTATACGGTGGGTTCGTCGAAAAAAAAAATACACAACAAATTTTTTTTTTCTCAACGAGTCGGCCGTCTTCCACCAAGGCAGAATGACCCAAAAAGAAAGAAAATCCCCAAGAAGAAAACACTTTCATCATCATTCAATACTCTCACCTCACTCTCACATAATCACTGACTTTGCAGAAGCGCCCAGATACAAGAGTTTAGAAGCATATATAACATACCCCTCCAAACTGCCAATATCCCAAACCCCTCCTTTAAAGTGCAGGCATTGTACTTCCCATTTCCAGGACTCAAGTCCAGCTAAATCTATAATAACTGGTTTCCCTGAATCCCTTCACTAAATATTACCCTCCTCACACTCCAATAGCTCATCAAGTCCCAAAAACCATTTTTCTCCATTGACTCCTATCTAACACGCTCACACACTCTTGCTGGAAGTCCAAGCCCCTCGCCCACAAAACCACCTTTACCCCGTCCCTCCAACCTTTACGAGGACGACCCCTACCCTGCCTTCCTTCCCCTACAGATTTATATGCTCTCCAAGTCCATTCTCTCTAAATGACCAAACCACCTCGACAACCCCTCTTTAGCCCTCTGACTAATACTTTTAGTAACTCCGCACCTACTCCTAATTTCCACACTCCGAATTCTCTGCATGATATTTACACCACACATTGTCCTTAGACAGGACATGTCCACTGCCTCCAGCCACCTCCTTGCCGCATCATTTGCAACCCAAGCTTCACACCCACATAAGAGTGTTGGTGCCACTATACTTTTGTACATTCCCTTCTTTGCCTCGATGGATAACGTTTTTTGTCTCTACAGATACCTCAAGGGAGGGGCGAGCCTTTTTTCAGTGATTAAGAAATTAATATTCAAAAATTATTGAAGAAAATGTTTTCCTCCTGAAAAATAGTGCATAATTCTGGCAACACATTGATGTAATCAGCTTGTTTCTATCATATTTCTAAGTATGTTTTTCATGAAATGTAATTTTTTTTTCTTGCTGTCAGCAAGTGGACATGTTGGCAATTAGTGGGTTTTTTCCTCCAAAAGTTATGATTTTTATGATTGTTTCATTCTAAATACCCTCCTGGAGAAAATTTCTCCACACACTACATGGCAACTTCTGTGAGGACTGTAGTGAAGAGTCCCTCAGTAGCCTGCAGGCTGTCAACAAGGACAGAGGGGTGCAACACGCTGAGATTTGGCACGTCGCAACTGTAGAGTTTTATAGAAAATACAGTGGAACCTTGACTTAGGAGTGTCCCAACGTACGAGTTTTTTGAGATACGAGCCGTTGCTGGGTCGATTTTTTGCTCTGAGTTAAGAGCCAGCTGCATCCCCCTCTTCCCCCTCAACTCAAAACCTGGACACCTCGCTTGTTTAGCTATGATTTCATGCTTTTATTCCATGGAAATCATTCTCTTTTTTTCTCAGCACTACTTTACACTTACTTTCTTAGGACCCATGCTTAGAAAAACAAAATTTGGCCAAATGACTGTTAAAAATGTAAGCAAAGCAGGAGAGAACTGCTCCCACAGCGAGGTAAACAGTGCACTGAGTTGGTGGCATTCGTTATTATAATGAAAATAATAATAATAATTATTATTATTAGTGATATTATTATTATTAATTTAAGTAACTAGAGCACAGATTCAATTCCCTAGATCGAGAGCCCCTCACCAGCATCAAGGTTCCTTAATGTTGGTGAGGGGCTCTTGATCTAGGGAATTGGATCTGTGCTTCAGTTCCCTAGATTAACAACAATAATAATAATAATAACAACAACAATAGAGCTTCAGTTCCCTTAATTAATAATAATAATAATAATAATAATAATAATAATACACCTACCATCCGACTTACGACCGAGTTCGGTTCCGAGAAACCAGTCGTAAGTCGAAATGGACGTAAGTCGAACTTTACTACTGAATATCAACATCACATTTTTTATTGACTTTATTTTATTTTTTTAATTTGGTATTTCATGTTTTGCTTTACTTTTTATGCTGTTAGTACTGTATTTTATACTGTAAGGTTTAGGATAAACACTGTGTACAACACAAACAGTTGTTTATTTCCCAGAAATTTGGCATAAAATACACGGTCGTAAGTCGAGTGGTCGTATGTCGAGCAGGTCGTAAGTCGGATGGTAGGTGTACTATAATATTACACTAAAGTCACTCAGTAAGTCAGTCAAGTCATTCAGGAAGTCCATCAAGTCACTCAGTCAGTCCGTCAAGTCACTCAGTAAGTCAGTCAGTTCAGTCAGTCAGTCAGTCATTCAGTAAGTCAGTCACATAAACTCAGGTTAACCTCTTTTTCTGTGTACAAAGTAACACTTCATTATGGTTACAGGTTATCTCTTGTCAAATATCTTTGTTTCCTTGTTAATTCTAAGACTTAAGTGCTTATATAGTGGACCCCCGAGTTTTGTGATTAATCCGTTCCAGAGAGTCTGCCAAATGTTGAAATTGCTGAATGGCGAAACCATTTTCCCCATAAGAAATAATGGAAATAAAATTAATCCGTTCCAGACACCCAGAAATATTAAAATAAAATATTTTTTTCAAATTAAATAAAGATTTACATACTGAAAACAATGAGAAATCAAGTACATACATCTATAAAATAATAATAACATTACACTTACCTTTACTGAAGACTTCTGGGTGGATGGAAGATGGGAGGAGGGGATAGGAGGAAGGTGTACACTATTGTTTGGAAGGAGAATCTCCTTCCATTAGGACTTCAGGTACCAAGTCCTTATCTGGGGTTACTTCCCTTCTTTGTTTTTTAAAGACATTGGGAACAACTTGAGAGCACTGGACCCCTGTCGCACAAAATATCTGTCCAGAGAGCTCTGTTTCTGGCGTTTCTTTAAGATTTGTCTGAAGTGGGGCACAACACTGTCATTGTACATGTTGCCAATACGGCCTGCAACAGCTTTGTTAGGGTGAAGTTCGTCCATAAATGTTTGCACTTCGGTCCACTTTGCACAAATGTCCTTAATCTTTGAAGAAGGCACCTTCCTCCATCTTTCTTCCTCCTCCTCTGCAGCAGTTTCCTGAGCTGTGATCTTCTGCTGTTGCAGATGAAGCTCTTGCAGCTCTTCAGTGGTTAGCTCTTCCCTGTGGTCCTCCTCCAACTCTTCCACATCCTCGCCACTCACCTCCAACCCCAGGGACTTCCCCAGTGCCACAATAGATTCCACAACTAGCATAAGCTCCTTAGGGTCAGCCTCAAGTCCTTCAAAATCCCTCTCTTGTACACATTCTGGCCACATTTTTCTCCAAGCAGAATTCAAAGTTCTGCAAGTCAATCCTTCCCAAGCCTTACCTATAAGGTTTATGGAAGTGAGGATATTGAAGTGATCTTTCCAGAAATCTCTTAGGGTCAATTCAGTGTCTGAGGTCACTTCAAAGCACGTTTGAAACACTGCTTTGGTGTACAGTTTTTTGAAGTTGGAAATGACCTGTTGGTCCATGGGCTGGATGAGAGGAGTTGTATTAGGGGGCAAGAACTTCACTGTGATGATACTAAACTCCTCCACTATTTGCTCACTTGAGTGGCAATTTATTTTCCAGGAGGTATTTCTTCACACTGGGGCCAAACACTTCATTAAACCAGTCTAGGAAAATTTCCCTTGTGACCCATGCCTTATTGTTAGCCTTCCACATCACACACAAATTACTCTTGGCGACACTGTTTTTCTTGAACACACTGGGATTTTCAGAGTGATACACCAGTAAAGGCTTCACTTTGCAATCCCCACTAGCATTACTGCAAAACATGAGAGTAAGCCTATCCTTCATAGGCTTGTGTCTTGGGAGTGCTGTTTCCTCCTGCACGATGTAGGCCCTCTTTGGCATTTTCTTCCAAAAGAGGCCTGTTTCGTCACAAACACTTGTTGGAGTTTGAATTCTCCAGTGTCTACGCACTCCTTAAATCTCTCAAACCAACCTTTGCTGGCCTTAAAATCACAAGCATCACCACTCGTTGCAGGCATTTTCTTTACGAGATCGTCATGCAACTGCTTTGCCTTTTCACATATTATCGACTGCATAATGCTGTCTCCTGCTAACTGTTTTTGGGTAATCCACACCAACAATAACCTTTCCACTTTGAGGATTTGCGATCTCTTTTTTGTCAGCATATCTACCCCTTTTGCAACAAGAGCACACTTTATTTCCTTTCCCTTCGCCACGATCGAAGTGATGGTTGAATGGGGTTTGCCATACATCCTGGCAAGTTCTGTAACACGCACTCCGCTCTCATATTTTTCAATGATTTCCTTCTTGAATTCGATAATGTTCCTCGCTTTCTTTACCAAAGGGCTTGCACTAGCTTTCCTTGGGCCCATGGTGACTTATTTAGCAGTTGCAAGCACAAAAAACAATGGATTATTATGAAATGTATTGTATGAACTCGCAGGGTGATGGTCATGTACTGGTAAACAATGGCACACAGTGTGTGAATGGTGCGGGAGACTGGCTTTGTGTGCGCGGTGATGGAGGGAGAGGTACCGGACGGTCGCCGAATTACGAGTCCAATTACGAACCACGAGGCTAAATTTTGCCGAAAGCCGGATGTCACGAAAGTCGATGCCGACGAAACTCGTGGGTCCACTGTACCTCTTCATGCCACTTTCAGCAACACTGGTATGGCTACTGGATGTCATAACTGCTTGGCAGATACAAGATCTTCTTTCAACAAACTGGCCGTATCCCACCAAGGCAGGGTGGCCCAAAAAGAAAAACAAAAAATTTTCTTTTTAAATTTAGTAATTTGTACAGGAGAAGGGGTTAATAGCCTCTTGCTCCCAGCATTTTAGTCGCCTCTTACAACACGCATGGCTTACGGAGGAAGAATTCTGTTCCTCTTCCCCGTGGAGATAAGAGAAAATAAACAAGAACAAGCACTAGAAAGAAAATAGAAGAAAACCCAGAGGGGTGTGTATATATATATATGCTTGTATACATGTATGTGTAGTGTGACATAGTGTAAGAAGTAGCAAGACGTACCTGAAATCTTACATGTTTATGAGACAGAAGAAAGGACACCAGCAATCCTACCATCATATAAAACAATTACAGGCTTTCATTTTACACTCACTTGGCAGGATGGTAGTACCTCCTTGGGCAGTTGCTGTTTACCAACCTACTACCTATAGATATAGTAATTAAAATATCAAAACACAATTCACAAACACAGCTGCCCTGTAGCAGAGAAAGACTGGACTGGATACGTATGAATTACGAATGCTGGGGTGGTTGGGTAGTGTCGGGGAGTGGTAGAGGATGGCGGGAGGGCTTCCCGGCTGCTCCACAACAAGGCGGTCTCTTGAGCAAAAGAGATTTTTTTTTTTTCCTTTCCACAAACTGAACCATGTAAAATTAATTATACGACGTGTTGCATAAAATTGTGCCGCAATTCTTCAGTGGCGATCTACTGTATTATTATAATAATGATAGAGCTCCAGTTCCCTAAATTAACAATAATAATAATGTATAATACGTGTGTAATAATAATTCGGATTGCTTCTGTTAGCTGGCACAGCTGATAGCACAGCTGGTAAGCAGTAAACATGTTTACATCGCTGTGGGAGCAGTTCTCTCGTGCTTGTTTGCATTTTTTACAGTCATTTGGCCAAATTTCTTTTTTCTAACCATGGGTCCTAAGAAAATAAGTGCAAAGGACAGTGCTGAGAAGAAAAGGATGATGATTTCCATGGACTTAAAACTAGGCAATACATCGTACGCCGCACCCTCAACATCCCCCACCCACACTTTATATAAACAGCTTTTATATGATATTCCTTATTTATAAATACATTGTTTCAGTGTTTTCCTTAGAAAACTAGTGATCTACTGCAGTTAGCCTAAAAAATACTCAGTTTTCTCTTACAGCAAGAACATGGGAAGATACTATATTCAAATTGGGACAGAAATGGCGGACGCTTCTGCTGCTGCCTCTGTCACCATATTATGGCCTATTTTATTCATTCTAGAATATATATCATGTTTCTGTGCTAATTATATTGTTTATTATGTCATGTTAGATGAATTGTGATAGATAAATAAGCCGTACAGTTGATAATAGTGTCATATTCAATTATTTTTTCTCGTCTCTCCAGAGTGCAGGAATTTATTAATGACTTTTCAGTTAATTTAAATGAGAAAAATTAATTTGATATATGAGTAAATTGAGTTACAAGCTAGCTCCTGAAATGGATTAAACTTGTAAGTCAAGGTTCCACTGTATGTGAATAACTCAGAAATAAGTTACTGACATTGCGTTTCCTTTTTTGAGAAAAGTATTAATAGGATTGTCATGATTTTTGCACACGTTATTGAGGAATGATGGTTCTACAAACACCCAGGGAGGATTTCTGATATTATTTACAGCTTTGTTTTTAATGATTTTTTCTCCACAAAAATTAGCAACAAAAAAATCACCAACTTCAACTTTTTTTTTTTTTTTATGGAATGTCCTGACATTATTGCTGAAACAGCCAAGTTAACACTAATCTAGCCTTTATCTTTCATCTGATGTTCAACAGAGTATTGTACATCTTCCCAATTTAGTAGAAAAAGGAAAGTTTTATGACCCATCAAATTGTGCTTAATTTATTTTTTTTCTATTTAACTTGAAGGTTAACAGTCAAAACAGTGTATATATTTTTTAATGCTGCTTAAATCAATGTCAAAATCTCATTGAAATTTGACCAAAAAAAAAAAAAAGTTGGTGATTTCGTTTGCCCCTCCCTCAACGCACCACTTGCCTTTTTTCTTTCATTATTTCTATGGTTAACCTCATCCTTCATAAACCCATCTGCTGACAAGTCAACTCCCAAATATCTGAAAACATTCACTTCTTCCATACTCCCTCTCTCCAATGTGATAATAAATTTTTCTTTATCTAAATTGTTTGATACCCTCATCACCTTACTCTTATCTATGTTCGCTTTTAACTTTCTACCTTTACACACCCTCCCAAACTCGTCCACTAACCTTTGCAGCTTTTCTTTAGAATTTCCCATAACCACAGTATCATCAGCAAAAAGTAACTGTATCAACTCCCATTTTGTATTTGATTCCCCATAATTTAATCACACCCTAATCCCCAACATCCTAGCATTTACTTCTTTTTTATCACAAATATTAACTATATTTATGTGTTCCCCACAGGATGGTTTGATACCCAAAGAAACTTTGAAGTGCCACATGTGCAATTTTTATCAATTTAATTCACTTCAGGTAAGTAGAATTGTTCTTTTGATCTTTAATATTATTTTTCCAGTTACAGTAGTGAAGAATGTGATCATAAAATTCATGGCAATATTATGAATTTATTATGTTAAAATATTTTAATTGTGTGCATTTGTGTGTTTATACTGTATTTCTGCTGTGGAAATATCAGAAAGCTTCTCCCTCTGATCAATCAGGCTATGATGTATATGTGGACCAGCAGACTTTCTACAGCAATAGCCTGATTGACCAAGGAAACACCAGAAAAGCCTGTCCCCAAGCTGGGCTGTGGGAGTAGGAAGACTCTTGAAATCTGTTACAGGTCACAAGTACAGTTTATCACACACCCACCTCATGTGTGTCATGCCTCATTCACTTTTAATTAGTCTCTCCCTCTAGGTCAGGGCTACTCAACTACTATGAGCAAAGGTCCACTTGAACAAGTACCAATGTATGCAAAAGTCCAGATACATTTTTTACACAGTCATGAAAAGCAACAAATCCCAGTATAGGTCAATGTACTCATCATTTTCTGTTAACTTCATTTTCAGTCCTTATCTTATAAAAATTTACAAAATGTGAAGATAAATAGTGGGAAAAATCCTTTTTATATTATATCAAACAAGTTTTGTATTTTGTTTTCTCAACTTGATTTAAATGGAGTTTTCAAACTGAAAAATTAATATGCAGTATATACTGATTAACTTGTTTTAGGAGATGTTAAGTGAATGTATAGGAGCCTTTGAACCAAGTGAGAGAGTAATTGTGGTAGGGGACCTGAATGCTAAAGTAGGAGAAACTTTTAGAGAGGGTGTGGTAGGTAAGTTTGGGGTGCCAGGTGTAAATGATAATGGGAGCCCTTTGATTGAACTTTGTATAGAAAGGGGTTTAGTTATAGGTAATACATATTTTAAGAAAAAGAGGATAAATAAGTATACAAGATATGATGTAGGGTGAAATGACAGTAGTTTGTTGGATTATGTATTGGTGGATAAAAGACTGTTGAGTAGACTTCAGGATATACGTGTTTATAGAGGGGCCACAGATATATCAGATCACTTTCTAGTTGTAGCTACACTGAGAGTAAAAGGTAGATGGGATACAAGGAGAACAGAAACATCAGGGAAGAGAGAGGTGAAGGTTTATAAACTAAAAGAGGAGGAAGTTAGGGTAAGATATAAACAGCTATTGGAGGATAGATGGGCTAATGAGAGCATAGGCAATGGGGTCGAAGAGGTATGGGGTAGGTTTAAAAATGTAGTGTTAGTGTTCAGCAGAAGTTTGTGGTTACAGGAAAGTAAGTGTGGGAGGGAAGAGGAGCGATTGGTGGAATGATGATGCAGAGAGAGTAGTAAGGGAGAAAAAGTTAGCATATGAGAAGTTTTTACAAAGTAGAAGTGATGCAAGGAGGGAAGAGTATATGGAGAAAAAGAGAGAGGTTAAGAGAGTGGTGAAGCAATGTAAAAAGAGAGCAAATGAGAGAGTGGGTGAGATGTTATCAACAAATTTTGTTGAAAATAAGAAAAAGTTTTGGAGTGAGATTAACAAGTTAAGGAAGCCTAGAGAACAAATGGATTTGTCAGTTAAAAATAGGAGAGGAGAGTTATTAAATGGAGAGTTAGAGGTATTGGGAAGATGGAGGGAATATTTTGAGGAATTGTTAATGTTGATGAAGATAGGGAAGATGTGATTTCGTGTATAGGGCAAGGAGGAATAACATCTTGTAGGAGTGAGGAAGAGCCAGTTGTGAGTGTGGGGGAAGTTCGTGAGGCAGTAGGTAAAATGAAAGGGGGTAAGGCAGCTGGGATTGATGGGATAAAGATAGAAATGTTAAAAACAGGTGGGGATATAGTTTTGGAGTGGTTGGTGCTATTATTTAATAAATGTATGGATGAGGGTAAGGTACCTAGGGATTGACAGAGAGCATGCATAGTTCCTTTGTATAAAGGCAAAGGGGACAAAAGAGAGTGCAAAAATTATAGGGGGATAAGTCTGTTGAGTATACCTGGTAAAGTGTATGGTAGAGTTATTATTGAAAGAATTAAGAGTATGATGGAGAATAGGATAGCAGATGAACAAGGAGGCTTTAGGAAAGAAAGGGGGTGTGTGGACCAGGTATTTACAGTGAAACATATAAGTGAACAGTATTTAGATAAGGCTAAAGAGGTTTTTGTGGCATTTATGGATTTGGAAAAGGTGTATGACAGGGTGGATAGGGGGGCAGTGTGGCAGATGTTGCAGGTGTATGGTGTAGGAGGTAGGTTACTGAAAGCAGTGAAGAGTTTTTACGAGGATAGTGAGGCTCAAGTTAGTGTGTGTAGGAAAGAGGGAGATTATTTCCCAGTAAAAGTAGGCCTTAGACAGGGATGTGTGATGTCACCGTGGTTGTTTAATATATTTATAGATGGGGTTGTAAGAGAAGTAAATGCGAGGGTCTTGGCAAGATGCGTGGAGTTAAAAGATGAAGAATCACACATAAAGTGGGAGTTGTCACAGATGCTCTTTGCTGATGACACTGTGGTCTTGGGAGATTCTGAAGAGAAGTTGCAGAGGTTGGTGGATGAATTTGGTAGGGTATATAAAAGAAGAAAATTAAAAATGAATACAGGAAAGAGTAAAGTTATGAGGATAACAAAAATATTAGGTGATGAAAGATTGGATATCAGATTGGAGGGAGAGAGTATGGAGGAGGTGAATGTATTCAGATATTTGGGAGTCTATGAGAGATGAGGTGAATCATAGAATTGATGAGGGGAAATGGGTGAGTGGTGCACTTAGGAGTCTGTGGAGACGAAGAACTTTTTCCTTGGAGGCAAAGAGGGGAATGTATGAGAGTATAGTTTTACCAACGCTCTTATATGGGTGTGAAGCATGGGTGATGAATGTTGCAGCAAGGAGAAGGCTGGAGGCAGTGGAGATGTCATGTCTGAGGGCAATGTGTGGTGTGAATATAATGCAGAGAATTCGTAGTTTGGAAGTTAGGAGGAGGTGCGGGATTACCAAAACTGTTGTCCAGAGGGCTGAGGAAGGGTTGTTGAGGTGGTTCGGACATGTAGAGAGAGTGGAGCGAAACAGAATGACTTCAAGAGTGTATCAGTCTGTAATGGAAGGAAGGCAGGGTAAGGGTTGGCCTAGGAAAGGTTGGAGGGAGGGGGTAAAGGAGGTTTTGTGTGCGAGGGGCTTGGACTTCCAGCAGGCATGCATGAGCGTGTTTGATAGGAGTGAATGGAGACAAATGGTTTTTAATACTTGACATGCTTTTGGAGTGTGAGCAAAGTAACATTTATGAAGGGATTCAGGGAAACCGGCAGGCCAGACTTGAGTCCTGGAGATGGGAAGTACAGTGCCTGCACTCTGAAGGAGGGGTGTTAATGTTGCAGTTTAAAAACTGCAGTGTAAAGCACCCTTCTGGCACCCTGGCTTGGTGGGAATCGGCCAGTGTGTTAATAAAAAAAAAAGAAAAAAGATACTGATTAACAGAATGGTATATAAAAATTACACTACAACAGAATTTGAAGTTTTATTTAAAAAAAATTCTGGATTTTAACATGTAAAGATCAACAATACTGGTGTAATCTGTGTATGACTGTAGCTAAGTTGTCTTTGTATGGTTTATGTGTACTGTTTTTCTGTTATGCTAGATTAGTGAGAGAAATGACACTTCTTGCTTCGTGTTAATTCCCAAAATCATGGTACTAATGGAGTAATAGCTAGTTGAAGACAGTGGTGGAGGTGTTCACTGGTAATGCAGGAGCAGAACTTGTTCTTCACAAAGTTCATAGTTGAGAACGCAGACTTGCAGCAGTAGTTGGACCCAAACATTGTGAGAATCTCGACTGCTAATCTGTGAACTGTAGGAAAATTCGCAGGGGATCCTTCCTTTACCGAAAATGTTTCTGGTGCACAATCACAGAGTACATACTTGTCTCAGCTTCACATTCTCGTGGAAGTCAATGAGTTCCAGTTGAATTTTTCTGCATCTTCCCATTTGAAGGCTTGTTTTGCTTCGACTGAGAATTCTGTGATATCCTTCGCTAGAAACGGGTTTTGAACGAACAGCAACTGTTTTCCATGAACAAAAGTCATCAAAGCATAACTTGAAATTTTTTATCAGCTTCTCAATGAAATAGACATATTTAGTATCTGTTTCATCATTACATTGCTCCAAAAGTCTGGGGAAATGTAAAATTTTGCTCTGAACATCGTTGGTTTCTTCTGGAAAGCTTGAATTGTTAAGATCATGTTGAAGATCATGTTTTTTTCCCCATGCAGTTTAATGTTAAGATCATTCAGACGTGACATTATGTCTGCCAAAAATCCAACACAGTATTTTCCTGTCATCTTCCAAAAAAATCAGAAAATGTCTTCACTTTCACACTGTTTTGATCCTTGAGGAAAGTCTGTACCTCTTTCCTGATTGCCCAAAAGCACTCCAAAACCCTTTCCTTGCTCAACCATCTCACATTGTTGTGCATGCATCGACCTCAGTTAGAAAGCTTGAGAGTAAACGGTGTTGTAGTGCTGACGTTGATCGAAGGAAATTTACTAGCATTGTAATAGTCTCCTTGAGGTCACCATACCCATCTCCCCAACTGGCACACAGTACTGATTGGTGGATAATGCAGTGATAAGTTATTATGTCGGGATTATCTTCCTTCAATCTTGTGACTAGTCCCCTCTCTTGACCAACTATTGCTGGAGCTCTATCTGTAGTCAGTGAAATGATGGATTTGACATCAATATATCTCGATTCAAACATGCTTTTCAAGGATCCGTATATATCCTCTCCTAGTGTTCTTCCTTTAAGGTCGGTCACACCCAACAAGTCCTGGCAAAATTTTGTTTTCTCTGCATCATATCATCTCGCCAATACTATGAGTTGAGCATTATCAATACTGTCTGTGGACTCGTCTAAAGCCAGTGAAATACAAGGTGCTTTTTTCAGTCCTAGATTAAGTTGCGACATCAGGTCTTCTGCCAGTAGTTCTGTTCTCATTGACGTGAAATCAGATAATGGAATCTGCTTAATTTTGTCTTTTATCTTTTTTTTCTTATCCTCAAACAATGTATCAGCAGTTTCCAGCATACATTCTTTAACAATTTCTGCATCAGTGAAAAGTTTCTTGTGTTTTCCCAGGATCCAAGCTCTTCTAAGTGAACATTCCACTACTTTCTCCTGGGCTGTCATGTAATTGACAAGAACTACAGTGGACCCCCGCATACCGTTGGCATCACATAACGTTAAATCCGCATAGCGATACATTTTATCACTAAAATTTTGCCTCGCATAACACTAAAAAACTCGCTCAACGCTATTCGTCTGAGACGCATCTACGTGAGGCTTGAGCCAGCCTCACATGTTCCGCCGGTGGCAATGTTTACAAGCCAGCCTCCGCGGTAACATCCAAGCATACAATCGGAGCATTTCGTATTATTACAGCGTTTTTGGTGATTTTATCTGCAAAATAAGTGACCATGGGCCCCAAGAAAGCTTCTAGTGCCAACCCTGTGGTAAAAAGGGTGAGAAATATTATCGAAATACTGTGGTACCATGGTCAACTGCTGATGCTGCTGCTGTAGCACTGTCAGCTGCTGCTGCTGCTGGAGCACCGTCAGTTGCTGCTGCTGCTGTACGACCGTCAGCTGCTGCTGCTGCTGTAGTACCGTCTGCTGCTGCTGTAGCACCTTCTGCTGCTGCTGTAGTGCTGTCAGCTGCTGCTGTAGCACTGTCAGCTGCTGCTGTAGCACTGTCAGCTGCTGCTGCACTGTCTGCTGCTGCTGCTGCTGCTGCTGTACCACCATCAGCTGCTCCTGCTGCTGTAGCACTGTCAGCTGCTGCTGTAGCACTGTCTGCTGCTGCTGCTGTAGCACCGTCTGCTGCTGCTGTAGCACTGTCAGCTGCTGCTGTAGCACTGTCAGCTGCTGCTGCTGCTGTAGCACTGTCAGCTGCTGCTGCTGCTGCACTGTCAGCTGCTGCTGCTGTACCACCATCAGCTGCTCCTGCTGCTGTAGTACTGTCTGCTGCTGCTGTAGCACTGTCTGCTGCTGCTGCTGTACCACCATCAGCTGCTGCTGTAGCACTGTCAGCTGCTGCTGTAGCACTGTCTGCTGCTGCTGCTGTAGCACCGTCTGCTGCTGCTGTAGCACTGTCAGCTGCTGCTGTAGCACTGTCAGCTGCTGCTGCTGCTGTAGCACTGTCAGCTGCTGCTGCTGCTGCACTGTCAGCTGCTGCTGCTGTAGCACTGTCTGCTGCTGCTGCTGTAGCACTGTCAGCTGCTGCTGCTGTAGCACTGTCAGCTGCTGCTGCTGCTGCTGTAGCTCCGTTGTTGGTGTGGCTTATTGAGAATACCAAGAAACAATTAACCCCAGAGGGTTAGCTACCCAGGATAACCCAAAAAAGTCAGTGTCATCGAAGACTCTCTAACTTATTTCCATTGGGGTCCTTAATCTTGTCTCCCAGGATGCAACCCACACCAGTCGACTAACACCCAGGTGAACAGGGAAAAATGCCTGGAACTAGTGCTCATATTGGTGAATTTAAAGCCAGCAAAGGTTGGTTTGGGAGATTTAAGAATCGTAGTGGCATACACAGTGTGATAAGGCATGCTCTGGAAGAAAATGCCAAACAGGACCTAGAGTACTCAGGAGGAAAAGGCACTCCCAGGACACAGTGTCTCATCAGTCATTGCTGCATCTTCAATAAAGGTAAGTGTCACTTATTCTTCATTTAGTAGAGTAGTACATGCACAATATATATTGTGCATATACTACTCTACTATTGTGCATGTATCCTTCTCTTTGTGTGTAGGAAAATGTATATTTCATGTGGTAAAATTTTTTTTTTCATACTTTTGGGTGTCTTGAACGGATTAATTTGATTTCCATTATTTCTTATGGGGAAAATTCATTCGCATAACGATAATTTCGCATAACAATGAGCTCTCATGAACGGATTAATATCGTTATGCGGGGGTCCACTGTATTGTTGACCTCTCGTACTACGATTTTAGCTGATTTATTTTTTCTTTCTTCAGTTCCTGGCTGATTCATCTTTTCAAATCCACTGTGTTTAGTTTCATAATGGTGTTTCATATTACTGCTCTTCACTAAGGCAATTGTTTCACTACATACGAGGCAAAGGGGCTTAAAACTACTTGTGGGAAGAATGAGAGCATACTGCTGTATCCATTCTTCCTTGAAGGAATGATTTTCATCATCAGTCTTTCTTCTTTTTGAACATGTCATGTCTGTCTCCTTCATAAAGATATGACTAGTTTAGTAAAGCAAATCATTTGATATGGAAATAAATATCTGGAGCATTAGACTTAAAATAATAGGTAGTAGGTTGATAGACAGCAACTGCCCAGGGAGGTACTACCGTCCTGCCAAGTGAGTGCAAAACAGAAACCTGTAATTGTTTTACATGATGGTAGGATTGCTGGTGTCTTTTTTCTGTCTCATAAACATGCAAGATTTCAGGTACGTCTTGCTACTTCTACTTACACTTAGGTCACACTACACATACATATACAAGCATATATATATATACACACACCACTCTGGGTTTTCTTCTATTTTCTTTCTAGTTCTTGTTTATTTCCTCTTATCTCCATGGGGAAGTGGAACAGAATTCTTCCTCCGTAAGCCATGTGTGTTGCAAGAGGCGACTAAAATGCCGGGAGCAAGGGCCTAGTAACCCCTTCTGTATAAATTACTAAATTTAAAAAGAGAAACTTTTGTTTTTCTTTTTGGGCCACCCTACCTTGGTGGGATATGGCCGGTTTGTTGAAAAAAAAAAATTCAGGGAAGCCGGTTATTTTTATATAGCTGGACTTGAGTACTGGAAATGGGAAGCACAATGCCTGCACTTCAAAGGAGGGGTTTGGGATATTGGCAGTTTGGAGGGGTATGTTATATATGCTTCTAAACTGTTATGTCTGGGCGCCTCTGCAAAGACAGTGATTGTGTGTGAGTAAGGCGAGTGTTGAATGATGAAAGTATTTTCTTTTTGGGGATTTTCTTTGGCTTTGGGTCACCCTGCCTTGGTGGGAGACGATCAACTTGTTAAAAAAAAAAAAAAAAAAAAAAATCCAACACAATATCCTCCCTGCTTTCAAAATTTGTCATGATTCCATCAGTTCCAGCTGCTTTACCCCCTTTCATTCTATGTAATGCCTCACGCACCTCACCCACACTCACATCCTGCTCTTCTTCACTCCTAAAAGATGTTAATACCTCCCTGACCAGTGCTTGAAATTACTGCCTCCCTTTCATCATCGACATTTTAAAGTTCCTCAAAATATTCCTGCTATCTACCCAATACCTCCATCTCCCCATCTACTAACTCCTCTACTCTATTTTTAACTGACAAATCCACTCGTTCCCTAGGCTTTCTTAACTTGTCTATCTCCAGAATTTTTTCTTATTTTCAGCAAAATTTCTTGCCAGTGCCTCTCCCACTCTTTCATCTGCTCTTCTTTTGCACTCTCTCACCACTCTCTTCATCTTTCTTTTACTCTCCATATACTCTGCTCTTCTTACAATACTTCTGCTCTGTAAAAACCTCTCATAAGCTACCTTTTTCTCTTTTATCACACCCTTTACTTCATCATTCCACCAATCACACCTCTTTCCTCCTGCACTCACCCTCCTATAGCAACAAACTTCCTAGTAATGACCTTCGTATTGTAGATAGTCTTAATGACCCTCGTATAGTAGATAGTCTTTTTAGTATGATAATAAGATGTTATCTTCATTATAGAATAATAAGAAAATATTATAACCTTTATATTATAATAATAGGGTAAAAGGACCCCAATGGAAATAAGTCACTCTGTCTGACTTTTTTGGGTTATCCTAGGTTCTCTACACATATGCTGCTATATATGATAATTCTATGTAACTGTATTTGTGTATACCTGAATAAACTTACTTACTTACTTACTTAGAGAGGACTGGCACAGAGTTATGTAAACAAACCAGGCGAAGATAAGTTTTGTAAACAAACAAAGTGTACACGTCTGGTTTGTGTACAAGTTACATTGTGTACAAGTTGTCTCTACATTGATACGGTAGAATAAATAAAGAAGAACACTCGCATTCTCATGTAACATCATTTTGAGAAGAAATGACGCTCTGAGTGAAGGCAATGGAAATAAGTCACTCTGACTTTTTTGGGTTAACCTAGGTTTTCTACACATATGCTGTTACGTATGATAATCTATGTAACTGTATTTGTGTATTCCTGAATAAACTTACATACATACGAAAGGAATAATTTTCTACAGTTACCCCTAGTAACACATTTTCTCTTAGGTTAGATTAGAGAAAATGTTAGTTTTGGCATCACTTGTACAAGTTATCTGGCTACCACATCTCATATTTATGTTTATTTATTCTATTGTGGGGTGTATTTATCATCTTTATATATTATGCATCGTGTTTATTATATAATTTTGAAAAAAAATATCATGGATTAATGAAAATGTGTATATTAACGTAATATACGACATTTAATGAGACTCGGTTATTATTATTATTATTATTATTATCATTTCTAATATGGCGTCATTTGTGCAAGTCGTCTGGCTACCACATCTCATATTTATGTTTATTTATTGTACTGTGGGGTGTATTTATCATCTTTATATGTTATGCATCGTGTTTATTATATAATTTTGAAAAAATATCATAGGTGGATTAATGAAAATGTGTATATTGAAGTAATATACAACATTTAAATGAGACTCGATGATTATTATTATTACTAATATGACATAAGAGACTCTTATTGATTTTAATGTGTACCTGCATGCCAGCACAGTATGTAAGTTTATTTAAGTACAGGTATACATAAGTATAATTATCAGAGTATATATAAAATATGATCTCCATGGGGAAGTGGAACAGAATTCTTCCTCCGTAAGCCATGCGTGTTGTAAGAGGCGACTAAAATGCCGGGAGCAAGGGGCTAGTAACCCCTTCTCCTGTATATATTACTAAATTTGAAAGGAGAAACTTTGGTTTTTTCTTTTGGGCCACCCTGCCTCGGTGGGATACGGCCGGTGTGTTGAAAGAAAGAATATAAAATATGAAATAACTTTTAAAAACACTTGAAATTTTGGAGTTTCCAGACAAAATGGAGAGACTTAGGGCTTACTGATCTCTCAGAGAATGTAAACAAACCGCGTGGGGCGCAGGGACCGTATTAGAAAGTCAGGTGGGGGGAGCCGTATAGCGAGTTTTGGCCATAATTTAAAATGACCATATTAGTGGAACGGTGTAAAGTGAAATGCCGTAAAGCAGGGCCCTACTGTACTTGCATTAGCCCACCTTTCTGCTAATAGTTGCTTATATCTCATTTAAACCTAGAAGATGATTGATCATGTTGACCCTGATCTAAACCTCCAAAATCTGATGCCCAATCAAAACCTATTGGAAAGTAACTGCCTTTATTACACAGTATCACAAGCCAGCACTATCCTAAACAATGCTAAAAGTCTATCAGTACTTAACTACAACATCAAGTCCTTAAGCAAACACTATGATGACCTCCTGGCACTCCTTGAATCACTAAAGACACCCTTCTCCTGCATTATTCTTACTGAGACCTGGCTTAAGCAGGACACAATAGATATCTACCCTCTACCAGGATACACAGCAATCCACAACTGCAGACCATACCAAGTTGGGGGTGGTATTGCAATCTATTACTCTAACCAATTGTCTTGTATTAGCACTACTTGCTTTAGTGATGAATATGGGGAATACATTTTTGCTAATTTTACTGTAAAAAACCTCAAGACGCCTATAACAATCGGTGCCATTTACTGGATACCCCACACAAACATCCCAAATTTCAGTGAGAAATTAAAGGCACTAATAACAAACAGACAAATGAATAAGCACCACCTTCTCTTAGCTGGAGACTTCAACATCAACCTTGGCCTACTAGATGATCGGCCTGTAACTGATTTTGTCAACAATACGAACAACACACTTCTCATACCAACAATAACTAAACCAACCAGGCTCACTGAGACAAGTGCAACCATAATAGACCACATATGGACCAATATACTAGCCCCCCTTAAATTAGGGATAATCACAGATAGCACTACAGACCACTACCCTACCTTCCTCTTGACAAACATTAGTAAACCACCACTTTGAATACAACAAAGTTTCATTTAGACTCCACGACGAGGCCTCAATAAGGAAGTTCACAGCTGACCTAGAGACTGTTGACTGGCCTGCACAATTCTCCAAGGCCAATGGTATTGATGACTGGACAGACATTTTTCTTAACAAATTACTTAGACCATACAACAAACATTGTCCTATAAAAACGAAACAGATCACAAACAAATGGCTTGGTTGCCCATGGCTAACCAGCAGCATTCTGAAATCCATTGATAAGAAACACCAGTATGAAAAGCAATATAGACAGGGCTTAATACACAAAGATATTCTTAAACACTATTCATCAGTTCTCACCAAAGTAATAAAGAAAGCCAAACAACTATACTACTCCAGTAGATTCACTGACACAAGAGGAGATATAAAAAAGACCTGGAAAACACTCTCTCAGATTCTAGGGACCCACAAACTGAAAAAAAAAAAACAAGAATATTGTCCTAACTAAACCTAATGAAACACTGCATCCCACTGACACAGCTAGCAAGATAAACGACTTCTTCTCAACCATAGGATCTAATCTCGCCAATAAAATCCCACGTACCAATGCCCATGCTGGGGACTACCTAGATGGGAATTTCCCAAATTCCTTCTATCTTGCACCAACTGAGCCCACAGAAGTCACCGAGATTATAAAGTCACTTAAAAATAACTCAGGGAATCTGTCTCATGTCGCACCATTATTGTACAAGCGAGCGGCCCATATCCTTTCGCATGCTATTTCATTACTTTTTAACAAGTCACTAGAAACTAGCACCTTCCCGAAACTACTCAAGACGGCAAGGGTTACACCAATACATAAAGGTGGTGACCCTACAGATTTAAACAACTATAGGCCAATATCAAACTTACCATTGCTATCCAAAATCTTTGAGAAACTCGTGCACAGGAGACTATATTTATTTATAATGGCACAAAACATACTCAACCCCTGCCAATTTGGATTCAGAAAAAATAAAAGCACTAATGATGCAATCATAAAAATGCTAGATCTGCTTTACACAGCATTGGAAATTAAGGAATATCCACTAGGAATTTTTATTGGCCATAGAAAAGCTTTTGACACAGTAGACCACGGCATCCTACTCCACAAACTTGACCATTATGGTATAAGAGGCCATGCGCTAGCATATTTCAAATCTTACCTTACGAATAGGTATCAGTATGTCACCATTAAAGACACAGCATCAACAACATGGCTACTTGATACTGGAGT
>NC_091293.1:22261215-22266215 GCF_038502225.1 Cherax quadricarinatus | reverse complement strand
TCAACAACCCTCTTCTGCCCTCTGACTAATACTTTTATTAACTCCACACCTTCTCCTAATTTCCACACCCTCCGAATTTTCTGCATAATATTTACACCACACATTGCCCTTAAACAGGACATCTCCACTGCCTCCAACCGTCTCCTCGCTGCTGCATTTACCACCCAAGCTTCACACCCATATAAGAGTGTTGGTACTACTATACTTTCATACATTCCCTTCTTTGCCTCCATAGATAACGTTTTTTGACTCCACATATACCTCAACGCACCACTCACCTTTTTTCCCTCATCAATTCTATGATTAACCTCATCCTTCATAAATCCATCCGCCGACACGTCAACTCCCAAGTATCTGAAAACATTCACTTCTTCCATACTCCTCCTCCCCAATTTGATATCCAATTTTTCTTTATCTAAATCATTTGATACCCTCATCACCTTACTCTTTTCTATGTTCACTTTCAACTTTCTACCTTTACACACATTCCCAAACTCATCCACTAACCTTTGCAATTTTTCTTTAGAATCTCCCATAAGCACAGTATCATCCGCAAAAAGTTTTTTTTTTTTTTTTTTTTTTTTTTTTTTTTATTATCACACTGGCCGATTCCCACCAAGGCAGGGTGGCCCGAAAAAGAAAAACTTTCACCATCATTCACTCCATCACTGTCTTGCCAGAAGGGTGCTTTACACTACAGTTTTTAAACTGCAACATTAACACCCCTCCTTCAGAGTGCAGGCACTGTACTTCCCATCTCCAGGACTCAAGTCCGGCCTGCCGGTTTCCCTGAATCCCTTCATAAATGTTACTTTGCTCACACTCCAACAGCACGTCAAGTATTAAAAACCATTTGTCTCCATTCACTCCTATCAAACACGCTCACGCATGCCTGCTGGAAGTCCAAGCCCCTCGCACACAAAACCTCCTTTACCCTCTCCCTCCAACCCTTCCTAGGCCGACCCCTACCCCGCCTTCCTTCCACTACAGACTGATACACTCTTGAAGTCATTCTGTTTCGCTCCATTCTCTCTACATGTCCGAACCACCTCAACAACCCTTCCTCAGCCCTCTGGACAACAGTTTTGGTAATCCCGCACCTCCTCCTAACTTCCAAACTACGAATTCTCTGCATTATATTCACACCACACATTGCCCTAAGACATGACATCTCCACTGCCTCCAGCCTTCTCCTCGCTGCAACATTCATCACCCACGCTTCACACCCATATAAGAGCGTTGGTAAAACTATACTCTCATACATTCCCCTCTTTGCCTCCAAGGACAAAGTTCTTTGTCTCCACAGACTCCTAAGTGCACCACTCACTCTTTTTCCCTCATCAATTCTATGATTCACCTCATCTTTCATAGACCCATCCGCTAACACGTCCACTCCCAAATATCTGAATACGTTCACCTCCTCCATACTCTCTCCCTCCAATCTGATATTCAATCTTTCATCACCTAATCTTTTTGTTATCCTCATAACCTTACTCTTTCCTGTATTCACCTTTAATTTTCTTCTTTTGCACACCCTACCAAATTCATCCACCAATCTCTGCAGCTTCTCTTCAGAATCTCCCAAGAGCACAGTGTCATCAGCAAAGAGCAGCTGTGACAACTCCCACTTTGTGTGTGATTCTTTATCTTTTAACTCCACGCCTCTTGCCAAGACCCTCGCATTTACTTCTCTTACAACCCCATCTATAAATATATTAAACAACCACGGTGACATCACACATCCTTGTCTAAGGCCTACTTTTACTGGGAAAAAATTTCCCTCTTTCCTACATACTCTAACTTGAGCCTCACTATCCTCGTAAAAACTCTTCACTGCTTTCAGTAACCTACCTCCTACACCATACACTTGCAACATCTGCCAAATTGCCCCCCTATCCACCCTGTCATACGCCTTTTCCAAATCCATAAATGCCACAAAAACCTCTTTAGCCTTATCTAAATACTGTTCACTTATATGTTTCACTGTAAACACCTGGTCCACACACCCCCTACCTTTCCTAAAGCCTCCTTGTTCATCTGCTATCCTATTCTCCGTCTTACTCTTAATTCTTTCAATTATAACTCTACCATACACTTTACCAGGTACACTCAACAGACTTATCCCCCTATAACTGTGTCAATTCCCATTTTGAATTTGATTCTTCATAATTTAATCCCACCCCTCTCCCAAACACCCTAGCATTTACTTCCTTAACAACCCCATCTATAAATATATTAAACAACCATGGTGACATTACACATCCCTGTCTAAGACCTACTTTTACCGGGAAGTAGTCTCCCTCTCTTCTACACACCTTAACCTGAGCCTCACTATCCACATAAAAACTCTTTACAGCATTTAATAACTTACCACCTATTCCATATACTTGCAACATCTGCCACATTGCTCCTCTATCCACTCTATCATATGCCTTTTCTAAATCCATAAATGCAATAAAAACTTCCCTATCTTTATCTAAATACTGTTCACATATATGCTTCAATGTAAACACCTGATCTACACATCCCCTACCCACTCTAAAACCTCCTTGCTCATCCGCAATCCTACATTCTGTCTTACCTCTAATTCTTTCAATTATAACCCTACCGTACACTTTTCCTGGTATACTCAGTAAGCTTATTCCTCTATAATTTTTACAGTCTCTTTTGTCCCCTTTCCCTTTATATAAAGGGACTATACATGCTCTCTGCCAATCCCTAGGTACCTTCCCCTCTTTCATACATTTATTAAACAAAAGTACCAACCACTCCAACACTACATCCCCCCCTGCTTTTAACATTTCTGTCATGATCCCATCAGTTCCAGCTGCTTTACCCCGTTTCACTTTACGTAATGCCTCACGTACCTCCCCCACACTTACATTCTGCTCTTCTTCACTCCTAAAAGATGGTATACCTCCCTGACCAGTGCATGAAATTACTGCCTCTGTTTCTTCCTTAACATTTAAAAGTTCCTCAAAATATTCTCTCCATCTACCCAATACCTCCATCTCCCCATCTACTAACTCCCCTACTCTGTTTTTAACTGACAAATCCATATTTTCCCTAGGCTTTCTTAACTTGTTTAACTCACTCCAAAATTTTTTCTTATTTTCATTAAAATTTCTTGACAGTGCCTCTCCCACTCTATCATCTGCTCTCCTTTTGCACTCTCTCACCACTCTCTTTACCTTTCTTTTACTCTCCATATACTCTGCTCTTCTTATAACACTTCTGCTTTGTAAAAACCTCTCATAAGCTACCTTTTTCTCTTTTATCACACCCTTTACTTCATCATTCCACCAATCACTCCTCTTTCCTCCTGCCCCCACCCTCCTATAACCACAAACTTCTGCCCCACATTCTAATACTGCATTTTTAAAACTATTCCAAACCTCTTCAACCCCCCCACTACTCATCTTTGCACTAGCCCACCTTTCTGCCAATAGTCGCTTATATCTCACCTGAACTTCCTCCTCCCTTAGTTTATAGACTTTCACCTCCCTCTTACTTGTTGTTGCCACCTTCCTCTTTTCCCATCTACCTCTATATATATATATATATATAATATATATATATATATATATATATATATATATATATAATATATATATATATAATATATATATATATATATATATATATATATATATATATATATATATATATATATATATATATATATATATATATATATATATATATATATATATACATGTATATATACAGTGGACCCCCGCATACCGGTGGCATCACATAACGTTTAATCTGCATACCGCTCGCTTTTATCGCAAAAATTTTGCCTCGCATACCGCTCAAAAACCCGCTCACCGCTGTTCGTCCGAGACGCGTCCAATGTGCGCCCTTAGCCAGCTTCACATGTGCCGCCGGTGGCATTGTTTACCAGCCAGCCTCCGCGGTAACATCCAAGCATACAATCGGAACATTTCGTATTATTACAGTGTTTTTGGTGATTTTATCTGCAAAATAAGTGACCATGGGCCCCAAGAGAGCTTCTAGTGCCAACCCTACAGCAATAAGGGTGAGAATTACTATAGAGATGAAGAAAGAGATCATTGATAAGTATGAAAGTGGAGTGCGTGTCGCCGACCTGGCCAGGTTGTACAAAAAACCCAAATCAACCATCGCTGCTATTGTGGGCAACAGAAAGGCAATCAGGGAAGCTGTTCTTGCCAAAGGTTTAACTGTGTTTTCGAAACAGAGATCGCAAGTGATGGAAGATGTTGACAGACTCTTATTGGTGTGGATAAATGAAAAACAGCTAGCAGGAGATATCGTCTCTCAAGCGATCATAAGCGAAAAGGCTAGGAAGTTGCATGAGGATTTAATTAAAAAAATGCCTGCAACTAGTGATGATGTGAGTGAACTTAAGGCCAGCAAAGGTTGGTTTGAGAGATTTAAGAAGCGTAGTGGCATACATAGTGTGATAAGGCATGGTGAGGCTGCCAGTTCGGACCACAAAGCAGCTGAAAAATATGTGCAGGAATTCAAGGAGTACATAGACAGTGAAGGACTGAAACCTGAACAAGTGTTTAATTGTGATGAAACAGGCCTGTTTTGGAAGAAAATGCCAAGCAGGACCTACATTACTGAGGAGGAAAAGGCACTCCCAGGACATAAGCCTATGAAAGACAGGCTTACTTTGTTGATGTGTTCCAATGCTACTGGTGATTGCAAAGTGAAGCCTTTATTACTGTATCACTCTGAAACTCCCAGACCGTTCAGGCAAAAGAATGTCCTCAAGGAGAATTTGTGTGTGCTGTGGAGGGCAAACAATAAGGCATGGGTCACTAGGGACTTATTCTATGACTGGTTACACCATGCATTTGCCCCCAATGTGAAAGATTACCTAACTGAAAAGAAATTAGAACTTAAGTGCCTCCTGGTGTTAGACAATGCCCCTGGTCATCCTACAGACGTGGCAGAGTGACTTTATGGGGACATGAAATTCATTAAGGTGAAGTTTTTGCCTCCTAATA